>NC_142113.1:24855625-25222500 GCF_056152115.1 Neolamprologus brichardi | reverse complement strand
GCTGCATTTGCATCTGCATTATTTAGCAGATACCTCATATATCTGTGGCCATAACACATGGTGTTACCATAACACAAAACAGACCGTCGCAGTTAGTTTCATAAACACTGAACAGAAGAATAAAGAGGACTCTGTGTCTCTATCCCCAACCTCTTCAGCGCCCCCTGCACAACCTGATTTCTGAAAGGCTTTAAAGCTATAAAGACAAATAAACAATCTATTTAGAAGCACCAGCACCACTTACTGTATAAATTGAGAATAATGAGCATAGCCTATGACAACCAAGCTAAAAACCTTTAAGCAGCTACATTGCTTCTGACTGAAAATATTTGGCTTTTTAAGAATTGATCACACAAAATGTTGATTTGTTGATCTCCGAGCCACTTATCACTTTTGCCTTGTCACATGGTGTTGCATCATGCTGGAAAATGCACAGAGTCACCAAATTGCTCCCACATCATCAAAAAAGTTGGTCTTTGATGAAATTTGTGTTGGTTGGACCTCACAAAGCAGGTGGGCAAGAGAAACCCCCAGAACTCACAAACTGTGTAAGGCAAATATGGATCGCCATCAATCAAGATGTGGCTCAAAAGCTGATATCCAGCAAAGGCCAAAGCTGTAAATACTGACTCTTTTGTTCCTCACAAAATCATAGAAACGTAAAAAATAATCTTCAGAATTAAACCTGAAGTGGTGCAATGTCTGAAACACAAGATTTTTGCCAGTACTTTTGGCCATGACTCTTCTTTTCATGATTAGACATGTGGTGGGCAAAATAAACTGCAAACCAGCAAGACGAGTACATTTCATCATCACAGGCTATATGCAAATTTTTGTGTGGACGCCCGCATGCATTTCAGCTTGTCATGACTCGGAGACTTGGGTGCAGCAAATTGAGTAGAAGGGCATTAATTGTACACGAATAGCTGTCTGCAGTTAAGTGCAAGCATCATCACTCTAACCTGTTCACAAAGAAAGCACATGGGCTGATGCTGCGGTGTAATGTTTACTGAATGTAAAAGGCTGAATATGTTTAATTTCTCAGGTATTTAGATTAACCCTTTAATACCTAGTGTATCATACTTGACACACTGCCGGGTTTTTTTTTTATTTGTCAGAAGAATCAATAAACATGCTCACTTTCTGGCAATTATTTCATGGTTCAGGTTTTAAAGAGTTACTGCAATCCACTGTAGTCCAATATTTGCTATATATTTAGTTCCAGATATTTCGACGCACCACTTCAGCCAACAGACACATTAGAGCCTTGCCACAAATTTCCAAGCCTTTGCATAATGAGACATAAACATAGCAAAAGGATCAATGAGAGTCAGTGGGAGGAAGAGTGTGAGCGACCAAAAGGAGGGGTAATCAGAAGAGCTTCAGACCCAAAGAATCCAAAGAGAGGTGCCCCCCCCCCCGCCCCCAATCATGCACCAAGCCGACCTCGGCGGGAAATTGCGCTGTTTATAATTAATGCTCAATTAAATTTGACATGGTCGCCCCAAAGCCTCTGTAAGGTAACAGATTAGTCTGCACAGCTGGTCCACATTGGCTGTGCTGCAGCAGACTCTAGAGTTACTGTGTTAAGGTACATTCCCTTCCTCAATGATAGTATTTATGAGATTTGTTTCATCTCTCTCAGCCAGCCCCTGAATAAGAGAGAGAGAGAGAGAGACGGTAACTTCACCATTTGATTATAGCAGAGCAATCACTGACACTTTGTTAGCACACACACAAACACACACAGGAGGAAATAATCTAGGGAATCCTTCTGCACGTGTGTGTATTAACTTCTTATTAACAACACATGTTATCTGAGGGGAGAAACGATATGTTGACAGTGAAATGCAGCGATGCGAAATCTGTGCCGTTATGCCTTCTGTCTGTGTCACTATGTGCAGATATTTATTTAACAAGGGCTTCGTCGATGTCTAACAAGGTTAGGTGTGCTGCTAGGAGGTGGTAAAAGCTCTGGTCTTCTCTCGCAATGTTTGCCGTGCAATTAGGTGAGCAAACAGACGAGACTGATTTGTTTGTTGGATACAAAGATAATAAAGAGAAGAAACTTTTTTTAAATGGAGTCTTTAGCTAATGAATTTTGAGCATCCGTATTGTGTACTAATCATTCATCTGCACCACTTTGCTGTTACACGGTAGCATTTCAGGAATTATCTTTGAGAAATCATCTAGATCTCTGTGAAAGAGTTGAGCTTTTACAGGAGATAGGCCAATAGTTAATACATCACATATTCACCAGATAATGATAAAAAACCTTTTTCAATGTTTTAGTGTCAAATTTGAATTTTGACCAAAAGCCTGGGGTTCAAATCAGGCCTGGAACTATTTTTAAGTTGGGTTTTTTCTCATTGTTCGGTTATGTTTTAGAAACAAAGCCACTGGGAAAGATTACGTTTTGGGTTCAAACAGGCAGTTTTACAACAGCAAACACATGTTGGAAAGCTGTTTTAACAGGTTTCCACCATGAAAATTTTTACACAATCTAAAGGTGAAAACTGGAGGTGTAACTAGAGCTCACATGTAACTATGAGCAATTATATGCTGCTTGCACATCACCTGTGATGTCATTATTTGTAGAAAGTTGGGTTCGAGTTTATTAGTATCTGTTTTAGTATCACTAAGGAAATACAAGAGTAAAAAAGTAAAGTAAAAGTGAAATTAAAAAAAAAAAACTAGCATAATTTTATCTGATATATAATCTGTAATAAAAAGAATAAATCTGGGATTATTAATCCTAACCATATCTCTTTTCAGCTCTATATTTATTTCCTGGAAAGTGAAATAGAACCTAAACTAAATTATTTTCTTTGTTTACCCCATTACCTTTTTTAAAAGAACCAAAAAAATTCTTTATTATAATATATGAAAATTTGTCTCATAGTAAAAAAATGTCATAACAGAAATGGTTTTACAAGCAGCTGATCTAAACATTCTTATATAAATGTCGCACATTTGGTGTTTGGTTTGACCTAAAAAGCCAAAACATTAACCCCTCATTGTCACTCATTCTCAATCAGCTTGCCTTCACCTGCGACATTCCTGCGCGTAGTTTTATATGCATACCTGTGTGAGTTCTGTTTGTCGAGCGGTCTTTGGTGTTGTTGACTCTTAGTCAATGTTTACCTCCCCTGCGTTGTGTTGCGACAGGAACTGCAGTGGACACACAGGAGGCCATCGTGTTAAACACCTCGGCTGTTAATTTGGGGTTGGGATCTGTGGTAATCGATACTAAGCATTTGTTCACTCGCTGGGTTTGTGTCAGAGGAGAGGTTGCATGTGCTGGTTATTGATCAATGTAATGACCTACATGCCAGGAAAAAAGGCCTTTAATCTGTGATCTGTCATGAAAAAATGTGGTCTTCTTTGGAGGTTTATTACATGAAGATCTTTGCTGCTGATACCTCGTGTATGCAGGTGTGTTTGACTCCCCGTTGATGTCTTCTGTCATTAAAGCAGAAAGTGGAACCTGCTCTAATGTTTGGATAGTGATGATGTTCAGTTTGTTTTGTCATGAGAGATACAAAAAACCCTGCATGATCTAAACCGGCAACGAGAGATCAAAGGTTAAATTAAGTTGAGGCTTTGCAACCTGCTAACACAGTTACCTGTTCATTTTACAGTAACCCTTAAAGGAAAGACAACTACATCATAGCTGTGAGAATACAGATGCTCTTTTTTTAATACAATCAAGCCATTTCAAATCTTATAATAAAATAATGCCAGGTATACAATCTTACATTATGCCACAGGATTGTTTTCATACTGACGTCACTCTTTGTTGCTTTAGTCAACTCATAACTCTCATAAATCTGAGCAATATGTTGCATGACGGTTCTTGACCTCATTGACCAAACATTTAAAAAGTATGGATAACATATTAAACACAGCTCCTTGTGATCGAGGCCAAAAATACATACGAATACAAAGGTTAAAGTTCATATCAGTTGTTTTGTTTTTGGTAGCATTTGTGTGCGTGTGTGTCATCATTCTGTTGATAGCTCAAAAAGTTTTGAATGAATAATATAAAACTTTGTAGGGAGTGGGGTCATGTTAATTAATTGAAATATGGCTCGATCCACCGAGGTCATCAAGCTCAACTTGACGATTTATTGGTCGAAATTGACAAAAAGGCTAATAGCTTAAAAACTGTGATTCTTATAAGTGTGCTATGAATTGTCAACACATTAGAAGTATTGAATTAAGTATAAAGAATTCAAATATCATGTCACAGCTGGCCTCTGATCTCTCAGATTTACCTGAAGAATAATAGAGCTATTTAAACTGTTTCTTATTGCCATTGCTTGAATTGACAACATGTAGGTATATGGGGATATACAGGGATTTTAAATACCTCATTACTTTGGACCTCTGACCTCTTCTTCAAGGTCAAACAAGGTCAAGCTTTCATTAAAAAAATTGCTTTAAAGTTGACCCCAAAATGTGTTGTTGCTTTTAAAGTATTTTCAAGAGAATGAGCTACCTAGTTAGTTAGAAATATACTGTAGTATATTATAATTATATAATAAACTCAAGCTTCACATCCAGTTATTTACAAATCAATACCAATAATCCGCATTACCTACGCTTACACAATGTTTGTGCAATCAAAGGAAACCTCTGTCATGTTGCACTTTTCTGATTTGTACTGCAATAAAAATTTCTTTATGTGCATTTAAAAAGAACAAAGAGTACCAAGCCTTTAAACTATAAGTGATATTCAACCATAAATTCATAGAGCACTTTAGCCTATAAACCCAAAGCACTTTAGACCAAGACACAAGTCATGGTGTTTTTATACATGTAGATGAAATACTTTTATATGTTTTACTATTATGAACTGTTTATGGAGATTACCATAGAACAATAAAATAAGAATAACAGTGTAATAACAACCAAACAGCTTATAGTATTATATGCTAAAGGTTACACTTTTTATAACACATTACAGTATTTTTACTGTGGCTATAAAAGTTAAAGGATGGCAACACTAGTTTTCATTGTCAGTGCTTTACTGTCATTTAACAGGGACATTTGTTATGGTGTACTTACACACATCTACATTTTTATGGTGTAGTATTTTATTATGTTTACAATTGGGCATTAAAAATCATAACATTTCAAAAACAACTATGTCACTGTGGAAATGAAATGCAACATAATGAGCAAAAAGTTTTACTAAACATCTAAAAAAAAAAAAGGGGTTGGTGTGTGTGTGTGTGTGTGTGTCCTCAGATCCCTTGTTAAATAATTGTCTTTTGACTGAAAAAGTGAGTTATCTTGGCAATAAAACGATACATTATGTTACATTTGTTATCAATGAAAAATGGTTGACACACAAAAAAGATCTTCTAGTCTAATTAGAAAATAAAGATAATAAAATCTATGAAAAGTTTTAAGATTGACAGTTCTAATTGTACTATTTGTCTTCATATGTGTGTACAATTATACTACATGGTTAAATAAAGTACACAGACTAAGTTAACAAAGCCCGGGTTGACATTATCTCAATATTTTGCTCATGCGTCACAGCTTTTGCTGTGAAAGTCAGGTCAAACTGGTCCGTCTGTCAGTCGGACTGCTGTTTTTCCACCCATAACCTGCCCAAGGTGTTAAAATGAAAGTGACACATGTGACATGTAAGTATGATGTTTGGCGTCAGTGGGAGGCACGGCTCCGGGGCGTCCGGCTTGTGCGCTGTCTAAAAACTTAGACAGGAGCTCAAGTTATGCCTCAACGTTTGGGACAAGCGTGTGTTAGAAAATCTGCGTGTCTGTGCGGTGCAATAAAGTAAAATGTGTTTTTTAATGAGTATTTAAGGCCTTAAAGCTAATGTGTCAATCTTGAAGATATGATCTGTGTTTAACGGTCTGTAAGCGACTTGTTTCACTATCAAGAGTCAATGTTACTGACGCTGATGACATGATGTCAAGCAGGAAAAATGTTTATCATGTTTACTCATTTACCTCAGTGCTTTCAAATGCACAATATCTGCTTTTAAGACACAAACATAATGTACAGCTGAGGAACAAAATTTTAATTGTTCATTGAATTTTATCAATAAATTTTTTTTTAACTAATGTTAGAGCACAGATTGCCAACCTTTACTATCAAAAGAGTCAAAATATCTGTATGGAGCTGCAAAACATATTTAGGCCTTATAATAAGTAGGTCAGTTAAGTAGATAACAATTAGCCTTTAATGAACTAGTTTGCAGTGGGCTATTTATGATTATTTGAGACTTTATTTGGTAAAATGACAAAAAGTCAACAACAAAAACAATTGTAAAGTGGTGTAAAAACATATTATAGTGTTGGCCTCCTTTGACAAGGTATAAAGTTATGTGAAATTAGACAGTCATAGTTAGGGGAACTCAGGATTAGCCATTGCCAGCTATATGTATAAATCCAGGCTAGGTACAGTACAGGAACAGTTTAGGTTCATCAAAATTAAGAGGATAAGATGTCAGGTGGTAAGAAAGGGTGAAAACATTTGTTTGACAATCTGAAATATGTAAGCTCCGGGGCAAATACTTTTTCACAGCTCTGTACACAACTGCACAGAGTCATGTGAAACTGTATTTGTTGACATAATGCTATGTGTCATCAATGACAGACATACAAAGAACAGCATTAAAGTAGTTACCCCAAGCACACAGCTCTGGCTACGACCACAGCAGCTCCACTCACCTGCTGTTCAAACCTTTATTCGTTAGGGGCAGCCAATCAGAAGAATGTTGGTAGAGGTAGAGGATATGATAAGGGATCATTTCATACAGACGATGAGCTGAGGGGGTGACAGGAGTAATAAGGATTATTTTAAATCATGTATCATACAAAGCTACTCTAATGGAAGAGTCCAAGAATAAAGAGCACTGATGCATCTCTTACTGTGGATTATTTAGACACAAACACACAAAAACACATCAATCATGTATTTTGTAACTGAAACTCATTTTTTTTCTAAAAAGGGAACTCATCATTAACAAACTTATTAACTTCCTTGAACACAACATCACCAAATCAGTTTGTATCATCGCTGCTTACTGATGGGATACTGCCATGTTGTAACGGCACATCATGCGTTAAAGATGATGAGATGGCAGATTGTTGTGCAACACTGCCGCTTCCCACTGTTGTCAATGTCTGAGAGGATGGATTTGTGAGTTAGTGTTTTCGAAGGTCTTAGTGAGAGCGGGACTGTTGTCCTTATCTGATCTGCATTTTAGGGTGGAGGAAGCAATCCACTGTCAGCAGCTGCTTGTGTAAACCAGGGGTGAAGCTGAGGAAAAGAGGAAGTGTCAGCTTGTGTGCAGAACAGGCTTAAGAGCATTTTTCAATTCACACAGAAAGGTTTCTGCAAAGTTCACCTCTTGATGGCTGAGTTTGCTGCCAAGAGGCCAAATTTCTCTCCCGTGTAATGTTTTCACAGTAAGATAATGCATACACACAAAAAAGAAGTTTTTCAGTACATAAATATGTTGCTGACTCCCTTTTCAATGTGGTCTAAATGCTTTTAACTCTAAATAACCATAATACACATTTTATCTTTCTTTATTTGATGATTGTGAATCAAATATATTTGGGTTTTTGGAAAATGTACATTAACCACTAAACTTACAGCAACCTGTGGATAGAGACTCAAATAATGAAGTCATAACAGAGACAGGGTGAGGAGCTTGGTCATTTGAAAGGACCTTCAGATCAAAAAGACTCAGTTAAAGTAGTAAAGGCATCTCACTAGGCATCTTGCTGCCTCCTAGGTGATGTTTTCCAGTTAGTATCTTGGTGTCCCCTCCCGAAAAGCTGGAGGAAGTGGCTGGGGAGTGGGAGGTCTGGGCATCTTTGCTTAGATCTGCCTCAAAGACCTGGACCCAGATACCTGGCAAAAAAGATGGATGGATCATCATATTGGAATTTAAAGGACTTACTGATTAATTGAGATAATAAATTAGATGTTAAAGAACATTAAAAACAACAATAGGTTTAAAGTCAAGATAAACAAAATACCTACTTATGTGGTGGTTTATTTATAATACAGTTAAAGTAAAACCAACTTGTCTGATCCTGAGCAGACTATATGACTAAAGAGAGTTTTGTGTATTTAACAAACCTTTTTTATTCATTGTTTCACTTTATTACAAGTCATGAATTTACCAATCATGGTTTCTGGAAAGTACCTAAAAATTACAGTTTACTGTAAATTTGTGTCTTTACCTTAATTGACTGTCTAAACAAGGTTAAAAAAAAAGAGTCACAAAACAAAAGATTACACTTTTAACTTTTCAGTAGCGCAGATCAAAACTTCACAGACTGAGCCTATATTCGTTCAACTTTAGCCCTGTTTAGAGATCCTTTAGGTGGCATTTGCTCCACAAATAGTTAAATGTTCTCTCTGATCCTCTGTAAATGTGGTCTAAAAGAGCGCAGTAAGCACTTACAGGTCTGTGCATGAGTCCAGAGCTGTGTGAGAAAGTGCTCTTTGTACTGCTGTTGCTGCCGAGTGCCAGCTACTCATCACATGTCACTGGTTAGAAGACTGAGAGAGCAGCTATTAAAAGGTTTTGTGCATATTCGGAGATTTCTAATGTTATTCAACTTGTAATTAAAAAGAAAAGGGATTTCTTCAGTGTGTGTATTTGTTTTAGACAGTTTGCATCAGCTTCATTCCTTTGGATTTTTTTTTAATAATAATGTGCAGTAGCTGAGCAATTTCCCAAGAAGATGTCAAATGAAACAGAACTGCAAAAAAGCAAAATAACAAAATACACGCAATTATTCCAAATTTTACTTAATAAGGCAGAAAACATTCCAGGAGTTTAATGAGGGTGACAATACATCCAACAAACCAACAAAAAACCCCAACATTAATTAATTTTATTAACATTTTCTCCAGATTTCTGCATGTTTGATATTATGCTTGATGTATTTAGTGCCTCATTAGTTTGTTATTCAGTAATTTTGTAAGTTTAGCTCATCTAAACTAATATATGCAATCAAAAAATTTAATAAATTATATTGCCGTTATTCAACAGCCACTGTAGCAGTAATTTAAGTCTGGATTTGCCTTTGTGACACAAGCAGGGTCATGTCATCATGGGGGATGAGGAGGAGGACAAGGAGGGTGTGAAGGCCGGCTTCCTCCCTCCTCCTCCTCCCTCGTTAGTTAGGAATTTGTTTACCCTCCGTCTCAAGCCGTGACCTGTAATGGACCACGAAGCCCTCTGGTCAACACTGGATTACCCAAGAGCCTCTCCTGAGGGCGAGGAACACACATGCACATGTGCACAAGCTACATACTGGGCGATAGGCCGCCTAAGCCCTACTGATAACAACCGTTACTAATGGCAATTAGCCCATTAGATCCTTGTTAATGCTCAATGACTTAAAGATAGTTTGGGTGAATGAATCTGGGAGTATTTGGTCAATGTGGCCTATCTCGTTTTACCTCTGTGTCCTTTTTAGAAGATATAAATCCCTGTTCAAACAGAAGGTGATGATGATTTCCTCACAGTTTACCAGGAGTGATGTGGTTTGAGGAAGTTGGTCGATGAGTGCTTTAACATTTATGGCATGCAAAACTTTCAGAAATAAATATCGGAGAAGAAAGTACTGCCTCTATATCTGAGTTAGGAAATGAAATGAATCAGCAGAAATGACAGAATTCTGCATCAGATTGGGATTTGAGCTAATTGTAACTTAAATCAAAGGTCAGTAAATAAATCACTTTAATTAATATAAGGGAGCCTGCCATAGCTTGCTATAATGGCAAGTTTTTATAGTAGTTTACATTTCCATTTTTAACAACTACCATTTATCCATCAGAATACACAGACCACAGTGCTGAACACCAGGAGCCAGACTACCTGAGTATCTAAGTAAGTACCTAAAGCTTAAGTGGTGATCTTTAAATTTTGTTGGTGTGTTCAGTGTCTGTCCACCTCGAGCTCCATTAGAGGACTTTGTGTTAATCCGACAGGGATTCTGCAGCACCCCCCCACCCCCCACTCCCCCACCAGCCCCAGGCCTCATATGTAGGAGATAGGATGGCCGGGGATGGTATGAAGGCTTGGAGGGAAGCCCAAACACTGCTAAAATAACTCACTAGCCGTTTTTCCCCCTCCCCGCATCCTTTCTGTGAGCAAAGACAACACACACATACCTGTTTGATGAATAGGAGTTTCTGCCTGGTCTGCACTGAAAACACCTTGGAGTGACTCATTCTGTACACACAGACAAAGAAGAAGAAGAAGAAGAGGTAGAAGAAAGCACGTAGATGTAAAAATGGGGAGTGTTTGTGTTCCCTGCATCAAAAACATTTGCTTACTCTTTAATACAAGGCCAGAGTTGTACTGAACAATGTTAGGGAGTTTTTTCCCCCTTGAAGGATGTAAAAGAATAATGCCTTTGTGAATATTTTGCCCCCCTATTGGCCCCCCTTTCAATCAGTGTCAGTGCTCTTCCCTGACAGCAAAATACATACCAGTCGGCAACCATCTGTCAACCACTGGGAGGGAATAATGCGTGTTTGCCAACCAGTTTCTGAACTGTTGCTGCCAGTCTGTGGGTAAAAGTGGTCACAAAGAGGTGTCCTGCACCGAAAACTTTCTTTTGCTTGCTTTGGTCACCTCCAGTTTGCATGGAAGACAGAAAATGTTCATCTTCAAAGGAAAAACTGTGCCTTTCTGCTGCAGCCCACACGTTTTAAAAGGCACAACTTTTACTTTGAAGTTAGAAGTTAATGTGATCCATTCTCAGTCTCAGAATTTGAACTCAATGCCATAGATGACTTTGCACCTAATTGGTTGTAATTGGTTGTATTGTCAAATAGCATAATTAAAACACCACTCAATGGTTTAGTTTTTGCCAGTGCAGTAATTTGCAAAAATATTAATCTGTAAAGTAGATATTTTAAGAAAAACTGCTGAAAAATGGAAGAACAATTGCAATACTCTGTAGTAATTAAAAAAAACAAGCTCCTTACTGAGATACCACTTTGATTACAAGTAGTAGGAGTATTTATTAGTATTTATATTTGTTATGTTGCATGTTGGGAACATTTTCTGCATCATAAACAAGGAGTACACAACAGTACGAAAGTGTCTTGTCTGCGGATGGTGACCTGTGCAGAGAAAAGTGCAGAGGTAGAGGAGGGGTGGGGTGAGTGGGTAAGTGGCAGCTACCTTGTTACGGAGAGGAACGGATGAATTATGGGACTTTTGCATCAAGCCTGGTGGTACGGTTGCACAAAGTAAACTTCTTGGAAGGGAGTTTCCCTTTAAAATGCGTTCATTGGAAAAACAAGCTGGGTCTGAAACAAAGAGTAAACAAATGTAGATGAATAGGTGGACGACATGTTCTGTTTGGTGGGGCGAGGAGTGGTGAGTGAAAAGCAAAAAAGAAAAATGCTGTTTGACATCTTTTACTTTAGAGAAAGTTCACTGTCATTTCGTGCCAAGTGAAAATATCCACTGTTGCACTCTTTAAAATATGCCTTAGTCCAAAACAAAGCATATAGCAGTTGAAGGGAGACGCCTACAAGAAGATTTAGTGACAAATATGAAAATTCAGGGAAGAGAAGTTAAAACTGGGCAAATGCCTGTGCAGTAAAGGCTTAAACAACTGAATAAACTCTTGCACAGTGGCCTTGCTATTTAACCATTTACAACACTTAAAGTCATGATCAGCTTTTACCTGAAATGAGACCGATGCTCAAGTGGGGAAAAATCTTTTTTGAACAAAGCCTACAGTATCTGTAAGAAGTCGCGGGTGCTGCAATGTTTATCAAAGGACTCGGCTGTTGTCAAAAAGACTGATAGTCACCCTTTGTCAACATTATTTTACGTAATGACCCTCATTATTTATTTGGTGACTACAGTTGGACTGACCTAATGTAGGCTGCAAGCACGTTTCTCAAAGCTCTGACAACGGCATTCTCTCTAATGACGCATCCAGCGTTTCACCAGGACCATGCACTGCATGAGAATCCAAGCGTGAAACACACTAAAGCAACAACGGCTAAGCAAAAGCTTTACGTGACACTTTGAAGTGCATTTCATCAGGAGATTACCGACAGGAGGAGGAGGAGGGGGGAAAAGAAGATTGCTCTGAATTTACTTCATGGTTTTCTGGAACACTGTACACATGGAAAAAAAAACACTGAAATATAAATTAATGAAAGGAATTTGCCATTTCAGACGGTTTCGCCCTGTCACTAGTCTTGTCATGGTAACTGATGCCTTGAGCAAACACACTCCCAACAAGCACAATATTAAAACTTAGATTCCTTCAGTTGTTAATGTTTTACACAGCTAAAGCTCATAAAACAATAGCAATAGCTCAAATGCCAAAGCCCTCATATATGTACGTTGGTTTGAGTCCGTGCCGTATTATATGCGTGCACATCTGATTTCGGGTCAGACGTGACGCGCTGCGTTGCAGTGCTTCATCACTGCTTCATCACTGCACTGTGCAGCAGAGATGTTCGTCTGACCAGAAAATACTCTGGTCTGAAGTGCGGAGCACGCTTTGATGTGAGCCTAATATGGCTTGTAAAAAGGGGGATACTGCACTTTGAAGTGTTGCCTGATGCTGTCCAGACACAACTGCCTAAGTGTATGTGTGTATGTATGTGCAGAACTTGGGCTGTAGTAGGTCTGTGAATGTCATCCCAGACTTATAAAAAAGTGATGTAAACATTGGGAGAGAGGCCTAGATAGGAGAGAGGTCATGAAGGAGACTGCTGTCATAGACCAGGTTATTATGTTCTGCAGAGCATCCACTAATTCTTTTATTTAAATTTTTGTATATAATTGAACCGTTAGTGAATTACGAGCTGGTTTTCCACCAGAATTTAGGGCAGATTTAAAGAAAAAACTCCAAATGAAAAGCAGATTATGTACTTAATTGCTTTGCGCAAATTTTAGAAGTTGCTTCAGCAAGTTGGAGAGCTGCTGGAGGTAACTCTCAAATCAGCTACCATAAATCACTGCAAGAAGAAGAGGAAGAAATCAAGAAGGCTGCAATATAATGACATAATTAAACAGCAGTAAAACATTAAACATCAGCCACTTCTTAACATACCTGAGGAGTACATAATTGATGCTTTATCTAGTGCAAGTTTGTTTTCGTAGCACTTATTGCAGCATCACAATTTTTCTATTTGACTCATATATTTTAGTCCAAATATTGAGAAAGACCAAGATGAAAATGGAGAATGCAGCAGCTGGATGAAATATACATTTCGACTTTGCACTGGTTTCTACGAGCACTATTAACTATTATTCTTGTTTTGTTCATCATTTTATGCTTTAAACTTACCGTTTTCGCCCATGTAGAGATTAATTTTCTATTTTCAAATTGTTTGGTTTAAGTTTTCTCCCTCTGGACATCACTCAGTATTTCCAGATTGCATTAGAGTTAACTGGGTGATTGAGAAATTATCGCCACAACCCTAAAGCTAAGATAGTTGTGATAAGTTGTGATAAATAGATCATATTATAATATATGTGCCATCTTGTTGGCAAAGTGATTTTTAAAGCTATTGAGGAAAGTGGGAGAAAAGATGGAGAAACAAAAACACAATAAACAGAGAGTTTGTCTTTTAATTTGCACTTTCCTAAAATCACGTTTTGATTTTTTTTTTTATCGCACATAATCCAAATGCTATGTTGCATGTATGTATCTTTCCAAAAAGCAAACAGGCTTCATATCACAAAAACAGAAATCTATGTAATATTTTGTACACGTGTAAACATTAAACTTAAAAAAATGTGTGACTGTCTTAATATATAATGGTTTGCAAAGACTTTATCTGACCAAACAAAGGTATTTTTTTTACTATTTTATGGACCGAAAGGATCCTTTCACTATGTAATAAGCTCAAACAAAGATAAAGAGCTGTAACGACAGACATAAAAACCCCAAAGACCTTCGGATAACACATTAAAAAGGGAGTTACTCAGCCTTGGCTCTTCACAGCCAAGTTATAGCACATATTAAAAGAGCTGTGACTTTGAATGTGTCCGGTATATCGACCAGTGTTAGTTGACAGCAATTACTAGAAGTAGAGAAAACACCTTTAGCTTGCAAAAAGTGCTAAAAATTCACTATGAAAAAAAAATGTGAAGACTAAGAACATTAACATTAACTTTTAGCCAGATTCTTGCAGGCAGGACCTGGGAGTTGGTATGTTTGGCAGGGTGTGGTGTATAGGAGCTGGGGGCTGGAGAGTATAGATCACAGTGCTAGTGAGGAGGAGGTCAGGGCCAGTGCAACTAACTCTTCTACTGATTGTTATGAAGGGCCATGTGTCAGCATCCATCTGACCACTTTATAACTCTTGCCTGTTCCCTGCGCCTCTCCTGCAAAAGGTCCTAATGCATTCTCTTTGACCTTGCTGGTGTAAATCAAATATCTGGCCTCAGATCTTGTCGAGCTGCATGGTGCTGTATATGTGTGTGTGTGCAGGGGTGTATAAGGGAAGTTATGTGGGCCTGAGTGACTGGAAGAGATTTAAGAAAAGAAGGAAAGGAGAATACAGTTTTGTTACTGCTGCTCTCGAATGAGCTAACCAATCTAAAAATAGCAGATACCAGCAGCAGGAGCTATGCCAGAGGTAAACACGCATTCGGTCACATATATTTCCCATGTTAAAAATAAAAAGATAAGCCTTTGATAAGATGAAAATCCTATGATGAGGTCTGAAATGGAAAGAACTCGGTGGGGTTTGGGTGATGGTAATGGTTTGGATTAAAATAAGCACTTAGCAAGAGTTAGCAAGATTAATGCAATAATCTGTGCTAAAGAAGGTAATGCTGACAATTGGTTTAAAATAGGTATAAAAAAAAACAGCCCGCTGCATTAAAGTGCAAAATAGCGTTGGCCACTCCACTGACCTCCATATTCCTGCACAGGCTTTTTGGCTCTGGAGCTATGTCACCAAACTTCCTGCTTTGCTCCACATATCATTTATATATAGTCTTTTAAGAGTGCTGTCTTTTGGAAAATTGTTGATTGATTTGGCCTCATGCAACCACTTAATGGTGCTTACCAACAGAAGATACCCATTGTTCATCATACCAGTGATGTCTTTTTAATAGTAGGTCTCCATGTTCGGTGAGGAAAAGCTTGCATATGTGTTTTTTCAAATTATTCACTGGGAAAACTTCTAAAGATAAATACAGCAATGCTGGAATAGGCGTTTCTATTGTGCTCATTTACACAGGCAGAAGTAAATAAAAGTTAGCTCTGACCTGTGATGGCCAGAGATGGCTAGTGATCAGAGCCAAACAGGAAATGTGTCAATGTAGGAGATGAGATACACACTGAATATTCAGATACACTGACACTATTTTATTAAATAAAAAATGCATTGTGTACTCTTTATTTATATTAAAAAGGATACATCTGGTGGTTAGTACAATCACATCACAGCAAAAAAAGCCCTGGGTTCAAATCCAACTGGCCAGATGGGACAATTCTGTTTGGAATCTGCTTGTTTTCTGCATTCTGCTACGACAAGGTCATAATTTGGCACAAGCAACATGAAAGCATGGATTCATCCAGCCTTGTATCAACAGTTCAGACTGCTGCAGTGGTGTAATGATTTGGGTAATACTAACTCAGCATCATTTAAACTCCAAAGCCTACCTGACTGTTGCTCCTGCCCATGTCCATCCCTTTATTCCATCTTCCAGCTCCTTCCAGCAGGATAACACAAGATGTCACAAAACTCAGATAGTCTCAAACTGATTTCTTGAACACGACAGTGAGTTCACGGTACTCAAATGGCCTCCGCAGTCACCAGATCTCGTTCAATACAGCACCTTTGGAATGTGGTTGAACAGGAGACTGACATCATCAATGTGCATCCAAAACACCTGCAGCGACTGTGTGATGCCCTCGTCTCAATATGGATGAAAGTCTCTGATGAATGTTTCCAGCACCTTGTTGAATCTGTGCTATCTGTGATTAATTACTGCACTTCTGAAGGCAAAGGGGTTAAAAAGAAGTCAGCAAAAATGGATGGTTTTTACCAACAAAATAGCAGACAGTCACAGGTCAGTGACAGAAACTAGCCAAGTTCCTGTCAAACTTGGCTAGTTTCTGCCCAAAGCTGACATCAGCTTCTGTCGGTGATGGACTTTTAATGTGGCGAGACATTAAATTTCCTGTGACACGGTTTCACTTTTTAATCAATCAACACCAAACACTTTGAGAAACGTACCATGCAACCACATCAATGTCTGCAGCTCGGAGAAAATGGACTTTAACCGTTAGTCCAAGCAAAAAAGAACTGACATTTAGCCACGAAACCACAGATGGTTTTATCCTCAGATTAATATTTTTTAAGAAAAAGTACTGAGTGTATAAAAGTTTAAAAAAAGAAGAAGAACAAAGAAATGAGATCCCTTTAACAATGACTCTATCTTGCTGCCTTTGTATTTTTTTTTTTTTTTAAAATTACTACTTTGGCATTAACATACAATAAAAACACACTGTCTAAATCTAGAGTCAAATGTCTTGGTGCACTACTGGCCTGTAAGTTTGGGTGTGTCTTAAAATAACTCAAAGTAGATTTATACACTCCTGGACAAACATGTCGTGCACGCAAAGCCCGCCTACTGAAATACATCACATACAGGATTTACTCCTAAAACAAGAAGGTAGCAGCGGATCCATCACAACAATGATGTGGAATAGGATAAACATATCAATAATAATAATAACAACGGCAACCTTTCTTTTGTGGATAGTTTCCATGTCATTATGTCTACGATTGCCAGAAACTCTGCTCTCAGCATTCCCAGCATTCCCATGTAGCTCTTGACCCCTGACAGCCTTAAATTATTAACATTCCCATATGGGCTTAAACCCCCTGATCGCCGCTTGCAGCTACACTTTTCATGTGTTTTTCATATTACCGCAAGAATTGACACAGAAGATAAATATCTTATTCTTAATCGGGGCCTGTGTGTGTTTGCATTTTAGGCCTCTGACTTCCTGTTTATCTGTCTTGAAAGTCTCACAATCATGTACTAAATTTTACTTTTTGGAAAACTGCAGTCAGAAAACTCTTCATCTATCAAGCCAAAGCCCTTGCAGTCTTCTCAGTGAGCACCTGAGGCCAATGGGGGGCAGTAGTTTGCCTCTTTCCACTGTAAAAACAGTGACTCAACTTTCTGCTGCTGTCTTTGTATCCAGCACCACTGACAGCACACAGGGGCCAACTGCACAATGGGTTATGAATGAGCTCCCATTTATCACAATTAATCAGTGGGCCAAACCCATTAACTGTCAGCCGGAGGACGAGTTTGTCTTTGTAAGAATGACAGACTGCTTGACTGTTCAAATGCTTGAGACGGCCCCAGTCAGTCGAGGAAAAGTGGGTTTGAAACAGAGCTGGGATCTGTTTGTTTATAGTTTTTTTGGAAAAAGTCATTCTTCTTTGTAGTTTCTTCAAAGAACCTTTAAAGATGTGTATTTTTAAAAAATTCTGAACAAAACCTGCTTTGTGATTTGATTAATTTGAAAACTACCTCTGCTTCATTTCAGAGCTCAAACAAACTTTTTAAAGTATATTTTGAGACACATATAGTCATTTTTCATGTACTGGTCCTTTTTACTCTAATGCTCCACTGCATTTCAGAAGAAAATATAGATTTTTTTTAGCATTTTTTCAGAAAAAAACAGGATAAAATGTGAAATAAAGTAGCCACTTAATGTAACAGGATATTAATTTGTGACAATAAGCTCAATTTAAATACACAAAAACAACAAAAGGGCTAGAGTTAGAGTAAATCATGTAGAATGAGAGTGAGTTTCATTTATTAAAGTCTATTAATGAGTTGCTAAAATAAAACGACCTGTGCTGAATTTTTGTAACTTTTGAGTTTTATATATTTTGAGTTCTATATGATATATGTTTAGATTTACAGCACAGGAGCATCATTACATTCAGTAAAGTTTTGCCTAAGAATTTTTAGTATGGCGTGACCGTTATCCCAGACACTCTATGAAAAAGGTGGGGTGAGGACATTACCATATCATTTTGCATGATTTTTGATTAAAAGAAGCATGGATTAAACATGCGAGCCAGTATAGCAAGTGCTCGGTCAATAGCCCGTTGGTAACGTCTTAAAAGAGGAAGTCGAATGATAAGTATTTTAATCAAGTTTGAAAGAACGTCTGTAACATGTCTGAGTGGCCGAACTCTCAAAGTCTTCCTCAAACAAAACTAAATCTATCTTCTTTTCTGTTTTTTTCTCCCCTCTTTTCTCCTCACTCTTCTCCCTCCATAACAAACACCACATAATGATTTTGGGTATCTGGTAGATCAAGCAGGGTTATGCCAGCAGCTGTGTGGTGGTTGCTGGGTTGCCAAACCAAACAGAGGGGGGCTCTCAAAGTTACCTCTGCCCAAACATACACCTAATCCTTCCAGCACCGGCCAGATCACAACTCTCAAAATGCACAAGACAGTTTAAAAATAGAGAAGGAGGACAAAGGTCAAATCTACAGAGGGATTTAAGGCCTTATCATTATCACGGAACAGCAGAGCCGAGCTGCAGCCCTGAGAAAGTGCCTCCGTGTCTACCAGAGCTGGAGGCAGGACGGGAGGCCTGTGCATGACTAACAGCAGGCAGCAGGAGGAGAGACAAAGTAAACGTCCATACTGACCCAAGGCTTTTTTTTCCTTTCTTTTTTTTTAAAACCAAGGTTAAAAATCCAACCTGTAATTTTGGGTAATATAATTACAAGTATCTTTACTTCTACTTTGTGTATTTTATAGAGTCAACACTAAAGGCCTACGGCTGCACCTTTAACCTCAAAAGAAGATCCTCAGCAGCTCTAAATGTCACATTTTTATGTTTGGCCTATCACATGTGCATATACAGCATAGGAACTTCAAGCTCACATGCAGACCTCAAATAAAATAATCATGAAAAGTTTGATAAACATACGTGCCTAAAGGTAACTGTCTATCTACTCTAAAATAAAAAACTGTCAGAAGGCCTTCCTACTTGAGTGTACATTTAGAGGAAAAGCGTGAGGGCCTGCTTTTAACTCCAGGAAAATCCTTGGACAACATGAATGACAAAAATCAGGTTTTTCCTTACTGATCAAATGGAAAAATGCTGAATCTTAGTAACAAGGAAGCAGATGGCGGTCACGCAGTTGTGTCCTTGTGTGTGAACTTCATGTTATCAGCAATTGTCAGTATGAAGATCACTTCAGGTCTGATGAAAAGCATTTGCACAGGCCATTGAGGAGTGGAGAGAGAAATCCCAGCAACCATATCAAATACAAGCAGTCAGGGTGGCTCAAGCACTGGCTCTGGGCTCAGAGGAGGGCTGCAGAGCTGCTGATGGATACACGATGGAAGAACAATAAATGAGCTTAATTGGTTTGTTACGTTTGTGTTTTTAGGAGAATCAGTTCTGTTTTAATATTCATATTAATTTGGGCAAAAACATTATACAAGAAATTCTCTGCATGTAGTTTCAGTACTTTACACTTCGGTAAGTGCATTGTATTTGGAGTACATTCAAATGATGGGAGAAAAAAAGTAGTAAAATACACATTATAAAGCGAAAAGCAACTGAGCTAAGGTTACCTTGCTGCAAACTGAGAGAAAAAACATTTTCTGCATCAATCAGAACCTTTTCCCTCTTGATGACAGTGAAATCCCTCATAGCCCCATTATGGTGAAGCTGCAGCACAACTTTACTCCAACCAGTGGGGGAATTTGATTAAAATTGTCTGGTTTTGTAACTAGTTGGCGAAAGTGACCACAGTGATATTAAATCAAAACCTATTGACATGTACTCATTTTTTTTAATGAAATCTCCAAATCTTTGGCACACCAGTCATAATTCTGCAAGGCTTTAGCCACACCATGAGCAGTTAGCAGCTGGTTTATTATCACCTTGTTGTAGCTTAGTGTGTATACATACACTGTATACAAAGTTATTACAGACATGAAAGCACTTAAGCCCACTGAAGGAAAAAGGGTGTTCAGAGGCTTGATAAAAAAAATCTCCGTTATTTCAAGGGGAGTTGAGGGCTTTATTGTTAGCTTTTGGCCACAAAGCTGGAGTCAGAGATGCTTTAAAAGTAAAACTCCAAAGCTGACCTTTAGGCTTCAATCAAAAACAGACCTTTGGTTAAAAATGAAGGAGGAAAGAAGGAGGGGAGAAGAATTTACTGCCCTTTAAGACAAAAAAGAAGCAGAAGAAGAAAGAGACTTGGCTCTGTGTGAGAAAGACATCATGAGGTTTGTTCAGAAACAAAAAGAAGTGAGCTGATGGAGATTTAAACCTGCAGCAGAAACCTCAGCAGTTTGATTATTGTCAGTTTTTCATTTTGCACTAATAACTGATCATTTTACTGCATTGTTTAAAAAAGAGAGAGAAAAAGAACGAAAAAAGAAAAGCGTTCATGTCAGCAGTCTTTTTGGTTTAATTACACTTATTTTAACTTCCTGCTCAGCTTTTGAACTAAAACGCCAAACACGTTTAATTTGACATGGCACTAATAAACAGACCACTGGTTAACCCATGCATGCAGTCTACCCACAGATGCTGTTAACTTTTCCATGACAGCCTTTATTGGGAGCCACCACTAAAAGCTGAAAATTATTTTGTGCAAGAAACGGCGATTAGCGACGATCCGTGTGCGTCTTCATTCATTTTAATATCGCGACAAGTGAATTTTCCCTCTTTGAAATAAAAAGCCACGAGCAACGCCAAACGACTAAAAATCTTATGAGCTAATTTGCTCGGAATAAAAATCGGTTTTCCACGGATGATTCAAACAGGCAGACACGCAGAGAAATCTGACGTTAAGTAAACCTCGTTGACATTTCACTCCGCTTGTTAATATTCATTAAAACACGAGCAACAACCTTTAATCAAAAGGAAACGTCGACAAGAGACGCTTTTTATTGAACCAGAGAATACAATTAGGATGACGTTTAGACAAAGTGGAGGAATTTAAGGGGATTAAAGCCAAAATAAAAGTTTTTCTTTTATTAATGAATAAAACAAACAAACTGTGACACACGTTGGCAGATTCAGGCTCAACTAAACGTGATTCATCATAGAAATATAAAAAAGGACATTTACTGTTTCATTTTGTCAGTTACGGTTGAAATATTTTCCCTCCCTCACCAAATCCAACTGTAACTGTAAATAAGTAAATAAATCGTTTCTTTATAACGGTTTCTTATACAATATTTCTAATCTAAGGAAAACTATCTAAAGGAATTTAAAATAATTAAAAATAAAAAAATATATAGCGTAAAGTTTATCTGGCCTTAAAAAGTGCCTGCGTGATAAATTTAATTTAATTTAATTATATTTTATTTTATAAAATATGTGGGCATTCGTGTATTTATATTTCTTCCTGAAAAAAAGGAACTAATGCTTCTTATTTTATACACACTCTTAGAAAATTAGGCTACTTAAACAGTCAGTTTAAATGTCCACCTTCCCTCTCCAATCAAAGAACCGCAAACACAAAAGGTAAGCAAAATAAACATTGCTTACATCTCTAATCGTATTCTAAAATATTACAAATGAAGGTCCCTATTTACCAGCAGCAGAAAAATACCCCACTTAACGAAAATAATACTGGGAGAACATAATCCCGCACTTCAGTGTTTCTGACCCCCAAAAAGGCAGAAAAGAAGTCCCAGAGTGCACCGCGGAGGATATAAAGCGTCACAAGATGAAACCGTTTCGTTGTTTTGGTTCTCACAGAAAGAAGAAGAGAGAGATTATGATCCGAAAACATGAGGCCAGAAGAGCAAGGAAGATAAAAAGAGTGCAAATATCAGAAGTGATCATCTAACAGAAGCCAGAGGAGGCAGCAAATGTCACCTGATCTGATGGACACGGATCGATTTCCAGGCTTTAAACCTCAGTCTCCAGCTGAGGACGCATTATAGACATGAATCATCCCTTGGTGTATGCGTGCGCGCGCGTGTCATCGAATATTTGTCTTCCTGAAAGGAATTCAAGTATCTTAACTCGTGGTCTTAATGCTTGAAATTATTCTTAGGTCACTGCGCTTTAAAGTCTGAAATATGTACGTGGATGCCCGCTCTTTTAATTAGACCCAATATATCTGCTGAGGTATCTATAATTTCAGAACAAATCATGTTGTCTCTTTTTTTTGTAGCCTGTCTGATCTCGAGAACTTTCAAAAACACTTTTAAACGTGCATTTATTTATTTATTGAGCTAAATCAAATTAAATACATTAGTATGAATGATTTGCAATTTAGTCCGTTTTTATTAGAAATGCATCAAATGCCAAAATGTAACATCATTTTTAGTGTTTATAACACCAATGTATATTTTAGTGTAACATCACTGCACCATGCAGTGACATTTATGTAGTCTTTTCTTTAATTTTTTTATTATTTTAAATCTATTTTCATATACTTATATAAAAAGTGAATTAAAAAAATGTGAAAGCTACTCTGAACTGACCCGACGTGCAACTCTACTTGTGCTGCAAGTACAATCTTTTATTGTTCAGGCTTTCATAAAAATGCAGACAGCAAGAAATGGCTGTAAATCCCTTTGCTTCAGCAGTGAAAATTACTAGGAAACATGAATTTAAAGGAGATAATGCTAAAAAAACAGAACAAAGAAAACCGTTTAAAAACCAAACAGCACACGGGGTGAAACAAAAACAACAAACAAATAAAAAGAAGAATTTCAATGATGTAATAAGGACTTTAAATTTATACTGAAGTCTCCCACTATGTTAGAGCACAGTCTTTCCTCCAAACAGGCAGACAGAGTGCTTTATAATAGAGTCCTTACTGTCTTATAAACCCTGCCAGGCTGTTCGCTGGGCCAGCAGAGCCATAAGCCCCTCACACACACAGACACACACACACACACACACACAAAGCTCTGCCTGCCTTCTATAGGAGGCTTGTGCAGCAGATGTGGGGTCAGCGCTGCAGGGCCTTACATAAGGCCTCGACTGAGCCGAGCTGATCTTTTATAGCACTAAAGCCTCAACCTGGATCCTTTAATATTGTTTAATTAGTTTTCAATTAAAGCAATAATTACAAATGAATTCAGTTCAACCAAATAGTCCTAATAAGATTCATTAAAAAAAACCTTAAAGATTAGCAGATGTGTTTGCGGAGATAGGAAAAAGACAATAGACGTGCAAAAAACTTTGCATGCAGAGCGGAAACATGTCATCCGAAGCGTGTTTGTGCATTTTAACTTGATTACCTTTTTTATGTGAGCATATAAAAATTGAATCCTTCACAGCTTTGGAATACCAGGACTGAAAACCTCATGTTTCACTTATGTCAGTACTGGTCCAAACCCTTTTAAGGCCATTATGCAGGTTTTTGTGTGTTTTTCTGTTGTT
Organism: Neolamprologus brichardi; assembly: GCF_056152115.1. Taxonomy (NCBI): domain Eukaryota; kingdom Metazoa; phylum Chordata; class Actinopteri; order Cichliformes; family Cichlidae; genus Neolamprologus; species Neolamprologus brichardi. The sequence continues at coordinate 25,199,078 of NC_142113.1, read as the reverse complement.
TTTGTTTTATTTTTGTATTGAATTTGCTGAGCCAAGAAGACATTAAAAAAATGACTATAACATCTTGAAATGTGTTTTTAAATATGTAAACTGCCCCAAACCAATTAATCAAAAAAAATAAAAATAAATACGGGACCCAGCAAAAATGTACACATTGATTAGGTTTTTTTTCTCTGACCCCATGGTTGCTAACGAGCCACTGAAATTACTCATCTTGCTTTTTTGTTGTTTTATGGTCTAAAGTAAAGGATTAGCGTTGGTTAGAAAAGTAACCATGGCAGCATAATTACAAGCAAGTGTTGAATTGTATTGTTTATCCAAAAGTGCACCAGTTTCCAAAACATGTTGCCATTCCTACCTGACTCTTAGTGGCGAGGCAAAGCCTTCAGTGTGTCTGGCTCAGGCGGCGGGGCATTTGAGATCACAGCTGCTGCAGAGCCGGGGGGAAGGCACCCAGCTAATGCAGCCAATTAAAGCCTAATCCAGTGATGAAGCATTGTCTCAGGAAGATAACTGAGCTGCTAAGTGGCACTGCTAATGACAAGGGAGAGGTGAAGATCACTGCTGGATAATGCTGAACACCCTGTCTTTATGGAACACAATCAAATGAAAACAGTGTGACAATGAGAAAACAGAGGTAGAGGTCTGGAGAACACAGCTGGATGCAACTAACAGGAAGCCTTTCCAGAAAGTGATAATGAAACAACAAAATCTGGCAGCGCACTCAACGACAAACCTAGAAACTGCTTTGTCCTAATAAGACTAAATCTTATTTTGACACGGGATACTTCACCGTGTCATAGCTGATGTTTTAGGCTGAAATCCTTTCAGTCAGAGTTTTGGCTGCCTTAGTTAGGAGTAGGATACAGGTAAACTGGTTTAGTTTCCCAGGCATGACTTGTTTAATTACTAAATAAAAAGTACCATATGTAATTAATTATTTTTGTATATAACACAAGTAAGCTTGCATTATGTGCAAAACCATTACTCGATATCCAAAACAACTCTAAAAGGAGGCCGTGCACATGTGCAATTATGCAGCTAGGAGAGCTGAAGCATGCTCCACTTTTAGTGTAATCTTGCTTCTTTTGTGAGGTAGCTACACAACATTTTCTGCACTCCAGCCGCACTCCAGGAAATTAATTGCTCCTGAACCAGTAACACAATTTACAAGAGCGCACAAACACACATGAAGGATCTGAACCATCACGCACAACTTTTTGAAAACTCAGCTACAAAAAAGTACTGCAGAGAAAAGCATACACACTGACCTCCTCCAAAACATCAACACACCACACAGCCCGTACTACTGTGTTAATTCAGCAGGCTTCCTCAGGCTTAAGCCAACATTGTCGTGCAGATTAAAACGTTATGGTGTTTAGATGCAAAAACAAGATTAGCGGCAACTTCATCCACACCTTCTTGCTGGTGCAGAACACACAAGCAGCGTCAGAGAGCTCCATTTAGACAGTGAGGCTGCCGCAACCAAATATTTGACTGTAATTTTAAGGTAACAGCATGAATGTAGGGCAGAAGCTGTGGTGTGGTAACATGAGCTACTAGCCAACATTAAATGGAAAAAAATATCTTTAAGTTAGATTTAAAATGACTAAATATTATGTGATGTTTTCATGAATTAGATAAACTGCTACCAATTAAACGTTTGTTGCAGCATAATGGAGAAAAAAAGTCCAGTATTTTATTTCTTTGTCCTCACGCTGAGGCTGAATTCTTAATTCTTAATTCTTGGTTAAACTAAACTTGCTACAGCGCAAAGAACAAACGACTCTTGAGCCGAAAAAAGGTGGATTTGATCAGCGCTGAACACACAGAAGGCAATGAGGATAAACATATCCATGTAGCTCGTTACGCATTATTCATAATTACAATTTTACCTTAACTTAGTTCATTTAGAAAAAGACGTCCGAGCCTCTGAAAAACATGCATTTCAATCTACAAAGGCAGCTGGGTAACTTAGATGTTTAGAGTAAAAAACATTTTAAAATAATATTTCAGCCATACCTTCTAAAATATATAAAACAATCCTGCGCAGATTAACTGCATTGCTATTGTAATTGCAGTAAATCACAAATTTTTGCACAAATACGAAACATACATCTGAAGTTTTCTGCTCTCCTCTCTCCGTGTCTGTTTTCTTTTATTTCTGGGGGGTTTTCACATTTCATTTGTCTGCACACAGAGAATACCCATGTACAGTTTATCTGATGACGTTATGCTTGAGTAGGTAGTGTTGTGCATGGTTTTTATAGTTGCCAGGAGAAGCTCATATGCTACATACAAAAGTTCTTATGTTCCTTTAATATTTAAGTAAACTTATCACGTTTACTTAACTTCCAACCCAACTTAATAAAATCTAATAAAGTATATTGCCAATTAACTGCCTAAAGAGTGAGATCTGGAAAAATTGATGTTTGATGTGATTTAGATTCTTGATCTCATCCCTTTGTTAACCGTTTCAGGTTGTTTTGTCCTTCCCGCTGTTTCCTACCCGAGGGGGTTAATCCTGCTTCCTGAGTACTTGTATATACATGTGTGTTTTTACAGAAATACATCTACTGTGTCAACTTTCTCTCTGTGTGTTGTTGGCAATCTGTTTAAGAACTAATATTTTAACCTGCAGAGAGAAACACCCCACCCCACTCAAAAAAATGAGTGGATTCTCCCTTTAAACATGTAACACAAGCTCAGTAATCAGCCCTCCAAGTGCTTACAGGCGTAGCACTGTACAATCAACTGAAATTTGTAGGAACGGAAAGCCCTGGCAGGGCCCAAGCACCTGAGATCATGTCTGTTTTATTGGGGGATAAATGTTGCCATTGACATTGTGGAGGGGGGAAAACTGAGCGTGGTCGCACAACTCTAATTGGCTGTATTAACATCATCATTGCTGAATGCCCGCTCCTCCCACTCTGGCTCCAATTCCTGAAATTTCATTGGTTAAATCAGCATTCCAGTGCAATTTACAAGCTACCTCAGGGATATTTTTTTCCCTCTCCCTCCTTTACTAGTTTTTTTTTTCTTCTTCTCTCTGCCAGGGCCTAACAAGCGTCATTGTGTGCATGCATGCATGCATGTCTTTGTGTCCTGTGTTAGCTCTAACTGTTTGCTAAATACAAAGAGGCTTAAAGCAGTGGAAGATTTGAGTGCAACCAAGCCCACTGCGCAAAGTGTCGTTGGAGTGACGTCTTTATAAGTCATTTTTGGACGTACAGTTTTGGTCCACTGAAGGGGTTGTTTTGTAACGCCAGGCGACGTCTTTTTTCGATGTCTATTATACTTCTAGTGTTGATGTCCATAGGACCTCCGTGTACGGGCTATTTATAGTCCAAATGTGGTTGTTGTGGACATCTTTTCAAGGTTAAACTTTTTATATTGCTTCCACATGTATAGGTTCTGAAGTCCCCGGTTTCCAGAGGGTGGAAGTCATGTTTTCTGTGCAGAAACAGTTTAGTTTGAAGGAATCTCAAAGGTGGCGTGAGCTCTCGACTTAAAACAAAAGTGAGCAGCTGCACAGGGGATTTGGAGCAGAAATGTCCTGAGCTTCGCACAGACAGGTTGCAAAATGTGCACATCAACAAAGACTGTCGAGCAGATAGTCCAGTTCTTACATAGCCACTTGCACAAACTTCTCACACTCACTTCCTCTTACACAGCTCTTCACAATAAAACAGGATACCAACCTCACTAAAACAAAAACAAACATATATATTGCAAATGTTATGTTAAACTTATTAAACACATTGTACTCCTTTTAACACAAATTCCCATTTTTTCCCCCACATACTTTAACCATTATTATTTGACATTTAACATGGATTTCAATATTTTTAATATTTCATAAAATCTTAATAAATGTCAGTTTTAATCTGATTACACGCACATAAGTCTAATAATTAAAATAAATAAACCAGTTAAAGAAAAACAAGAAATTTTAAAATAGCAAACAAAACAAAAAAAAACCCCACATGTACTGAATAAATCAACAGGCTAACACATAATAAATTATGTTTGTTTATAAATAATCCATATTTATATCTATCATATTGATTACAACAATGTTGTCGTTTGTAAATTTAAAAAAAAAAATTGTTAATCATGTAAACTCCCTGCATCACAGATGTCCACATGACATCCAAAGTTTAAATATTGAACATCATATTTATGTCCAGGTTGGGTCATAGTTGTATGTCCAAATTGTGGACCTAGATTGGACTGACAGGCCCAATATAGACATTCTAAATCTATCCGACGTCCAATGTTTAGTGAGAGTGCTGGAAAAGTAGCACTTGTGATCAGATTTTTAAAAAAGAAAAAAATGAAGCAAACTAATGAATTATAAATCAACAGAACAGCCTTTTTCAGAAATGAACTGCATGTAGTTTAGCATGATGAAGTGAGGAAGCAGACGTTTATCACAGCTCTATGAATAAGAGTCTTCATAGTTTTGAAAAGTGAGCATTTTCCAAATTAAGAATTTATATTAACATAATATTAAGATTTAAAAAAATGAAAGAAAAGAAAAACCAAATTATTTGTGGCAAATGTGGGGGAGAAAAATGTCAATAAATTATTGTTCCTTTGTCAATATTGAGCAAACTAGATACAATTACAATTTGTTATACAGCACTATGATATTTGTGACAATCAAAATATTATGTTTACACAGCACAGTGCTACCAAAAGGATTCATCACAGTTGTTACGCTCTGCGTTGCTGTTATCCATAGATACATTTCAGAATTACCACAGTATTAGTATGTATGTATAATTAGTATGCAATTAACAGGGATTACAAATAATCAAAAAATGATTTATTTATTTTTTATCATAAATTAGCTAACAGAGGAAAGGTTTTTTTCAGATCTTAGAGGTTTGTTATTTGTCACATTTTCCCCCCATACAATCTGTGGTTATTTGTTGTTCTGTGGTTGCGGATGATCCCATTGAAAGGCTAATCTTGGAGATGCTGGCACCTTATGGCACTTTATATGACAGAGTTGTCAATGTAGGCTTATTTATAATGGATGTGTAATGACAGCCGGTTGGTAAGTAGGCTTTACAGAGCAACGTGGCTGCCATTTTAGCATATTCAAAGTTTTGCGTAGTGATCTCCTTATGGTAAAGTCCAGCACAGATGAAAACCTAAGCGGGTTAGCGGGCAAACAGGTACAAAAGCAGAACAACCCATCAACAGACTAAGTCAGACAGAAACCGTCCACCCAGCTCCCAGTGAATGCTGACAGTTCACAAATGTGCAGACACACCTCGTTAGATCTCCGTTGGTGTTCATTTGCGCAACTCTCCACCTACGCAGTGAGTAGGATTATGGGAATTCGATCGAGTGCGTAGCCCCGCTGTATGTGCAGGCTGAGTATGGACTGGGTGATGAGCAGAAATCTAACGAACAATGGGTCTGTTCATGGGCATTTTTTGTAACTGATTATTATGCAGCATACAGGATATTAGCTCATCCCCAACACCGACCACTAATTTATTAACACCAGGCTGACTTCTGTATTCTCAGCAGCAGGCTCCAAAGAGATAAAAGGTCCCACATGAGTATTCAACGTTTCTGCTTGTTCTATATATTTTTCTTCCTAAACCTAACCCAGTCGCAGTAGACAGCATAAAATAGACGGGCATGTGTCTGCGGAGCAATGCAAAACTCTTTAGTAATAAAGTATTTCCAACATGTTACTAACGCAGTAGCATGCTGGAGCCTTTGCCTCCATTCCTCTCTCACTAACTAACACCTACTCTCTCACATAGTAACATGAAAGATCAAGAAGCTTTGTGGGTCCTCTGTTTCATCCAAACCATCTCTAATCCCTGCGCAGGGATTGATCTCGTAAGGGGTGGGGGAGAGATCTTGTGGGTGATGGCTTCCCTCAGGTGCACTGAGGGAGCAAAGGCCTAATTGGGACCTTTAAAGCTAGTCAGTCCAGAATGACAGCTATTCTTTGGAAATCTGTCATAACATATTTAAGTTTAATTTGGGTCCAATTATGTGAGTTTCCTCTTGGAATTATTTTATCAACATTATTTAATATCTCATAAAATCGCTAGTCTTCGCGTAATCCTGACGACAGGCAGACAGATAAATGGCACCGCAAACATTCAACCGCCTCCGCTCTCGTCTTAGAGGTTGGATTGCAAAAGGACGGTTTTACAGCACACACCAGATCAAATCTCATATTGTAATATTCCAGATGTCCAAATCATGTTTTCCATACTTTATCTTGAATTCAGGAATTGATCTGATTGAAGTGGAATCAGATCATTCTGGATCAGCTTGCATGTACATAGTGCATGTTTAATATTATATAGGTTTTGTATAAAAACCAGTTACACCCTAAGCAGCTATCTACATGAGATATAGAAACGATAAAACGGACAGTGAGACATCTGTTGACGTGTCTATGGGGTTGTTAGTTTTTTCAAGGCAGCTGCACAAAGTGAAAGCTTATTGTGTGTGGGTTCTGTGTCTTTATTGGGAACTGGCAAAATAAAGATGTTTTTGTCAGTGCTAAAGTAAACACAGTTGGGTGATAAACATTGATGTTTGATCCAGAATCAAAATCTCGGCTTTTGGCAGTGTGACTAGAAACTGTAAACCAAAAAAGAAAAAGGAAGCGAAGGAAATGATAGCCACATGAAAGACAAACAAGAAAGAGCCAGTAAAGCTATAAAGATATAGAAAGTAAACTGAAAAATAATCTTGGTGTATTAACCACATTAAAAAAAATAGTTCAAGTCATTATATGTTGTATGAATTATGAGGAAGTAATGCTCATCGTGGTACAGTCCTGATTTCATAAGCTGCTGTGTGTGTGTGACAGATGGTTCTCGGTGTGACGACTGTCGGGATGACTCAGCATTCATCCATTAAAGGATTAGATATTCTGCAGATCAAAGCTTCAGCAGAAAAGCTCGTCTGCTCCAGTACGTCGCCTTTCTTGCCTCATTGTTTTACGATGCATTCGAAATAAAGCTAATCCAGCTCAATTACCCAAACAATATAAAACAAGAAGTACACTAACAACGCTGTAAATTATTCTCTTGTACAAATTACCTTCATATACTAATTTATAATCATGTTGCTACAGTAAATGTATCTTGGGATAAATGTAATCATCACTGAACTTCAGGATCTTCATCTGTCGACTAAATAAATAAATATTTGTGACAAATGTGAAGGTTTTTGCAATAAATTATCACGTGCTACTGCCAGATTCCTGCATCCATGTCACTGACATGAATTTTATTTTACAACAACTTTACTACAACTATTTTTTATCACTTCCCATCCTCCTAAGTGTTCATATGTGGAATTAACCAGCAGGGACGTAAAGTGTTTCAGCCCATACTGTTCAGTACCCGACTCTTCTGATATGAAGCCATGCTGTTGTAATACCTACGACATATCAATCCCTGAAAACATGGCATCTCGATGGGAGCATATGTTTCATAGAATTTTTAGTTTTCCACTTTGCCTCAGTCCTTTGTAGATGAGCTTTGGTCCAGAGAAGACCATCTCACGTTCCCTTTTCAGGGTCATATGGTTGTCATAAGATGAGAGAAGGGGTATATCCTGGACAGGTCACAAGTCCATTACATGGCTAACACAGAGACACAGACAACCACATTCAGAGCTCACATGCACGTCTTTAGAACAGACAGGGGCACACAGAGAACATCAACACACTGTAAGAACAAAGCAGGCCCCACCTTGTTAACATACGTCCATTTTTTCTAAAAGCTGGTAAAAATGCTGATTGGCTTAGTCAGAAAATATTGTGCGGCACATTGTGACTGAAGAGAAAACCATGTAAAGTCGTTGGTTGGTCTATTAGTCAGATCAAATGATGTACACAGTTTTTATTTGTGAGGGTGTGAAAAATCATCCCATTGTAGCAAATGTTAAAGGTTTGGCTGTGGAGTAACTCACATGTTCATCAGCAAGGACTATACTTCACGAACAAGTATGCATAATTTGGAGATGCTAGTGGTTTAAACCAAACAACAGTGTTTTTCATACCATGGGAAAAAGAATGGATAAAGGCTTATAAAGGATAAAGGATAAAGGTTTATACTATACACTCTGGTTTAAACTTTTTAAAATTTGTTCTCTCGACTATATCTGTACCTAGTAGCTACACGTATGCTAAAGTAAAAGTGGTGACATGAGGCATGAGCTACGTATCCTATATGTTGTCCTATATGTTGAAATTGGACAGCAGTGTGAGGAAAGAGAGGAGAGAAGGGGTGGGTATGGTGCTCGGGATAAAAATCAGGTAACAGGGAGTGAAGGGAGTGTAAGGGTGAGTCAATGAGATGATACAAGGGAGGAAGGACGGGACAGGGAAGTCTATAATCGGTTGCCTGGAGAGGATTAACCTGTCTGCCTCAAGCCTCTCCCTTCTGCTTTAAACAATATACCAAATACCTGGGTTACAATGGCAACTACCCTCTTTGCCTTTAACCCATAATAAAAATGATTAATTAGGCATGAGACTCCCAGTAAGGGAATTGTATTGTCTGCCTGTCCAGGTAAGCGGAACACAAGTTACTGTACGCTACATTAGCCTCTGCGTTTCCTGACTCCTTCACCACAAACACTATGATTAAAAGGCAGGGAAGGGCATTCCCTTCCTTTAATCTTTGGATTTAATTTTGATTGACGCTTTGAGACTTCATACCCCACACACAGCAGACATGTACACATTTCACCGCGCACACACTCCCAACCTCAGATGTAGCCGCGAGGCAAGCAGCTACTAGTTTGTGTGAGAAACCAGAGGCCGCTAGACACACAGAAACACAGACAAACACTCCTATGAAAAGATGAGAGCACACTTGCGATGTTCCCACCATGCCGCTGTATGACAACACACAATAGGACAGGAAATAACACCGAGAATACACACACCTTCATCCTGCATTCTGACTGAACAAACACTTGATTGAAAATAGTAAGATTAATGGATAAATGCTTTGCTCAATAGCAACAGTGCAATGTCTGACAATTACGTATGAGAACAAAGACTCCTTTGACAGACAGTGTAATTGTGTAATTGCAGATCTGGGCTGTGGATGCTTGCTTTATCTGATTATTCATCTTACAACAATTGTTCAAATGTAATAATAAACAATGTTATGATGGTCTGATTAACTTGGCGGATGATTGATTACCTACTTTATACTTTTTTTTCTACCTTCAAAGCAATTGTACAATTCCGTGTTAAAATGTTGCCAGTTGAAACACTGAAACAACCAAAATAGAGATTTCTTTGCCAGGTTTGTTGTCCAGTTTTCCCTGAAATTATGTTATTAGAACTTTCCAGTGCCGTAATTCTTTTACACTATGAGTAAAGTTTCATGTAAAACTTTTTTTTTTTTTTTTTTGCAGGACTACAGGAAGTACATTAGCTCCTCTATTGCAAGAAATGGGAAGAGCAAAAGCTACACAGTGGCGATTGACAACAACCCACCCATGAACTTCATGACTGATGCTGGATCAACTAAAGAGGCTGCTGATGATCCATGAAAGTCAGGCTTACCAAGATGAGTCCTAGTCATAACTTATAGTAACTCTCTTTTCTTTCTCGTAAAGTGTTTTACGCACCTGTGCTGAAGGAGTAAGCAAAAAAAATAGCAGATTAGCAGATAAGAAATCCTCCAGAAGCAAAGCGACAAAAATATAAATCAAAACAATGATTAAGGTTATGGTTCTTTTGCTGATAACATTTCACTGATTCTCACTGATTGAAATCTATATAAAAAATTGTAAAACAACAACAAACACAGAGCCTTCACTTCCCAAAACACATTATGAATCATATATTCATTCAAATCCATTATTAGAAAACATTGGCACAGTTTATAGACCGAGATGAGAGTCAAAAAACAAAAAACCCCAAAACATATTAGTAGATATTCAGTGCATTTTGTAAGACATGTTTTTAAATGCTGTGACTCTTGCCATGTCCTCAACACATTCTTGTATTGAGAGTACTCTATAGCCCTTTCCTCTTATCAAAAGACTCAATCTGCCTATTATGAAGCTCGTTTTTTTTCTCAGGACTAAATACTGAAATTGTGTCATCTATAATTGTGTCTCACTGTAAAATTTAAATGGTAATATATCAATAATATACTAATCTTTAATGGTATATTATGCAAGTTTGTTTGTAATGACTCTATGTATTCATGTACAAAAGTAGATACACAAAAGTTAGTGTGCACTGTATCTTTTCTATGTTCCTGTTGTAACAAATTTAATTACACTCTTTGTGTGATTCTGCATTTCTCCAACTAAATCACTTTAAATGACAGGGTCGCATTGTGAAAGATATATCAGTTATATTCATACGTGTCAAGAAACTCATATACTTTTTCAATACACATCCGTGTATATAAATCACACAAAGAAAAGAGAATATTGTAGGTTTTGTCATCTCAGTCCCATTTTGCTTTCTTTCTCTCTTTGTTATTCATCTAGGCATTTCACAGAAAAAAAATCTGTACCCACAAACACTTAAAGTTCTCCAGGAAAAAATAGAATCAAATAAAAATGTTTGTGGCCGATACCCAGTGATGACTGTTACAGCTGAAACCCACACGCGGCAGAGCCACATACCTCATTAAAGACCCAGGGATTAATTTTTTAAACATCATGTCCTTAAACGTCCTTCTCACCAACTTTCTGAAGAGGAGTCTCTCGAACCACTTATGGGCAAGTCTGGACATACTCACGATGTGTTGCCAAAAAAACTTTAAATCATACCAAACATTAAACACTCACGGAGATTAAATGTGCATTTTTTTGGTCAGTATTCTTAATATTTTGAAGTCCACAATAAAAAATAAATCAAGTTATTATTTATAAGGTAAAAAACAAATGTTTGTTTCCGTTTTCTAATGGAAACTTTCTTGATGCCGTCATAGAAAAATTAGGGATGTTCATGGCAACTAATTTCCAAATGGTAAATTTAACAGTAGTTAAATGAGAAAAATAAAAACCAGACAAGTCAGCCACTCTAAAAATTTTAAATCCTAATTTAATCAATCAATCTCTCTATTTAATATTTTTATAACATATTTTTTTCAATGTGTAGGAAGTTGTATGAAACTCTTAATCAAATCATGTTTTCAATTTTAAACTTTATATTGTATATAATAACATAATATCATTATATAATATATAATTGTGTATAATGATACACAATGTCAGAGTCATTTGTAGAGCTAACCTTAGCTAGAGTCCACATCCCAGTGCCGAATGTGATTAGATTCAGTTTCAGATAGTCAAGTTTATTCTAATGAAGCTAACAGACAGCCACTGTTTTTTGTTCTTTTTTACTTGTGAATTTTTTAAACAATTTTTTAAATATTAATTTTCAACATTGTTTGTTGTGTATCATTCCATTCAGGGATACAGCACAGCTATCTGTCAAGGCTGCAACACCAAGTAGTAGTGGGTGGCATTATAACATCTTTGAACCAGTGGCTGCCTTTGCATATTCATAAAATAATAATAATAATAATTTATACTCTATTGATCCCTGTGGGGAAATTCCTCTCTGCATTTAACTCATTCACTCAGTGAAGCAGTGGGCAGCCACTGGCCGCCCGGGGAGCAGTGTATAGGGATGGTACCTTGCTCAGGGGTACCTCAGGGTAGCCGTTCAGTGGATTCGAACCCCTGACCTTCCGATCATGGGGCCACCACTCTACCTACAGTAAGAAATTTAACCAACTGGGGGTGTTTTCAGTTTTTCTAGCTCTAGACTAAGAAAAAACATTGTATTGTGAATGGAAAATAAAGTTACACCATCTACTAAGAAAGAATAAGATTTATATATTAAAAATGGAACAAAAGGGTATGTTTTTTAACTTTGTTTTTTTAGATTTTGTTATGGAGAACGTTAAACTTAAGTCTTTTCTTCATTTTTCCATGTTCGTTTTAATATTCAAAGAATAAAGACAGATCTATAAATGTAATTTTCACCTTTTTTAAATTATTGGCTATAATTACATTAACATTTTACTCATCGGGTTGATTTCTAAGGTTTAAAGAAAACCAGCTAACATCATATTCATTCCCACAGGGCAAGAACCACAAGCAGCCAGATGAGCATCAACCAACCAACCAATCATCTTAAGTTAAGAGAAACATAGCAGGAGTACGACAAACAGTCGAATGGCTTAGCAAAAAGAAAGGAGAGGGGAAAAAAAAAAAGAAAAGACCATCAATCAAGTTGTCAGCTTGCCAACATACCAATCAAACAGCCATCCACTGAGGAGGCAACCATACCAGGCAACCACGCCTTGGGGTTTAGCACTGTGTGGCCTTCCACCACACATATTTGTATATTTCTCTGCCACATGGGATATTCAAAAGACAGAGATTAATTACACGCAGCAGGGAGAGATTATGTCTTGTTTACCCCAGAAGAATGCCATCTGTACAGTGCCAAGCCAAGCCCAAAAAAGCAGACCTGTGACTGTACAGGGCTACCTGCTCGGGAGCACTTAAACCTATGCCACCCACATCCTGTCTGCGTTACACAGGTGCAGTCGTACTTTGTTCAACAAATAAGAGCGATACAAGAAACTGTCAGTGTCTGGAATTTGAATTTATTGTACAGTTAGACTACAGCTATGAAGCCACCTGAAATGACATATAAATGGGCTGAAGAGGGCAAAGAAAAGTGGACTCTAACTGAACAGAGTGGAGCAGAACTACTTACTGTTGCTTAGATATTTATACCAATCATTTCCCAATGCGGGACAATAAGAAGTCTGGACAGCGACATCAGAAGTTCTCCTCTAACACACCAGTTTCTACACAATCTCTCTGGCACACTGAGTGATATATCAGCTATTGTTTATCTACATGCTGTCAGATCGTAATCAGTTTATTACAACCATCTAACATGACCACGTTCTGCTCTGACTTTTGCTGACTTTAGACATAACTGCCAAGCTCAAACAGAGAAAATAAACACATCCTCTGTGATCAGCCATGCTTGGTTAACATCACTGACAACAAGATGTATTTCATACAGTCATAAAATAGTTGTGTCACGCTGCAGTTTCAGAACCCAACGAAGCATGGGCATGCCACCTTTTGATGTAATGCTCTCCTGCTCTGTCAGCAGATGTGTTAGGAGAGGTGTTGCTGGCACGGTTGCTGTTCTGATGAACAGCTAATTGTGTCAAGTGTCTCGCGTGTTATGTTTGGTTTCATATTTTATCTCTGTGAGGTCTGACTATGAAGACAGCAAGGTGTGCAAGTCTTTATCAGGTCTTGTGATCCGGCATTAAACACACAGCTCAAGAATCTAGCATGCCTAATATAAATCATCATGGAAATGGATGGAGGTAAATAGCAGTCGATGCATCATAGGAAAAGATATTTGGAGAGTTTTAAACAGCAATTTTCATCTTATAAGTCTTCTGTTCCAGGAAAAAAAAATCCTCTGTCCTGATTTCTTATTTTTTTGTATACACTTCAATCTTTTAGATCACCAACCAAATTTTAATGATAACCCAAGTTATCATAAAAAATACCATTTTTAAATGGAGATTGTCCCAAGTGAGCTTGAGCTTCAGGACACAAACTGATGTTTGGACATTTTCCTTCAGGACTTTCTGTTAGAGAGCAGAATTCATGCTTCCATTAATTACAGCAAGTAAGCAGCAAAGCAGCTCCAGGCCATCACACTATCACCACCATGTGTGACGGCTGGTATGATGCTCTTTTTGAGAGATGCTGTGTTAATTTTATGCCAGATGTTTTGGGACTCAAACCTTCCAAAAAGTTCAACTTCTGTTTCATCAATCCAAAGATTGTTTTCCCAAAATTCTTTGAAATCATAAAAATGTTTTTTTTTCTGACAAATATGAAACAAGCCTCTGTGGGGGGTTTTGTGTGGTTTTTGCTGTGGAATTCTCCCATTGATTTTTGCCCAGTCTATTCTAATCATGCACACTGACATTAACTGAGGCAAGTGCAACCTGCAGGCCTCACTTCTGTATAATGGCTCTCACTGTGGTTTGCTGGAGTCCCAAAGCCTTAGAAATGGCTTTGTAACCATTTCCAGACTGACAGATGTCAGTGACTTTGTTTCTCATTAAAAACAGACATTTACACCACACCATGATGTGTTGTTTATTTAAATCTTTTAGCCTAGTTCATGTTGTCAGACAGGTGACTTCTTGATTCAACAGGTCTGACAGTAATCAGACCTAGGTGTGGCTAGTGAACTTGAAAAAAAAAATTGGTTACTCCCAGTTACTTCATAATTTAGCAAGGAGAGGGGCAATTACTTTTTCACATAAGGCCAGGGAGGCTTGCATAGCTTTAAAAACTGCATTTTCTAATTACTCAGGTTATCTTTGCCACAGATAAATTAACATTGCTCTGATTTTCTAAAACATGTAAGTGTGCCAAATATGCACAAAAAAAAAATGTCCAAATGGATTTGACCCTCAATATTTATTAGTTACTACTATTTAATATAGAACTTGGGTATTACATACTGCAGTGCCTGCTGTTTCTTTGTTTGATGCACTTGCCTGGATGTTTGGTCTTCTTTTCCAGAGTGATGAAAAAACCCTTTGTGTTTGAGGTGTTTTGTCAGTTGCTACTTCTGCTTGTAATACTAATACTTGATTCATGTACGCCATTATGTACGCCTGATTTGGTAGAGAACTGGGTCATTGTAGATACAAGAGCTCATTAAATATTAAATGATAAGATCTACAAACGCAACGTTAGTAATACCTGTTAGCCTTTCCCCTAGCTCCTCCTTGAGGCCATGCCCTGCTTGATGTTCTGGATGAGAGATAGTATTTGTTAATGCCGCCACTGGCAGAGACCCACCAGGTCAGCAGTGCCTCAAGTTGGGTCATGTCAGGCTGCCTGTGGGTGGCAAACATTACCTTAGAAATACTCAGATATGGAAGGAGAAGCTGTGGGGAAAAAGGACAGAGGTGTGCTCTTTTCTGTGTGTTTGAGTTGTGTTTGTACAATTGTGGCCAAAAGTTTACATGTGTTCATCACGGGTGTGAATGTCATGGTACGTTTGAACTTTTAATGGTTTCTTTAAGCTGTTCTTTTTCCAGGGTGAATTTATTATACAGCATACATTTTAATGACTTCAAAAATAAGTATTGGGTGCACAAGTTTAAATGTACTTACATTTTTTTCTAATACACAGAGGGTCAAATGTGTACAAATACATACATAATACTATACTGTATATTACCATACTATAACTGCTCATATTTTGAGTTATACTGAATAAAATAATGAAACTGTACTAAACCAATCAGTAAAACCTTTAATAAATCAGGATAAACACATCACTATGGTTTCAGAACGTAAAAAGAAATATCCTGTGCAATTATTAAAATACTGCATTCAAGCCCAAATTCACTGCACTGCAATTATAGGTTTTTGAATTTGATATCATGCAGGCATAATTGGTCTTTCTGTTTATAATACTTGGTGCAATTTGTAAAGTCATACAAATACACACAAGTGAAGCATGATGAATAACTTCACCTGCTGTGGCCTTGTTTGCCGCCTCGTTCTTTACAGTGCAGCTAATCCACAGATCCACTAGAGATCCCTTTATGCATTCTCCATGAGTGGAGGTCTGCAGCTTTGAGCATAGGCAGCCTAACTGCCCCCCGTGAGACCAGCATTAGCAAGGGAGCCTGAGCTTGTCAATTACCCCCAGGAGTCACTAAACCCAAGCACATCGATGCTCTAACACAGACCTGCACGCAGCCGTTCTTTCATGTTAGGTAGAGGAGAGGTGGCATCATGGATATGTATGACATGTACATACACACAATCACACACCCAGACAGCTGTGATTTCCCCAGGTAGCCTATCTAAGCCTGCAGAGAGAGGACTTGTCAGAGGCCTTGTTTAACAAAGATGTCAAAATGAGTGCCGTGGGGTGCAGCTGACGGGGGGTGAATTTGATTTTGACAGAGATGTTTCATCCTGTACTGCTTTGATTGACAAGCAGACAAGCTCCCAGTTTAACCCAGCACACTGACAGAGCACCTCCTGAATGATCAAGTGGTAACACAACTCAATTTAAGCAGCTGTTCACATTCAAGAGGTTTTGTGGGGTCAAAAAGGGTTTTGCATTTGAATCGACCACAATTTTTGGTGTGTGCGTGTGCGAGAAAGACCGGTACATATGCTGGGCAATTTCAACTAAGCTAGCAAATGAAAGAATGAACATATTGGCCAGTCTAACAGTTTGGTTAAGACTAGAATATCTCAGAGCAACTGGATAAATTTGCTTTAAATTTTGCACATATATTCAAAGTCTTAAGAGTGTGAACATGCTGACTTTTCTCTACTGCCAAGAGCCATAGATCAAATGGCTCACTTATCCTAAGAAATAAATCCAAATCTCTGGATCCATCAATTCTGCATCATTTGCCAAACAGCAGCAGGGTTGGCATTATCTTTTCATGTGGTGCAGGCTGTGTACAGACACCTTTCCTGACTGAAAACGTATTGCCTCGCAGTCTTGGGTTGACGAGTTTGTGAAACTTTCTATTAAGCAGCTATGCTGTAATTTAAATCAAAAGAGCAGAACTTATTGGCTTCATGATTCACTATATATAAAAAATGGTCATAGTCACCATGACTTCTGCTGTCTGCATTTTAAAAACCTGTATGTAAGAATTTTTGTCACTAAGTAACGAAATAAAAGAAATCCTACAATTGAACTAACAATAAGCACTAAGAATACTGAACTGATGTTTCAACCTGGAAAGGGGTTAAACAGCAAACATGCCTGAAATACAGATCAATAGATCAATTGCAACTTAACAATTTGCAAGCCCAGCTAAGAGGACGACAAAAAGCTTCGCTATAAACACCCTGAAATAACCCGTCTGGAAATGTGATATGATGATATAAGGTAAGAGACGTTTACAGAAAATAAGAGACAAAGCAGCCGAGTGAAAAAGCGTGCAGCATCAAGGACCAGAACCAACACTGCAGAGCATTCCTTTGAGTGTCCAGTATGTGGTCAACTATGTGTGTCAGACTTTGGCCCACTAATGAATGGTACTAGGTTGTACTATACTGACCACAATAATCGATCATATACACTGTGCATATAAATATGGTCAAAGTCACCATCACTTCTGATGTCTGCATTTTGAAACCTCAACGTTAGCGTATTGATCACGTAACAGAATAAAGAACGTCAAAAGTGGAGCACCAACTTCTTAGATGGTCTGTACCTTACAGTACGCTGTGTTATTTGTCAGAAAATGCAATTAAAATGATCATAAAGCCACCAACTCCACCAACACGGTGGAAGGGTCTAGCTTGAGTTACAAGAGTTTTGTCCCAGCAGAAAGCGCTGGGCTCCTGCTTAATGTGTCTGGATACCAGTGAATCAAAGTAGCTTCCTTTTAAGCCCTAATACAGTGAGTTTAGAGAGAAATCAATTTTTAGGAAGGAGGGGATTCGCTAAAGAGGCTGTGACCATGTTGATTTCACTTTTTGAGTTTCACATTTTTAATCGATATAGAAATGCCTCAGTCAGTTTTTCCACTTTCATCTTGGATGAAATTAGTTTAGTATGACTTCCATAACCTGAACTTAGATAACAAAAAGAAGATTTTTGACTTTGTTAAAAAGAAGATGCTGCCTAAGAGAAACATTTTGACCTGTTTCCTATCAGACCCCAAGCACTGCTAAAAAGGACTCCACCTTAATGAACTCCTGTGACTGTCTGGAGCGTGGGACGCATGAGAAATATCAAAAACATGGGAAAAAAACCCACTAGAGATGTAATCTCCTCTCCTGAACCTGTCTGCTGCCTTTTGGTTACACTTGCAAACAAACGGTGTGTGGAAGAAAAAACCTCGCTCCCGTGGGAGGTGAAGACAACCCAGACAATGATTGGCAGCAGCTTAACAAAGCACCTGTCTGACAGACAACACACACACACACACATGCACAGATACACAAACATGCAAACAAACACTAGAACATGCGCTATTCTATGCCTCTACAAATGAGGCAGAAAGAGAAATGGTCTTTAACTCACTGCTGCCCTTCCAAATTGGTGTGAGAGGAGGAAAGGCGAGAAAGTAGCTTTACAGCATAACAAAATGAGTGTGGGACATTATGCAGAGGCAAACAGTGAGCGTTCCTAGAAGAGGAGGAGAAGATGTGGTGACATCAGACTTAAAGCCCAGAGATGGTGCTTGTTAGCAGGAAGCTCTATTAGGTTCGCCTCATGCCCTTTTCTCCATTCTCCTTTGTGCTCCTCACCTCTCCCAGCAGACCTAAATTGGACTCCAGGACTCCACCTGACTCCCCTCCCAACCTGCACCGCTCATGTATATGCATCTCAAATCCCCTCTAGACACGGGCAGATAGGCAGGCCAGGCATAGCACTAGCCTCACCTAACAAAAGCAATTTACTGCGATAGACCATTTGGGTCAAGTATCCTGTGTGTTCCCCTTCAATTGTTTTAATCAGGCCAAGGTAGCAGGAGAAAAAGGGCTCGGAGGCACCTAAAGGCACCTTTCCACTTGGCCATTATCCTCTGGTGGGTGAATCGTGGATGTGGCTGTTAAGAGAAACCTATATGACAGCCCATCTGTTAGACAAGTCAATTAAAAAAGATGGGAACTTTTTTAAGGGTGAAAAATGCATATAGACATATATGTTTTCGGGAAATTAAAGGACAAGTTTGACACCAGACAGGTGGGAGTGAATGTCAAGAGGAGAAAAACACTTGTTAAATGGAGACTTTGACATTTGTTATAAGAGTTGTTAAAGCTCTCTGGAGCAGACAAATGATCACACTGCAGAGTGAAAACTTTTTACAGTTGCCCTTTGGCTCCTTTAAAGTCCCATTACAAGTTGCTTTTCTATTTAAAGCATTTTCCAGCAAAGTGGTAGATTTACCAAAACTGCCAATTTATAAGTTATTATGAACTTATACAAAAATAATGCAGCTATTCTTCAGTGACATTTATAGTGAAAGTTTAGTATTCGCCTGCTTGATGCAAGGATTTAAACAAACTTGCAAACTGAGTGTTAAACAATTCATATATATATATATATATATATATATATATATATTTATAAAATATTTACAAGCCAAAGAATTTAACAGATTGCAGAGTAAAAAAAACACAGAACTACTATCTGAATTGTTCTTGTTGTCAAGTTTGATCCTGACTTGCATGTAGTGCTGATTAGCAGACGGAGTGGAAGCTTCAGATCTAAGCAGCAGTTCAAAATGCTGGAAAGTGAAGTGATGCGTTGGAACTGAGGTGATGATTCTTTAGTGTGACATGTGTCATTAGCTCAGCTAAATCAGCTCACATCCTGATTCAGGTCACAAGAGAACAAACAACAGCTGCAGAGACAAAAGACGAAAAATGCAGATAGATTCCACTGATCAAAAACAAACGTTCATATCCTCGGGCAGTCATGCCTTTACATGATCCACCTTTACAAAGACTCTAAATGTTTTAATATCTGAAAATCCACAGGTGTTGATTCTTCTTGGTGTGAGTTGTCACAGCCCAGTGTCTTTGATATCTCTTTGGCCCGAGGCGGCTTTACTTGAAATACAACCGACAGACACCCTCACGTGAATTGATTAGAATTCTGTTTGACAAGCTCAGCGTGGTTCAGTAATAACATGGCATTCACCTGACAATCAATTCAGCTTTCTGCAAAATTTCTATGTTGATAATACCTTTTTTTGCCTAGCTATTCTAATGGAGGTCATCTCAATCTACATCAGCAATTTAGGAATTCAGGAAAATCCAACACTCCAATCCATGTATGCAGGAATCTTTTAGTATCCTTTACACCAACCTATAATTGGTATCTATAGAGCACTACTGGATCAGCGTTACTCTAGATGTCACTGTGAGGTGAGGTATTTCTAACAAAAACCACATAACCTGTCACTCACTGAAAATTCTATTATAACACTCAAGAGTTCAGACTACTTGAAGCCAGCAAGTCACAACAAATACCTTGAAAATACAGTAAGAACCACATGGGATGTTGTGAACTGACCTTTACAAAGTTGGCGCTGGTTGTTAACGTGCTACAGTGTACTGACAGATGCATGACTCACAAAAGAGTTTTGACAGACTGACTTCAGCCATGCACGTCTGAATCTAACAAAGCTCACGGAACTTACACAAACCATTTGTATAAAACAGCGTGGGTGGAATTTCGTGGCAGCTATGCGCTGTACCAACTCCACACCCATATCTGAAGGTGTTATATTTAACTATGACTGTAATCTGTTTATGTTTATCCCCTGATGTTTCCTCGGAGATTCACGTCTAAGCTCTTTGATGAAATCTCAATAGCCGCTGCCTTGATAACCGTGAAATTGAAATTACAATCAGTAATGCTGATTCCATGACTTGGCATCCAGTGGAAGCATAAGACAAAAATGCCACTTTGTCAAATACAAAACTACTTGCCCGGCTGTACGCTTCTTTTTCAAATGTGACAAAAGATTGGGAAAAAACGCTGAGAGGTAGGTATGTTCCTCCAGTGACAATGAAATATGACAAGCTTTGTTTCACTGTGCTTTTTTTATTGTTGCAGAAAGCATGAACACTTTCCATAAACTGTCAAAATGTTTAGAGCTACACATCTCACACCTTCAAACAATGGCGTGCGTAAAACAGAGGATGATATTTGAAAGGGGTTATTACTAGAAACTCTGATTGGCAAATTCTGCTTCTTCGAATACTTGCAAGGCAATTGTCCATGTCACAGGCAGAATCAGGTTAAACCTGTAGACAAACCTACAGGAGCAAGAAGAATGTGTTGATCAAAAGCTACAAAGAATAAGGTTTCATCTTTTTATATTATTAGAAGTAACACAAGATGAGGCTTTCTGGAAATCATGACTTATAAAATGATAATCAAATATAAGATATTCTGTATACGTCTCCCTTAATGTTATAATGGAAAGCAGGAAAGCGCTTTGAACACAGCTCTGCACTCCAAAACACAACATCCAAGAACTGACAGCAATATCGCAAACCTTCAGTAGCGTTATGGAAAGGATAGCCATCACAAATTTCAATAACTGCCTCTAATCTAACATGCTGAACTAAATGCAAAAATGAATCAAGACGATAATGCAAAAAATAATGAACTTTCTCTGCACACAAACTATGACTCCTTAGATGAAGGCGACCAATCAAAAACATTTGGCATGTTTGTGAAACTTGAAGTGAAAAGTACTGAGTATGAGTGATTTCAATAATACGTCAATTCACAGAAATGCACTGAACAGTTTTTTAAAAATTCTCATGCCTATCAAAAACAGGCTCTCCAAAGGTGACTTCATGCCTTTCTTTGTCTTCGAGGTACCTCATTGGTTTAAACTTTCCATGCTCTGACACACCCAAACATTGTAGTCTTCTCCCTTATTACATCATGCAATCTTGCTCATTTGTCTGATTTACATAGTACACGGGTGGAGCATGGCAGACATCCTGAAACCGTTGAACTTCAGCCCAGCCTTAGAGGCTTTCCGCTTTTTAAAAAAAAAAAATTGTAACTTTCAAACACAGTTGCGATTCTGTCAGGCAGCAGCCGGCGGATAAAAGATAATTTGATCGCTCTCTCATTTTCATTTAATGTCATGATGAGTCATTTGGGAGTGTTAATCATGAGCCACAGTTTACGCATGCACATGCATGCTCTTGCAATTGTCCAGCTGACTGCGTGCATACTAAAAAAGAATCAAAAACTTCTTCACATAATGTAAATCTATTTATTTGTGCACTAATGCCCGCACACTCTATGTGCATGATTATGTTTGTTTTGACTGTTCAATTCAAAGCCAGACATTAAGAGTAATAGTCTCCCAGGGTGCGCTCTAAACTAGACTTCCTGCATCTTTACTTGTTACTGCAGCTACTCACGTGTGCATGCTTTCGCCAATGCTCGGCTCCTTTGTTTTTGTTTGTGAGCGAATTCTTTTAACAGCAGTAACTGACAGGTCACGCTTCGGGGAATTCTGTCATGTTAAGGAAAGGAAAGCAGACAGCGAGAGAGACAGTGCAAAGGACTCGAGGGAAAATCTGCACGGTGATAATTACACTGTCCTTCACCTCCTCTACTTAACCTCAAGATCATGTAGACCAAAATCGTTCTTGTCACTCTACAGGAAGCACTATCTGTGAGGTAATGATAGTCAAGCACTAAAGGGGGACTGACCTCTATAAGGAATATCAAAGATAGCCACAATAAAGTGTAAAAGTCCATTGATCTTGTTCTGCTCACTGTAAAATATGATAATGTTAATATGTACAACATATGCATGCACTTTATTAATTTAATCATCATTTTTTTACTTTTAATTGTTAGAGTATCACTGCATGCTGCAGGGAACAACTGCTTGTGATTAGGCTGTTCTTCTGAGGTAAAGATTTAAATCTGGACTTCAGGTTAATCAAGCGTGGACAAGAAATCCTCCAAAGTTCTTCAGCATCTCACACGCACGTGCTAATTTTAATGGTGTCAGATCTTTGGATGAAGCTTTCTCAACCTTTACTCTCAACCCTTATTCTATACTCAACCATCCTTCAACCGTGTAATTTACCACGTGCAGCTCTATGAAGGGATACAGATTCATAAAACAGTCACCAACATGCTACATTTACACGTGTTTGTTGCCTAATGTAAACACCGTTGGTGTGAAATTTCTCTCTCAGTCTTTCAGAGTGGAAATTATGTGGGCTGTCTGTAAGGCAGATTGTTTTTCAAGGGCTTATTTTTCTTCACAGGTTAAAAATAATTTAGTCATGACTCCTCCAGGGTAAGAAAACACCATAGCTGATAGAGGCAAACCACAAGCAAGAGTTTTAATGACGACCAGAGGCATGCTTAGAAAGAGCGATGACAAAATTAAACCTCAGACTATTTCAACAATTTCCCTTGTGTATCTATCTTCTATCGATCTATCTGAACCTTCTTGTTACTAAAAAAAATTTTAAACTCTGCAGCAACTTTTTGAGGAATTTCTGTTTCAGTTCTGAATGTAAGTAGTTAATGTGGATATCTGTATAATCTGAATGCGATCACATTCTGTGACTGTATTTTGGCACATTGTACACTTCCTGTCAAATTTTGGTCCTGGAAAGCTACTACTTGACAAAAGACAGTGGAGGCATAACTGATTTTACAGCGTGACACTTATCCATTAATTTGTGCACGTAAGAAGATCCTAAAGTGCTTTCTTGGGATCATCCTGCCAATAATCTTTTATATCAGTTTCCCAAGATTGACTCAGAAAGCTAAATTTAATTATCTCTAGGCCTTAACAGATTAGTAAAAAGACTGTTGTACTCTACCATGAATTTACAAACTATAAAGACTATCTTTTCAATATTAGGTTACAGCCTGTCCATAGTAAGCATCCAAATCTTCTTAGGAATTGAAAATCCTTTTGTAAACTTCATTTTTTCCATTCTTCCTTCATGCTTGAAGTGGATTTAACAGGTGAAATCAATAGGAAATGAGGGCTTTCACCTGGATTCAGGGGCTCTTTTGAGTTTATGAGAACAGCATGTTGTTTTCTGTGCTCTTTATGTGTGTGAATACAACAAATAAGCATTGTGTGTAGAAGAGAGGAGCTTTATGGCCAATGCAAAGTGTGTGAACACCTTGTTTTGACTAGAGCCGTGAGACAATTGCCACTCTGCCATTGAAGCAGTTCGTGCGTGTTGATAGAGGCAGGTTAAGAGTGTCAGTCTTGCATCACGTGGTCGCCCTGCCTTAAATGTTGTTGCTACAGCTATTCAAATGCTCCTCTGTCACTTTGACACACCGACTGTGCCAGAACAAGAGGGAGAACGGTAAACGGGAAGAGCGTGTGCATGTGTGTGCACATGTGTGTGCCAGCTTTCTTTGTAATCACATGCCTCTTTAGCTGAGTTATTGTGACGTTTCATTGCAGGATCTCTGTGCATCTGTGCATTTCAAAGCCCATCCTCGACCAAAGTGACTTTGTGACAAACAGGCAAAACATTTAACTCAAGGCTGTAGTGTCGCTGATTGAAGCCTCCATTGTTTATTTGTGACTCGGATTTACCTGCTATTCAAAGCCACTGAACTTCTGCTAAATAGTTTGGGAAGTTATTACTGCCCTGAGCCAGGCTGTTGTTGTTGGAGTCCAAATGAGACAAACAAGAATCAGGAGGATTTATCTGATGCTGCCTTTACTTCATTGAAAATCTGCTTATTTTGCCTGAGACTTGTTAGTTCAATCAGGTTAAGAAACATCAATCTGATTATAAAAGCCAGTCAAACAACTTAGTTTCTATCATCCCTAAAGTAAGTAACCATGTTGAGTTTATAAATTAAGAACAGTTCTTTAGATCATCACCAGAAGTGATTCAATTAAATGTATAAAAACATTTACCCTTAAGGTGAGACGAATAACCATCATCCTGTTACATAGAAAGAGTCACCATCACAACGTCACTCTTTAGTTTGTGAAGGTTTAAAGACTTCGACTAACTAAAGAAGAATGATTTTTGGTCATTTCCATCCGTTTTTTCGAGCGAGAAATGACCATTTGGACCGAGCAGGCTGCGGAAGGGTAAGCTATCAGTTAATGCTAGGTTGCTTAGTTAGCAAGGTAGAACAACAGACTGTATGGGTGCATCTGAAATACATAAATGCCTGAACCGTTGATATAATTCAGGATGGATCGAAGCTTTCATGTTGCTTATGACATATTCTAAATGCCGCAGCAGAAATCAAGACTGATCAGATCACAGATTTTCCACAGATTCCTGTTCTTAGCTGACAGGAGTGACCCCTGGTATGATGATCTGCTGCTGTAGCCCATCTGCTTCCCCTGCATTTGGTTGTAAAAGTGATTTTTTTTTGAGTTACTGTTTAATTCCTATCAGTGCAAAGCAGTCTGGCTATTCTCCTCTCACCTCTGACATCAAAAGATTATTTTTACTGACTTGGCTACTTTCTCCTTTTCTGACTGTAAACCATTGACATGATTATGATAAGTCTCCGTAGATCAGAAGTTTCTGAAATACTCAGACCAGCACACTTGGCACCAACAGCCATATCACGTTCCGATGCTCGATTGAACTTCAGCGGGCTGACACGAGCAGTAAAAGAAACTCAGTGCATTTAGACATGTAGGCACATGTCTTAATGCCATGTGATTGGTTGATTAGATATTTGTGTTACCAAACAGTTGAACACGTGTACCTAACAAAGTGGCTAGTGAGTGCATACTAGTGAGTGTTAAGTAACATATAAAACAAAAATGCTAGAATTTCAACCTCCACAACTTGATCACAGACCCCTTATGCAGGTTGTTACTACAAATAATCACATAGCAATCACACGAGCCTTGCTATTTGTCAAATAGCTGGATTTTTAAAAAATGCTCCACAATGCAAAAGGCGAGGTTAGTGACTCTAATTAGCCGAGGTGATGCTGAGCAGGCAGATAGCAGCAGTAGCAACAATGTGCATCTACATCTACCTGTGGGTCAACATAGCCACACTTCTAATAATCTATTTTACTCTATTCCAAGACATGGTTTGTTGTAGAAAAATTTGCAATTTCTTAAATAATCTTTTAATTCACCACACCATCTCTGATGGGAGGAATCTTACAGTTTACGGTAAGACTATATAAGACACTTGACATCTGTGACTGTAATAACAGCTCTGCCATAACCTATATTTTGAAAAGCTTTGAGACATGATCGGCAGGTATTACAGTGAAATACTGGCATCATTACTTAACCTTTTAAGTATGCAGATTTTGTAGAACATCATCATCTTAATGACGCTGCATGATAGAGTGAACAAAACAATTTAGGCTAAACATTTATTATTCGTTAAGCAGCTGAAATCTACACAAACAACCATAATCACAACGTAGTTTCATCCAACGATTGATCTAGAAATCCATCATCTAATTACAAACTAAAGAGCAGCTCAGTGTTGGTACAGTTGCATCTAGGAAAACAGTGTTAATATATAATCTCGGGCACTTCTAAGGGTGGGCCGTATTTACTATACTGCAATAATACCCTATCATCAATTCTCTTTGTACTGGCGGATTGTGGCGGCTCACAGGATTACAGCAGGTAGTCTGAGTGAGGCACATTTACAGGTGTAAGCTCAGACTTTTGTCTGCACTTTGTCTGTGAAGCCTGTGTGAAGACTACTAAGACAGTGAAGCACTGTGTTCTCTGCTGCTGCCTTAAGCACACAGCCAGCACCTCAAGCTGAACAGTGCAGAATCCAAAATGACCGGTTATCTCCCCAGAGGGGGTTAGAAGGATTGCGCAGGTATACAGATGTAAACTCTCTCTTCCGCATATTCTGTCACTGTCCTGTAGCAAATTGGCTGCACGATTTTGTGATACAAATTCAAAGATGCAGTATCTCCAGGCCCGGGAGCAAATCTCAACACATGGCTTCGTCAACAGAGATCGAAACTCAAGCAGCGGAGAGACAGGATTACATCTGCGCTGCACCATATCCAGTCAATCCCTACCTTAACCTGCACATCCTGTCCTCTTCTGCGTCTGCTTCCACCTCACTTACATGTGCTGACCGGGGTGGCTCCTAACGGACTAAATGAGGGCCACTTAGGTGTCGGCATTAGGCTTAGATATCAGAGTGACACACTGAGGACTTACAGTAAGTCCACAGTAAGTCCTTACTCTCTCAGTGTCTCTTCCTCGCTCTGTCTTTCCAGCTCTTTCTTTTCTGTTTCATGACTTTTCCAGTCACGCTTACCATCTTTGTCTTTTTCTTTCTTGCCATTTTTCATGCATTCGTATACGATTTTAGTTTTTATTGTTCTCTGTTTTCCATCTCTCCAATCACGGCTTATCAAAGGCTCACACGGGGTTCGTGTGCAATGACTTCAGTTGCCATGTTTGAATAGTTCAGGTGGGACTTCACCTTAACATGCTGTCAAAACAACAGTATCACTGTCACACCTGAATCCCCCTGGATTTTTACCACAATCATTCAGTCACAACACTCCAAAATTTGTTAATAAATAGGGAAGCAAAGAAAGTTTGTCTTGTAGAATGTCTGCATATGGACAAAACCCCCCACAACATAAACATGCAAATAAAAATACACACAATAAAACTTTTCATTTAGTGAAAAAAGGAAAGACTGATCAAAAGAAAAATATTTTCTCCCTTCCCTGATATTTACCTGACAAAGAGTTGATATTGTTTACTTAAATGTAAATGATCCTCTGACTTAAGCAACCATATAGATTTTGGATGGATTTCTATATGGATAATCTATAGAATATATATTACTATATTACTAAAGTATATTACTAAAGTTATTATGTATTAATAACTTTTTTAAAAAACACATCACTAAGAATTTGGGATAGGCAAAACATCATGCTTGGGATAGTAAAGTACTTAATGTAAATAGGACCTTTGTTGTTATATTTATAAAAATATAGGTAAAGGTGAGGACCAGCCGTGACTACAAGAAACAATGATTATCAGTTAAAAGCCAAATTTTAAGTCTCCAGACATGTTCTGTTAGAAGTACAGTGCACTTTAGTACAGCTGCTGTCATTTGCACTCTTTATGCAGAACGGCACTACTTTTTGGTAACTCTTAGTTCTCAACAGTAGAATTAATCTCTACAGTTCAATGTTGTTCATCGTGGAGGAGAATGCACAACAGAAAAAACATTTTGTTTGTCTGCTTTCGGATTATTTCGTCACTTCGGCTGAAGAGCATTCTTCATAATTTCTGTTTTTATTAGAGAAGCTATGCAGTGCGGGGTTACAAGTTGTCGGAAAATGTTGACATTTCTCTTTAATCACATGCAATTTTCTCTTAGGAAAAGAAAAGCAACCTAAGGAGGATCAAGTCCCACACTCATGGTTTTCAACAGCTTGCGCAGAATATTTAAAAGAAAACAAGGACTCGCTGAGAAAGGCAAAGCTAGTGATACAGATATATAATCAGTTTTAATTATATGTATGGTGGGGAACACCTGGCTTCCGGCCCTCCTGAAAGCCGTAAACTGCCACTGCGGTCACGTTTTTTGACAGAGGTAATCACGTGGGCCGTAAAATCTCTTTCGCTTTTTTTGTTTGTTTGTTTTATAGCTGTGAAAAAAGTAAATGATTTGTTCTTCACACGGTTCGGTGCTCAGGTCGCTTAAAACGGTTGATGATTAAGATATCCCCCTTTGTTATATATTGATTATAAACCCAAATCTGTCACACACTACATGATGGCTCATTAGGTTAAAACACATACAGGAAATAAAGGTCTTTTCTTTTCTACTTTTGATTTTTTACACCAAATGGATCAACAAAAATCCTGCCAAGTGTGTACAAATAGATATTAATGTTACAACCATGCCCATGCGCAAAGGGCAGAAAGATTTCACATGCACACTTCCACAGTTAACTCTTTTTTGCATGATGCAAATAAACAGCTTTCTTCTATATATTAATGATCTATCTGGTTCCACTCTGGCCTCTGCTCCTTTCAGGTTTTACTTAAAACACCACTAAACATCTAGTTTAGGGTATGGCTTATGGAAATGGGTGTTGAAACAACATGGGAAGTTGCCATGTGGTTCCAAAGCGCAGGAGGACTGCTCGACTTTGACACAAAGTTTGAAAAGTAAACCATAAGTCCAGCAAACAGACACCATCCTTTAAATAAGATAGAACGATCCCTGTTAATGGCTCTGATGGCAAAACAAGTACTTTAGGTGCTCCATTACAAAGTTTTGCTTTAAATATGTGTTAAACCGTAAGCTTATACTGATGTGAATGGAGCTGCTTGATGTGAAAGAGACAAGTCTCATCTCTTTAAGGTGCAGTCACAAAGATTTGCAATTCCATCCATGCAAAGTGAACAGCCATGCGCAATTTAAATTTGGCTGACCTCTTCTTCAAGCTTGTGCATCTCTGGCTGCTGTTTTTAAGGTTTCTCTCTGACAGTGCAGTCTGCATCTATAGTGCATCGGACATCACATTTGCACAGAGAACAAACAGTGACTTCTGATTCAAACTGGCCTGTTGAAAATCATCACAGCTAACCAAACAGCAGCCTTTAGTGAGCATGTCAAGGTGATGCATCGTATCAGGAACTAAATCAAAGGGAGACAAAGTTATTCCCACTGAAAATGATACGTACAGATGAACAGAATCAACAATTTGGGATGCAAAGTAGGCATTTTGTTTGTTTTAAGGGCTCTCTTTGGTTTTCTTTTTACTTTCTTTTTCACTGGTTTGCACATTGATTCAGGGTTAGACTGGCAAGGTTTTACTGCAATCCATTTGGGGAAAGATTTTCTGTAGAAAAAAAAACTTTCCTGCCATTGTACAACTATACACAAGACACTGAAGAAACTCAAGTATTTACACACTAACACAAACTTGGCCAATCACCAGTTCTCCTCACACAAATGGCAACCTGTGACATCTTACCCCACACAAGTCAAGTTGTAGGGCTGCAGCATGATTCATCACTCATTACAGACATGTAGTTACAAGACATCAGTTACACAAAGTAATCTAGAAATAGCAGTCAAGCTTAGATTTGGAAAGCACAGCCAAACAAACTGATCTGGAAAGACACACCAGTGAGTTCTCCCACCTTACAAACACACTACAAACCAAAGGTCTCTAGGACAGGGGTGTGCAAAAGCCTGCTTAGACCCCATACTTCTATGATGTATGACCTATGCATGTATGCTGACCTATTTTACAACCATAATCTAACACAGTGGTCCCCAACCTTATATATTTTCATGGACCGGCCTTTAAGGTGTTGCAGATAAATACAACAAAATAAAACTAGTACCGGTACCGAAAAAACAGAAAATTTATTCATAACACACATGAAAAGACCAAGGAAAACCGAGTAAACGATAAAAACGATAACAAAATAACGCTGAAAACTGATAAAAACCCTGAAAACTATACATTTCACACCTGAGCCTCAACTCTCGCGGCCCGGTACCAAACGACTCACGAACCGGTACCGGTCCGAGGCCCGGGGGTTGGGGACCGCTGACCTAACATCTTCAGCACAAACTGAACATATTATTCATTATATGGGAGGTGCCGAATGTGTGAAAACTGAATGTGATACAGATGCAGCTTTTCAAAAGACTTAGCGTGCACGAACACCATTTGCCTTCAGGGCTTTTTTTGTTGTTGTTTTTTCTGCTGCTACAGCATGTAACAGTGACTATTAAGGACTCAACAGCTATTTATACCACTCACAGTCTTCTGAGGAAATTATTATCATTGATGACACATTTGCTAAAATATATCCTCAGAATCGCTAATATTGCATCATTGTTGTGACACAATGCCAGCTTTTGAAATGTATCCACTTTCATGTAAAATGACCTGCAAGCATAACAGGAAGTTTTGGCCCAGATATCTGCAGACTTCATCAGAAACTCTGAAACATTGCCCATGGTTCCCACAGTCATCAGGTCATTGCTGATGAGTTACTATGTTGGAATCACACTGAACAAGGTTTGTTTACTTCAGGGAAAAATAAAGTAACAGCATTTAAAAATGTAGGAAACACTATGTATGACTTATACGTGAGAAGCTGCCGCTTTTTTTGTTTTCTTATACGCCAGCCTCACACAAAGACAACAACAGATGATTGTGAAAAGGAAAGAAAACTGAATATTAGTAGTCTGATGTGCATTCATTCATAACTCTGAACTTAACTGTACAAGTTAATTTCTTTTATCTTACGGCGTGCCCCACATGTACATAGCTATTAGGCTCTACACGACAGCGCGCAGTTATGCAAAGTGTGTTGTGCTATATACTCTGGAAATTGGTACAAGCAAATGCTTTGCATTCACTCACTGTAACAAAACATATGCACCACCAGGCCAACGGTCTCTATCATCTGCCTGCTGAATCTGAATAAAAATACACCTTGAATCTATAAGAACAAGAGCAAAAGGGGGAGGTGAAATGTAAGCTTGTCTCTCCTTGATCTCCTTGCCAATTTATTCCACCTGTCTGTCAGCACTGCCATCCATCTGAAACATGAAGACAATGATGAAGCTGTCTCTCATTTGGCAGCTGTGGCTTCTTGTCAGGAGCCAACCAGTTCCTTTGCATGCAATGCAGATGCCCCAGCCTACCCTGAAGCAGGCCAGTTTTCATATTAAGCAGGTAGAGCTGGTTGGAGACAATCAGAAGAGGTGTAAATTTAGTTGTAGCGCTAGGAAAGGGCGGGGAGTGCATGAATTAATCAGACAGTGTTTCTGAATAGCCTTGACATCTACATACAGAAAAGCAATCAGACCAGCACCGAGCAGAGGAAAGACTGCCACATGCTAGAGATCTTTAAAAAAAAAAGCCCTGAAACCACTGGAAGTTCCAAAGGTCAGGCACGCCTCCTGAGACAAAACAAAAAACTGCATCACGGTGACGGATCCTGTGTGCTTAAAAACAGTATTTGAAAAGTTGACAAAAGGGCAGCAATTCATAACATCAAATGCTGAAACCGCCCAAAGAAAGAAAAAGTGCACACCTACTGTAGAAATGTCCTTAAACACAATTACCACATCCGTATGTGCTTCACTCAGTTAGACCACAACTCTAACAAACAGGATATTCTCTCAGTTGACATCTTCCAGCAGAAAGGTGTAACCTTTTGTTAACCTTTATGTAATCTCGCTTGAATATTTATTCACTTAAGCACACAGCTTTCACTTAGGTCTTTTGTCTTCTATTGTTCTGTGCTGATATTTTATCAATTGTCTATTTCACATCAATAAACCCACAACTGTGTGCTGCTGTCTGCTGACCAGCCGGGCAGTCAAGCTCCATTCAAAAGTACTTCACACAGAAGTAAGAACTCTACACTTATAATATTCCTGCTATGATTCTCGAAGTTGATACAGGAATTCACGTCTCAGCTAAAACAATTCAAATGCACTGACGTAGCATTTCTTCTTATGTGTCCAGCTAAGCATTCTCATAGATTTGATAATGTACAATTTGCTGTCTGACAACTAATGCTTGCTTTATGGTACTGTGGTTGTGCATGTTTGTGTAGGTATTTGCCTATACAAACCTGTTCGTGGAGGCAAAGATGGTTTTCAACTTATGCAAACATGCCCCCGTGCAGTCCTCCAAAAACCCAATAGTACGCAGCTCACCTACATGTCAACCAGTCAAATAGCTGACTGGTTGACAAGCGGGCAGAACAGGGAAAAGAGCAACTGAGTTCAGTAGGAACAGAAGAAGCATGAAAAAATACTTTCTTTGTTTTTAACACTCGTTTCATTTCAGCTGTTTGCATATTATAACGTCATTGTAACCTACATTAACGTTATAACGTCGCTCTTCTCCGTAACCAGCTGTCGGACCAGCAACAGCACAAGCAAGAGCAGCCCGCAGAGCTGTTGTACCACATGCCATGGTGCCAGTGCACTGCAAAAAGAGAGAAACACGTTCAACCCATCGGGTGGTGGTAAGGTGGGCAGGAGTTTTTGTGGGACTTTTGTGGGAATGATCTCACATTTTGAGATTGTCCTACATTATGATTGGCTCAGGTTTTCCAGGTAGGAAGAAATCAGATCTGGTCATGATGTGTTTTGGTCAAGACCAACCAAAAAGAAATTACATAGATCCAGGATACCATGAAAGGGCTCAGTTACCTTGGTGTCCCCTCAGTGTGCTGTAGGCAGTAGTTAGGGGACAACTACTATGTCAAAGCCTCATATCGAGGTCTGGGTGGCTCTGAGTCTGCCGAGCAGCAGTAGTATATGGATGAATAGACAGATAGCTTTTAAAAGCTTTTAAAAGCTTTTAAAAGCTTTTAAAAGAACAAATACTTTTCTAAAGTCTGGCTATAATCCAGCAGTTGTGAAGAAAGCAAAAATAATGTTGTTGTTCAAAGGCACCAGGCAGGCAGATTTTAGCAGAATTTGCTGAACATCAGCTACAACAAAGCACATGAAACTGTTTCTATTTATGGGAAAGTTGGTGGCTTTCTTCCTGAAACTTTTTTCTTTTTTTTTTCTAATTTGTATGGAGATAATATGACACACATGTGAGCCTCACCCAAAGATATTCTTTGCCCGCATTTTGCTTTTTGGGATACGGTTCCCCTACGAGATGGCATTGATGGATGGAATCTCAGCAACTAAAGACAACGAGGAAGCTGCTGTTTGACATTCTTGGGGAGACATCTTCATCAACTAAATTGTATGAGGGAAGCAGACACTAGAAATGATAACTGGATGAAAGACTCTCCGGCGTGTAGCTCACAGAATCTTGAAACAAACTTACAGATGTGCACACAATTTAGAGCAAATATTTCCTAACACACATATGCGTGCACATACACACCAAAGCACTTAGACGCATAAATCTTGTGCAACGACTCTAATCTTCTTGACTGAAGGGGGAAGCCTCTATAAGAACATGCTGACGGCCTGTCAAAGGTGTCCACTTGTTCTTCAGTTCATAACAGAACCAGCTTTAAGATCTTGAGAACAAAGACTTGTGGGAAATGACCTATTATAGGACACAATTTAGTGTGTTTTCCAACAACAGCCCGCATAATTGGGTGTTTAAACATCAGTAAACCCTTTGTATTTATCAAACAGTACACAGGAAACACAGGAAAAAGAAGTAGCTACTTCTTATTTCTTTTACCCATGCTATGTTCAGAAGGATGGCAATGGTGGTCTGCTGAAATATCTCAGCAGCCACTGCATGGACAAGAAAGTCATTTTCACTCATTAAATCCAGACACTATCAGGAGGATCAGTTTTGGACAGCAACCTTAAATCAGTTCTTAACTTTGGTTGGTTTAGGCAAGCAGCAGGTGGTTGAGGAGGCAGGAAACATGACTCTCACGGCCACTCTCTGAAATCACCAGATAGTAACCTGTGCCAATCTTGCAAGGGCAAAGTCACATTACATTACAAAGACTTTGTACTAAAGAGTTGGCAGATTAAAGACTGTGTAATGTCAAATCCAACTAAATCAGATATTTGCATTGTCACATACAGGTCTGCAGGATGATCTATGAAAATCAGTCCATGCCAGCAAGTAAACAGATCACTCCAGGCTGTTTGAGATGCTTACAAAAATACTCAGCTTTTAAGAATTGATTGATTTAATAACTTTTGTCAAAAACAATGGATTTTGTACACTTGGACAACACATGTGCTTAGCTATAAAGATCAAAAGCAAACAAGAAAGTAAAACTTTATTTATAGAGCACGACATTACAGGTGGAAGCACAATGTGCGGCACAATAAATAAGTTACCACAAATACTGCAGCCACAAAACTATACAGATACAGTAAAAGTAAAACAATAAACAGGGGTTAACAAAAGAAATTGTATAATAAACAAGCATAATAAACAGCTTAACTTGCAAACCACAAAATAACATTTACAATAACTCTGAAAGACTCCTAAGATCCTAAAGAAAGGATACGTCCATATGATATACTGATAGCTCTGACTTTGAGTCCAACATCAAAGGCCAGGTTTAATAATGCTCATGTAATTGCATTCAAACCGGTCAATGTACACGTGTAAAAATCAGGTATCCAAATAGTTTTGGCCACAATGTGTAGATAGCTCCACAAAGGAGACGGAAATAAGAAAAAAATGATTTATTAATAAAAGTGTAGAGATGATGAGAGGGATCTGGCGATCAGGGGAACATTCCAGTCTGAACCAAGATGATGAAGAGACAGAGAGAGAAAAGAGACAACAGATGTGAAGAGGAGTAGCAACAAGCAACAAGGGAAATAGGAGGGATAGAGAGGAAAATCAGAGCAAACTGTAACAAAAAAAATGAAAAAAAGTATCACAGTGACAGAAAAGGAAGAAGAACTAGCAGGAAAGAATAATAAAAAGGCAAATGAAAGAGTTAAAGGGCTGGAAAGAGAGTGGTAGTAAAATTGCAAAGGGATTAGAGGAGGAAATACGAAGACGGCAAGAAAGTTGCTGAACTAAAAGACTGAGAGAAAAAGAAAGATCACGAGGGAGGCAGACGTGACACAAAATAAGACTGACATAGACGAGGGAGGGAGAGATAAGGGAAGAGAGAGGGAGAGGAGGTGGAGAAAATAAAAAGAGGAGAAAACAGCTTTCCTAAGCCAGCCAGGAGGAGAGTGCCAGCTGTGTTTATCTGACCTTTGACCTGAAGGCCACTCCAATCTCTACAAGACCTCAGTCTGACTAGCAGGCGTACACAGACACACTCTCATGTATCTCACAGCAGCACGGCTGCAAACAATGGATTACTGGAGCACTACTTTACCTGATTAAAACAGAGCAAAGGTTAGATCCACTGACTGAGCATGAAACGTCGTTCATGAAAAGCACACCTGCAGGAAAACTACATTTTGCCTTCACAGCAGCAGCAGACCATCCGGTGTATTTACATCTCTCAGACTGGACTAATTTTAAAGATATAATGCTATTATCCCAAATACATACAAACAATAAACACTTATATTAAAGAATTATATTTATATTATGTTTTAATAGGTTTGATTATAGGAAAGCCTGAGAAACTCTGACTTTTAATCAAACACTGCTTCCTTCACCTACATATAAAGAATCAGTGGCATCCTGATAATTCCGGACTTAAACAGGATTATTTTTCAGACATGACAAAACTTCCTCACAGACATAAGAGATGTTGCACAACAGTTTCTTTCAACCTGAGTAGCATCAATCAGACTGAGTAAACTGACTTATACATGAAAAATAGCTTGAGTATGAAAGAGATTAATTGTTTTAATTATACAAACAATTGAATTTAAATGATGCTGTAATAAATAAGATTCTTTAAATTAAGGGTTTTACAGAACATCAGTCTAGTGTCCACACAGCAGTGTCTAAATAAGTACGAAGTGGACAAAAACTGAAGCAGGGTACTTTTTGTTTTTGCTTTTTGTGCCAGAAGACAAGAGCTGCTCCCTAATCCTGCAGCCCTGGCCTCTGGCAATAAGTTTCTCTCACAGGCCAGACACACACAGACACACACCTACACACAATGCGTAGCCCAGATCAAAGCTCAAAAGCCTCCCAGACCCCCTCCAAACTCCAAATTTGTCTCTGGGTTTCCACATCGTGCCTCACTTTGTTGCTCTTCACAATTAGTTTGTGTTTATCCCGTTTCTTGCGTATGAACCTCATCCATCCCCAAATGTCTAATGCGTTGTCTCACCATGTTCCCTCTCTTTCAGATCCACATCTTTCTCTGTCCCTGTGAAATATGTGCAGCTGGATTTAGCTTCTTCCTCCTCAGCACTCAACTCAGCAACCCAGGAGAGAGAAAGAGAAGCAGCTGGTTTGACACAACAGGAGGAAAGGATAGATGGATGGAGAGGGGGAAGGGGTAGAATAGAGGGCTATGGATGTAGATAGGAAGAGAGATATAGGGAGTGGGAGATAGAGATATATGGCAGAGCGTGACTAAGGAAGAGTGGGAGAAGGATGAAAGCAATGACTACAGAAGGGAAGGGGAGCGATGTGAAGGTAAATTTGTTCCCAGTATCTTAAGAATTATGTCCATGTTGTACCAATCCTTAATATTTACATCCAACATTCACATCAAATGAAAGAATTTATACAGCGAGGCAGAAAGTAAGAGTTTAGATGTTAAAACATAACCAAAAATCGCATCGCACCCACAAGTGGAGCGATGTAACAGCAGCATAACTTCTAGTGTAATAACATATGTTTCAATATAAATATGGCTTTTAAAAATTTACAAACCAACACAAATAAACATGAAAAAATAATATAATTAACTTGTATAGAGCAATTTACATCTATCTTTATCCAAAGACAAACCACCAGGATCCTGTAGTGCACTCACTTCCTATTAAAGTTCCACAGTTCTGCCATCTACTCACCAAAATCCAAATTATTTCCAAGCTCAGAGAGCAAATCACCAGGCTCTTTACCACTTATTGCCACACTGTTATTGCCAAATTATTCCAGGCCTAAACCAACCCTGTTTCCCGCACTAAAGATCAGGGGATTAAGCATTTCTTAAATCTCTTTCAAACACAAGCTACAACTGTCAAGTTTGCTAAAATAAGCATTTAACCTTCAGTTACCATTAACCACTTTTTACATATTAAAAAAATAGCCGGTAACACTTACATACAACTGTAGAAAAAAAGTATAAAATAAAAGAAACTTGCAAAATTTAAGGTTTAATGCTGTTTGTTGTTAGGCAATATTAGTCCAATTATACATGCAGTGGCCACTTTATTAGTTATAGGTTCCTTAATGCATTAACAGTTGTTTGAAAAAGTGTTTCCTTCCTTTCTGATTTACTATTGTTTAGTCACACTGTAATGTTTCAGATCATCAAACAAATTTTAACATACATTAAAAAAAACAGTTTTTAAATGATGATTTTGTTGATTAAGGGAGAAAGGTTCCAAATAAGCAACTGCCCCCCTTGTTAAATAATGAATGGACTGTGATTATCATCTATAATTGACTGAGACAGGACTCTCTTCCAAACACTCTAAACACAATGTACATTCCAAATTCCTTTAATTTTAAATATGTTTATATTGTCTATTCTGTAAAATAGTCAGATGTCTATTCATATTAATGTACAGAATTCACCTGCTTGCTGCTACTACTGCACATTCACCCAATGTACATACTAATATATATATATGTATATATATATATATATATATATATATATAAATGTTCTTCCTCTACCACCCCCCCACCCACCCCCCATTTTTGCATATGTCGAGGAGCGTGTCAGGCTACATTTCACTGTGTGTTATACTTGTAACTATGCATGTGACAAATAAAGAACCTTGAACCTTGAACCTTGATTAACCACATTTTT
Organism: Neolamprologus brichardi; assembly: GCF_056152115.1. Lineage (NCBI taxonomy): Eukaryota > Metazoa > Chordata > Actinopteri > Cichliformes > Cichlidae > Neolamprologus > Neolamprologus brichardi. The sequence goes on along the minus strand of NC_142113.1, from coordinate 25,161,090 downwards.
TGGAAAGCTGAGTTCAGCTTCACACACTCAAAAATTTTTAATCAAGAAATGATTTCATTTTGGGTCAAGGAGGCTAAAATTTCTCAAAAAGCAACACATCCAAACAAACACCTGAGAAACAAAGTGACTGACAATCTGCAAAAGTTTACAAAGCCTAATAAGGCAGTGTGGTTCATTTCTAGCGCCATTATATACAAATGGAGAAAGCTTGGAACAGTTGGAAAGCTTCACAGGAGCGACCAAAATTAGCACATCGACAACTCATCTAGGAGGTTACAAAAAACCCAGAAAGAGATGTGTTGATCTTAATGAAGTTATTGTTACTTTGTCATGTGTATAAGTGTTATTAAAGAAAGCATTATGCATTACAACATTCAGCCATTAATCTAACACAGCTCAGGTCATTCCAAGTGCCATTAATTGCTGGATGCTGAAGGACATTTCAACTTAGATTTTCATAGAATTGATACTTGAGATAAGTTTTTTTTAAAGTCCCTCTTTGTGTACACACTGCTGAAAGAAGACATGCACAAGACACAAAGGTTTTCATTGTGCAAACAGCCCTGTGTAGTAATGTGACCAAAAACCTGAAAAACTGCCAACCGCTCTGCTCATTGTGAAAAGTAACTTGGCTTGGCCTGCAAAACAAGCTCGATCATTGTATGCGTCTTTTATTGGGATTCTCCCACTCACTAAGAAAGACACTCAACATTAAGTTCAATTCAGTTAAGCTACGCTCCATTTCATCTAAATGCCAGTATTACTGAAGATCACAAATACATAGGATTCGGCTTCTCTAATCATGGAGGGTGAAGACTGAGTGAAGCACAGAGCCAAAGTTCAGGAACTTTGCTACTAGGCTTCAGTCATCCACCTGCACCAATTACACAATCATTCACATGCCACCTTCTCACTGCAAATAAAAGAACAGAACAACAAGGGGCATAAAACATGACTTTTTTCACCATTAAATTTGGCAGAATTTGCAGTAAATTGATGGTTGAAAACCTCAAACCTCAAAGTTTTATGTTTCATTACAAAATGTTGCACTCCTACAAATAGGTACGCATTGCTGTTAATCGGTTGGATAACTTTTTTACCTTCAGAACTGCTTTATTTCTTTGTGCCATATATCCAACCAGATACTGGGAAAAAAAATATCAGATTTTTTTCCCACGCTGCTCTACTGGATTGAAATCTGAGGCTTGTGGAAGCCATTTGAGTAACTCATGACAGAAAATGTTAAAGAAATGCTCAGTTTAAGATCTATTATCGATATCGATTTCAATTCAATTCTATTCTATTCAATTTTATTTATATAGCGCCAAATCACAACAACAGTCACCTCAAGGCGCTTTATACTGTAAGGTAGACCCTACAATAATACATTCAGAGAAAAAAAAAACAACAATCATATGACCCCCTGTGACCAATCACTTTGGCAACAGTGGGAAGGAAAAACTCCCTTTTAACAGGAAGAAACCTCCGGCAGAACCAGGCTCAGGGAGTTGACCTGATTCAAACCACTGCAGCACAGTACCTGTAATACCTACTGCGTGCTCTAGTCACGCTAATAGGATATTATGGTCGACAACGCTGCACTGAGGTCTAGCAGGACAAGCACAGAGATGAGTCCACTGTCAGAGGCAATAAGAAGATCATTTGTAACCTTCACTAAAGCTGTTTCTGTGCTGTGATGAGCTCTGAAACCTGACTGAAACTCTCCAAATAAGCCATTTCTCTGCAGATGATCTGTTAGCTGTTTGACAACTACTCTTTCAAGGATGTTTGATATGAAAGGAGGTTGGAGATTGGCCTATAATTAGCTAAGACTGCTGGGTCTAGAGGTGGTTTAACTACAGCTAGCTTGAAGGCCTGTGGTACATAGCCGATTATTAGAGATATGTTGATCATATTTAAGATTGAAGCATTAATTATTGGCAGGACTTCTTTGAGCAGTTTTGTGGGAATGGGGTCTAAAAGACACGTTGATGGTTTGGAGGAAGTAAATATTGAAGTTAACTCAGAAAGATCAATTGGAGAAAAAGACTCTACATAAATATAAATGGTACTCAAACTAGCTGTAGATAATATTACATCTGTGAGATGATTATGGGTAATTTTTTCTCTTATGGTTAAAATTTTATTTGTGAAGAAGTTCATGAAGTCATTACTGGTTAACGTTAAAGGGATGGTTGGCTCAACAGTACTCTGACTTTTTGTCAGCCTGGCTACAGAGTTGAAGAGAAACCTGGGGTTGTTCTTATTTTCTTCAATCAGTGATGAATAGTAAGATGTTCTGGCTTTACGGACGGCTTTCTTATAAAGCATCACACTATTTCTCCAGGCTAAATGATGATCTTCTAAATTTGTGACACACCATTTCCTCTCCAGCTTACGAGTCATCTGCTTTAGGCTACGTGTTTGAGAATTATACCACGGAGTCAGGTACTTCTGATTTGAGGCCTTATTTTTCACAGGAGCTACAGTATCCAGTGTTGTACATAGTGAAGAGGCAAAATTATTAACAAGAGAATCAACCTCTGTTGGAGTAGTGTTCAGGTAGCTGCTCTGTGTTGATACAAGGCATCTAAGATGACAATAGTGGGTGGATTATATTCTTAAACTTTGTTACAGCACTTTCAGAAAGACATCTACTGTGATGAAGTCTACTCCCCACTGATGTGTAATCAATTATTGTAAATGTAAATGTTACTAGGAAATGATCAGACAGGAGAGGGTTTTCAGGAAACACTGTTCCGTTTCTATGCCATATGTTAAAACAAGACCTAGAGTGTGATTAAAGTGATGGGTGGGATCTTTTACATTTTGAGAGAAGCCAATTGAGTCTAATAACAGATTAAACGCTGTGTTGACGCTGTCATTTTTAGCATCTTCAGCATTTTGAGATTGAGATCGATTTATTATCTTTATTCAGTTGACTTGCATCACAAGAAATTCAATGATGAAAAATAAAGTAAATAACACACCAAAAGGGTGTAGGGCGAAGCTACAGCTTATATAACACCAAGCCCAATACAACAATCATCCCGTAAGGTTAAAGAAATTAAATGAACTATATCTCTAAATCTGAGTATAGATAACCTCTTTGTATCAAGAATATCCTTAGACTAAACATTTATCACAATACTGAATAATTATGTTATTTTAAATAATTTTTTGAAACAGTTTCAGTGTGCTGCACATGTCAATTTCTTCAGGATGACAGTCCTAAAGTTTAACCCCAGTAACAGAATGACACTTCTAATTGATGCCAACCTTGGGGTATTCAAAAATACAATTTCCTATTGATTTGCTTTCATTATGATTTTGAACAGCTTGTTGATATTAAGTGGTAACTGTCTATTATATGCTTTGTACATAATTTGAATTATGATCTACAAAATCTTTGAGTTTCAGTATATTTAACTGAATAAATAATGGATTTGTTGACTCTTGATAGGGTTTTTTTGTTATCATTCTTATGGATTTTTGGCAAAACTTGATGTTTGTCTTGTGTTTCCACACACCTCAGTAAGTTCACAGTAAACAGTAAGTCATATATGGAACAATACGTGAAGTAATTTTTGACATAAGAATTTTCACTTTGTACAGTACTGGAATAGATTTAGGCGTTTTAGCTTTGGCATAACTTATATGCAATTTCTGTTAGATTTGTTATCAACACTAACTCCCACAAATTCAGGTTAAAGAACTTTCAGCTTTGTTCATTTTCATTTTCATTCATTTATTTTCCCTTTTCCAAGGTAAAGGGACAATTTATTAGACTCAAGTCATTTTTAAACAATCAGTAGACCTACTGATTTCCAAGGTGTTTCAATTTTCCCAGCAACAAAACAGTTGGGTCATGAGCATTGAGCCCCAACTGTGGATTAAATCAGTATGATATTTAACAACTGCTATTTGCAGATGTTGCCACATGTTCATGTTTAACACACCTAAACAAGAAGGTCTGAGTCTATATGTTCACAATTGAAATAAACTAATAACCTCTGGACATGTATTTGTTACATATAGTGAAAATCCATGGCACTGTTTCTTGCGATTTCTGCCTGCTTGGTTGTGTATGTGGCATTTCTCACATGCACATGAGAGGACTTCCAAAAGCCATGAGACTGAATAAGAGCTTGTAAAGTACAGATATCAAAAGCACTGAACCCAAAGACAGAGAGCAATGTCAGATAAGTGCCTCCAAAATTCAGATTTAAGCTCAGTGTAGACAACAGCTTTTAGAGCTGCTGCCAACAACAACTATCAATGCCGAAGAGGAAAGAATTCCAACCGTTCAACAATATACATTCCATTTCAAAAAATAGGACACCACAGCATCACAGACACAGGCCTGAATGAAAGAAAAAGCAAAGATCTCTGGGATTATAACATTTATCTCATCCTCACTCACCACAGATGGGAACACTGGCTGAACATTAGCAGTCTACATTCATCTTTCACATCATTTAATCACACCTATACTTAACATATTAATTTGGCATTTGAGGATTAGTTTAGTAAATTACAGTGGCGACTGTTGATTTCTATGATAGATCGAGTGCTTTGGGTTTTAGCACACCCGCTCTAGGAATGAGTCACAGCATTATACTTCTCAGACTGAGACAAACAGAGATTACTGGGCTTACCTACTGCCACACAGGTAGACACTCTGTCAAACGCATATTCACAACACACAGACACACACACACACAGACAGCAGCTAAAGCCTTAAGATACACACAGTTAAGCACAAGCACCGAACACATGAAAATGGATCCAACACTGTTGCAATCCCTTTGAACTGCTGCTCAATTTTGCAAGAAAACTTGTTTAATGTTTTACCTCTTAGAATTGAAAGCGCCGTTTCAGTTTAAGGGTTATTTCCCCCTTTTGAAAAGAGCCCTTACGTCACTTCAGAAGATGCATTGTGAAAATTTTGTCGTTGTCTCTTATTTATATAAAAAACATTTAGCAACTTTGTGGTTTCCATGGATCTTGGGAAAGAGGTTCGTTGAAACCACTGGATTCTGCTGAAATGAACCAGGAAAGACTTTATACAGGGTAAACCCAGAAGAGTTCAACCATAAGCAAACACGGATATCATGATTTTTGTTATATAAATTGTTTTTAAGACCACAGATTATTTATTAATCACCAGAAAGACTGTATTATTTTTAGCCCCATAGCTTTTTAATGAGCCATATACGTATGGTTAAATTTATTTTTCCAGCAAAAACTTTTAGTACATTAGTAATTTTTATATTGGAATAGCTGATTTTCATATTCATAATTCTACTTAAAAAAATCTTAAAAAGTTTCAACCAAATCTTGTTGTTTTAAGAAAATGATGCTGGATCCACAATCTAAGTCACATAAGGAGCTGCAAAAGTTCTTTAAACCTTTGGTGGTTTTTTTTATGTATAGCTCAAATAATAACCTTTGACCAAACTGTTGAGAACAAATCGTAACCGATTAGGGGGTTTCCGATGAGTAATGTCTTCAACATTATTTCCCCATTTAAAAGCAGTACTCAGCATCCCATTGAACCCTGCTCATGGAACTTTTAGCGATAATCTCGTTTGAATGTTGCTGAGCCTACAGCGTACGTAACGACAAAACAAAAAGGTCTCTGTGGAATAATAACACTTTTTTTTTACTGCAGAAATTTTGATTCGTCATAGCAGGAAAAGAACAAGTGTAAATACCTGGATTCCTTTTAAATGAAGCCATTTTAAGGGCTGTGCGTGTAAGCTCACTGGTATTGCCGACAGTAAAAAAAATGTTTTTATGCCGTGGAAAACATTAAATGTCAAGAACAGATTTTTTTTTTTTAAACAAACATTACATTGAGCTTATTGAACTAGAAATATATATATTTTTTATACTAATTTAATATTCACACCAGTAATAAATGTTTAAGGTTTTATAAGGCTTGCATGTGTCATAGTGTCCAATTTTGATTTCTGGATATGACTGGATACCAGTCAGATGAAAACATTTTAAAGGTTGTGCATATAAGCTCACAGATATTGTCACCATTAAAAAACATGTGGTTTCACCCTTTTTGTTCTTTTTGTGCTGTGAAAAAAGTCATATGGCAAGAACACAATAATAATTATTATTATACGTATATATATGTATAATCTTAACTCCAGTAATAAATGTTTATGTGGTTTTATAGTTTTTTAATACTTGCATCTGGCTCTGTTGGATTATGATTTCTGCTTACTTGTAATTTTCCTATTATGTTATAGGCAAAAATGCCTGCTTTAATGAGTAAATCATACTATTACATAAAAGTCCTTTGAGTAAAAATGTGTAAAATTTAAGCATTTCTGATTTATTATGTTCTGAAAATTTCTTTTTCATATGTACAAAGCTGTCACAACTCACAAACTAAATTTGAAAAGCACAGATTTATATCCAGTTCAATTAAAAAAGGTATTTCATTTAGTTACAATTAATTTTATTCCAAAATAGAAAAGATCAACATTTTTACATTAAAAGCTAAAATGACATAGTTTGTTCTTGTAATGTGTGTCAATTACTTGTACATGATAGATAAAATAATAAAATAAAATAATATTTTTTTAATAATTTAAAATAATTAGATTCATTTTAATCACTTTTTTGTTAAAACATATTGCTGCATTTAATATAGTATAGATTTTTTTCTGTCTAAATTTCCACTGTGTGCAAGGAGAACTTAACATTTGATCATAGCAGATGAACAGAACAAGGATTTGTTTGTTGTTTTATTACCAAAACAATTTTTCACTTATTGATGAACTACTTTAAAAGATGGGTCTTTGATGTGAAGGCTGGATGTCTTCTTCGGTGTTTTACCGGCCAAGGACATGTTATGTTTTGCATGAGCTAACTCTGTTAAAAGCTTTAAAAGAGAAAAAAAATGGACCTGATGTTAATTTTGATTGATTGATTTATCCTTTTTCATGTCAAATAGTACCCAGAAGAATGCAATTTAGATCATTATTTCCACTATATGTTCATGTTGCTATATACCATCAGCGACAATAACTCAAAGGCGGGACCTCATAATAAATGCATGCCTTAAATGACAAATTGCAACACTTACATTGCATATAGATGGAAACAAAGAAGCACAGACACACAAACACACAATGCTAACCCTAAACCCAATTCCTCAGCCCTCTACTGCGTATTTTGTCTGCTCCTCCTGAAAAACTCATTAGTCACACGTATTTACGTTTGTACACAAATCCGCCCAGCAACAAACACAACAGGAGCTGTGGGCTGTCCTTGCATGTGCAATTCACATGCATTCATGTAACAGGCCAAAAAACAAAAAAAACTTATGTGTACAATTACACGCTCAGAAACACGTGAGAAAGTATAGATGGATGGACACACTTATAGACGATCATTTCAGCATGAGCACACTCTTAGGAAATTGTACTACACAATTGGGGAAAATGCACACACACTGGCAACACTGGTGGTCCTGCTTGCAAAGAGCTAAAGCTCCCTTTTTTTTGTCTCTCGTGGGAGGCCCAGACAAAAGCAACAAACTGACAGGTAAACAAGCAGTCATGTTTGGGCAGACCTACCTGAGTAAAGCTCTCACCCTTCTCAGCCTCTCCCATCACACCCTCCTCCCACTGTCAGGAGCTCCAGCCAGTGGTTTTAACTTCCCAATGCCCCTGCCTGGGTCTACGATTCATGTGTGAAACCTCATCTGCCTAGCCTTTAACTTCGTACCTTGATGCAATCCATAGCTCTGAAGGAAAACAGAGCTCTCAACTGAAACTGTTAAGGTGCTACACGTGAGATGCCTCGCAAGTGACGTAACAAAGCAGCCATATTGAGCTCCGCAGCTCTCCAACTGATTGCATTTACAATTGTAAAACTTTTGAACAAAATATGTTCCAGCCATCCTACGTGTTAATCTGCAGACATGCAGAAAGTTGTGTTAGTGGGTATAAACGGCAGGCATATGCAAGCTATGATTTGAAAAGAAGGACACTGAAATTGTAGTGGCTGCACATATCCTGATGGATGCAATATAGTATAATACACTATGATGCCCACATCTATCAGCATAAAACCACTAGGCTATGGCTCTAAATGTAGGCCTGCATTTTCATAATGCATTAATTTGGTGCAACATGGTTCGGAAAAGAGACGATGCTTAGCACTGCTGTGTCTGTGCACAGTACATCATAATTCAAAATAGTCACATTTATTGTAAAACTAGCAAATGAAATCGTATTATTATATCACAGATTCCTCTGAAAGTAGCGGTGTCAGCTGACTCTCTACCTAAAATCACTCAGAATCTACGTAAAGGACTGCCATGAAATTTTGAATGGAAAATTTTCCCTTAAATTAGTCTGTATAACTTTAGTGACTGCTTCACGTTTCATCCTGCAAACTTGTGTTTTTTTAAAATACAAAATACCTCAGGGCTTGGATTTACATACTTAACATGACTCCTAAGAGAATCAACAGTTCCAGTATCATGTTCACTGTGCAGATCGGGGCAAAGATGTTTAATCTTACAAGCTACAACAAAACAAAAAAATGAAGACATTTTTAACAAGACAGAACAACAGCTGAGGCATTAACCATTTTTCTGGGCAGCGTGAGGCGCTCTGGATGGTCTTGTTTAGTCAAAGCTGGTAATAAAAGTCAAATGTCAAAAAATAACTTAAAATCCATATTGAAATCAGGGAATTTGTAATAGATAATATATAAATATATAAAGCACTTTTTGATGCTATAATATGAATTTGGCATGGCACATTGTCGATTCAATGCATTTCCTACCCAACAATAAGGTTTTAATTGCAATGCTGAATTGTGTAAAAATCTTTTCCAATAAATTCAAACCAAAAATAGCATATCACCAATCTTTATCGTTTGCATTGCAACATGTTTAAAAATGCCACGAAACCCTGTATGTTTGTCAGTTTCGACATAGAAACTGAACCTGCGTCACACTAATTGACAAATATTGATCAAACCAAGTAACCAGGCCATTAGGACAGTGACATTTTGTTTGATAAGTGTATTATACACTGCTATTTTAAGTGCACAGAGATGAACACACATACACACATGCAGACACACACACACTCAGGCAGCAAATCCCTGTCAACTTCAGCCTTTCCAAACAATTCAAAACATTTGGGAATAAAGTCGAGCAGCGTAAGACAAGAGTCTAACAAAAGCCACCCACACCTGTTTTATCACTGGAGTGTGTTTCTGGTGTTTTCCGTCCAACTAAACATTGGAAACGGGTTTACTCTTTTTGCACAGCAGATGTTAGACAAGGGGAAAACCACGACCACAAGGACAGAGAGGGAGGAAGAGGCTAAACTGAGTGAACTGAATGAATAATGTATTTAGAAATTTTGTACAAATGCTAAAAGATAAATGATCAGCGAGAAAAGGTTTTCTCACCTAATTATTTAACACTTTTTTAGCTAGCTAAGAATGGACAAATTGCTTTAAAATGATTAGAATAGATTTCAGTTTAAAAAGTAAATCCTTTTAAATTTTAAAAAGGATTAAAACACACACACACACAACACAACACAATCTTTTACTGCCACAAATGTAGCCAGTCTGATATCAGCAGGCATTTATGGTGGCTAATGTTAGCCATTTTCATCTCCCATAACTGAATAGGTTTGCTAAGTTTTATACTCTTATCCATTTCTCCCTCTGTTATGTTATGACATCTAAACATCTAAACACTCTTGTTTCCTGCTCGGTTAGTACCAAAACCAAATTAAAATCGCCAAGAATATGTCATAAAAATATTTTAACCTTAATTTTATGTTCAAATTGTCACCAATATGTACAGAGGAGTCTGGAGAGAGTTACATCAGTGAGTGCCTACAGCCATCTGTAAATCATCCGTAAGGCTCTGTCATGGTTTGTGGCTACATTTCAACCAGTGGTGGATCTTGTTGAAAACGGGTAAAATTATAAACACAGACAAGCACCATCGGATTGCAGCCAACATCCAAAGAAGAGCTTTGGATTTCCTTCAAGAAACTGGCCTTTTGCCTTTCCACGTTTCAATAAATCACAGATTATGCATTGATTGATCGATTGACGGATAGATTAATGGATGGACGGACCATCCTTAATCGAAAGTGCTACCATAAGCATTTAGAAAAAGACTATGTTGGGGAAATTTCTTCAAATTTAACACGACTGTTCACTGATTTAAAGATGACGATGGGTTTAGTAGTAAAATGTTAAAGAACACAACGATCTCACAAAACACATTTTTGCCTGTAGCATAAGGATTCATAATCTAACTGACAAGCTTTCATAGAAAAAAGTCTAGCACAAGGATAAAATGATGATGATGCAAAAAGTCAAAGGTTAAGGGTCATATTTCAAATTATATTGTCACAGAATGGCATAGATATAGGCTCTAAGTGGACACAAGCATACAACAGAGACATGGTAAGTCTAGTTTAGTGGTAACTCTTTTAAAAGAAACAAAAATATGTTTATACATAATGGAGACATTAAATTGGAAGAAGTCAACATAAAAGTGTGTCTCTCTGAGAAAGTGAAAAAATGGCCCATTTTGTTATTTTGTTAGAGACATTTTTGCATTTCAAGATATTAAAATCTGCTCATCTGCTCAGCTTGGTGTCTGCACATGCTTGGTTTATTTAAATATATAGTGCGCACGGTGCAGCACAAGGGTCATAGGTTATTTTTTATTGGAATCTTCATGATCAGATAAAACTAACAGAGCAAAAGAGGAGCTGAACTCTGCGTCACACAGGCAGCCATGTGAATCTGCTGTTGCGTGTGCTGCTCTGGGAAAATGCATTTTACCGACTGAAGATAACCAGAGTCCCAGCAGTTCATCCTCCTACTCCTCCTCCCTATTTAACCTGGGCTGCTGGGTCAGGCTACTGTGTGTATGTGCTGGTATTAGCGCATGTATATACCTGTGTTGATCTATACCTGTGTTTGTGCATCTGGCTCGGCGGTGAGCATGGGAAAGAACGAGGGCAAAATACAGAGAAACCCATTAAAGGATGAATGCTTTACACAACATTTGCGCCTAAAAATCAAGAAGTAAATTTTAATCACCAAAGAAGTGATTGTGGTGCTGTTTCATACGCCTTAATATTTATAAAGGATCAGTTTTATCCCTCATAATCAAGACACTTTACAAAGAGAACAGCCAGACGTACACTGCTTTCACAGAGTAAAGGTTCTGCGTTTGAGTCTTTGATTGATGAACTAAGAAAGGTTTTTATTTCTCCACAAATATGTTGCTGCTTTAAATAGAAGTCTTCTAAGGAATCTCCAGCCTCCCTGCACCTTTCTTGGCCTTTTTAATGACAGTGTTTTTGTGATTTTTATCAGAAACCAGAACGTGAGAAGGAGCTAAAGTGCTTCTTGCTAAAGACTCTCGTGTAGGACTTTAAAACACCAGATACTGTTTTATCTGGCAATCAAGATAAAACTGCCAGAGTGAGTTCACTGCTCCAGCTATTCCCACTCTCCATTCCCATACCTGGATCATGTAGAATTCCCAGAGAAGGGCAGTAAATTGTCCAGCGGGGAGACGTTGTCCTCTCCCTCCTGAATACCTTTCACCCTGAGAAAACGAGACAAGAATGGAGGCATGTTGAGTTTCACCCATGTGTCCTTTCTGAAAAACACATACATCACTTTTCGTTTTTTTCTTCTTCTTTTTTTCCAAGGGAGGCCTGAGGTGGAGTAGCATCTGCGTGTGTTCATGTAAATATCTGCTTGAATGTATTCAGTCCATGACTTTCTCAGGTCCACCACCTATTATATTGAGATGAATGGGGAGTGCGGTACTTTCAGAGAAATTAAATATGTGGTTGACCTTTTGTTGATGGACAAACATCACTGAGGCTCCAGAGCAAATATGAAGGAGGCGGATTCAACCCCTTGTTCGGTTTGCAACGTTTACTCGCTGCAGAGAAGTTCAAACCTCGCCAAGAACATGTCAGCACCTCTGGCTAATGTGCAGGATGTGATATTTATGTATTGGCATCTCAGAAAGAAATTAAATCCGCAAGGCGATGCTGTGGTCAATTCAGGGTTTGTTATCAGCTCTCTAAAGGCTGAGGTGTAAGTCAGTGCACCATATGGATGACTGCCAGACTCATTTTTACCGGTGCAAGAGGAGTCATTTGCAATATTTACTGCTTAACCAAGTAAATGGCGGCACCTTTAATGTGGCAGTGCCGTAGCAGGTAATGCTATTATCATATTTCAAGTACAAAACAGACCAAACCCATAAAAGCGGGATATCTGATAAATGGAAGGCTATTCTTTAAAGTTAAACTTTAAAGATTTTGCCCATTAATCAGAAGGGAAATATTCCTAAACACATCATCAATATTTTCACATTAAGGAAATTCTTTAAAGATGGAAAATCTTGGTTATTTGATATGACAAGAACACAGGAAGTCACTGCAGCCACCGGAGAATGATAATGTCCTGTGCATTACTCAGCGTGACAAAGGTGCAAAGAAACTGAATTAGCAGAAAAGCTCTAAAGTGGTTTGTAATCAGGTTTTTTTACATATTCACTTCATTTGATCCAAATGATTAATCACTGAGATCTTTCCTCACACTATCTCAGTGAAGAAAATTTCAGAATTAGCATCACGCGGTCTGGCAGAACTCTGAGCCTAGTTCTGCCAGAGGTTTCTTCCTTCCCACTGTCGCCAAGTGTTTACTCATCTGATTGCTGGAGTTTTTTCTATATTATTTGACAGAGATAGGAGATAACAGGAGATAAGATGTACCACAATGTAAGGAGTGCTCTGACACGTTGATAAATATGTTTTTTTCCTTTCTCGCAGTCGAAAGTGCTTTGAGGTGACTTGTTGTGATCTGGCACATCATGAATAAAACTGAATCAAATGCCTATCTTCACCATGAGACTGAAATAACACAAGATTATAAGACACCCAATCTGATCTGGGAGCATCATGGGCTACCTTAATTAACCCCCTGCAATGTTTTGACATGTAGTTGTAAAGAGACATCTCTCTCATGGGGTGAGGTCCATATGTGGTCTACAATGGCCAAAGCTATTCTAGTAGCATATGATAGTTTACATAGTTCTCTGTCCAAAGAACTATGCAAAGACTTGCAGTGAGTCATGACATGATGCCGAACATCCCGTGAGAACTGTGTTTACTTATATGAAGCTTTGGCCAGTTTGTCTTTTCTATTCTGCCGTAGCTGGACAAACTTGTCTTTGAAAAATGTTCCTCACCCTACTGGCAGAGCGAGTACAGGAACATTTGGATTCAGATGTATAAATTAGCATACAGCCTAGTCAGTAAATGAGCTCAAAGCTGCAGTTATCCATATATCTGTGGGTCCATGCACTTAAACCTTTACCCCTTGGAGCTCAACTAGGAGTAAGCCTTGAAGCTCTTTTCCGAACTGAGCTGTTTCAGGCCTGCTTATACAAAAAAATGACTGGGTTTGCATAGTGAGCGCGGTCCCTGCCTGTGCAGCTACCTTTGGAAAAAACCCAGAAACTACCATCTTTATTGACATATATTGAAGAGGCAAAACTCATCACACAGGCGAGGTCATCAGATACCATCTTTATGGGGGAAAGAGTTACCGTGCAGCTGTGCGAGTATCTCAGTTTGCATGTGTGTGTGTCAGTCTGTGCACATGCACACAGAAGTGTGTTTATAACTGTTTACACTCTCCGGCTTTGCTCAGCCTGGTTCCTCCGAGCAAGCAGGTACACCAACAGGCAGGGAGTCCATGGCAGCCTCTCAATCATGTCTCCCTCCTTTTTGTTTCTCTTTTGACAGTCCTTCGCTCTTGTGTGACGGCCCACAACGTCGCCCCGGCCTGCTTACCTTTTCAGCGCTCGTGAAGCGAGACTACTAATGCACTTGCTGCTCTCTTTGCCGCCTCATCGGCCCACACTGAGCTGCAAACTCCCGTGACAGCACAGGAGGCTCACTTTGTTTCATGTTTGCCCAAAAATTGTTTCAATATGTATTTTTGGGACCGGTGATGTTTGCATAATAAATCTTTGTGTCAGTGGAATACAAAGAGAGCTATAGGTCAAAACCTGGGTGGGTCACACTCTCTCTCTTTTTCCTCATTAACTCTCCTCTACTTTCTATTCTCTTTCTAAGCCAAGTTGTTTTTCCAGCCTGCTGTCAGTAGGTTTATATAGGCAGAGGCTGGAGCTGTCTCTTTTAACAGTTCTCATACTCCATGTATCGTTACTTCACGTGGCCAGGTACAGTAAGGTGGGGGAGTATTTGCAGAGATGCACAACGTGAAACAGCGAATCATGCTATGAACATTTTTCTGCCGTATGACTCAAATACAAAGCAAGACTGAACATTAGCTGTTTCAGTGTTCCAGAAAAACCCATCATCAAGCTGAGTAAGGTTTGGGCTCTTTGACTAAAGCCAAAAACAACTTATTTAGAAATTACCCGTCAATTACACTTCCATTATGTTTAAACTGAATTTTTTTGACATGGCCAAAAGAATTTTTCCTAATATTGTGCATGATGCGGTCAAGTTGAGTGGACCAGCAAAGAGTGAAGTCACAGTAATGTGCCTTAAATGGTGGGAAACCAAAGAAAAAATGAGGAAGTGGAGAAGCACTGACTGACATGCACTGTAGAGATAGAGATCAGCCCGACAACTGGCTAAAGCTGTATTTTTTTTAAGTAGCAGAGTACCAGAGTTCATTCTCTTTCAGTGTGTTAGTGGTTTAAAAACTGTTTGTGAGGTTTCTATATAAAAATACTTAATTAAAATAGAACTCAAGTTTAAGAAATATGCTTCTATATAAAAGCTATGATTTTTTTTTAATGCATTGGCCTTGTTGCACAATGCAAGGCTCAGATTATGAGAGGTTTGGATTTAACATTTAGCAACAATCCACCCCTAATTAGACTTCCGACACTGGCCTTTACACTCTCATTAGTCACTGGACTCCAAGGAGGCTGTGTAGATTTTTAAGCAGTAAAAGGTACTAACACAATTTTTCCTTTAATGTGCAATATGAGGAAAAAGTACAAAATTATGTAAAATTTAATTTAACAAAAGTTTGAATGTTTCCTTGTTTATGTTTTAACATTCTGGCATATATGTGGTACAGTGGTGCAGAAGTTGACACTTTCACCACACACTGAGGTTAGAACCTTGCCCTCCTGGACTCGTGGTCACTAAAAGTAGAAAAATGACATGTATGCCAGTCCATTTCAACCAATAAACTAAAAAAAAATTGAAAAACACAGTTGCACAAATAACTAACCTCTGATATGGGTATGACCACAGTGTGCACCACCCCACTGGGAAGCCTTTATACGACAATAAGGCTACATTAAAGTAGGCTAATTTCTATTCTGAGAGTGCCAGTGGTCATCCCAGATTATCTGGTAACCTCCCAAACTGCTTGCTGGCATGCTGATAGTATCAGCCGCGACAAAGACAAATCTGAGACCCATAATATCAAAGGGAATATAAGCGACCATACTGTTGGCAGTCAAAGTCTTACCTTAAATAGACAACTTGTGCTGACAGTGTCTGTCCAACCACTTTGTTGTCAGTTTAACCTTGTGTTTTTCCACCTCACTGCAAAGTAATGCTGCTACAACCACAGCCTCCATCTTTGTTTACATCTACGCCCCCATGACATCACGTGAGGTCGTGCGTGTTGTCCTCTGACAAGATGACGATTATAATTTCCTGCAGTGTGGATGTTATGCTATTATTGCCAAAGTCACTTTGAGTGAGAGTAGAATATCTGTCAAGTTTCTCCTTACATGTGTGACCTGGTCCGATTTCCAAATAGTTTAGTGTTTTAAAACTTCTGTTATCTGATCCTGGCATTACTGATAACTGGAACATCGAGCAGCTGACAGTACACAAAGGTATGAAATACTATACTGTTTGTAATCTTGTATTTGTGGTCATTTTCTGTGCAAAAACTGAGCGGTTAAAGGCGCTATCACATAAACTGTATATAAAAGATGGCAAAAGTCATGCACTGGTTTGCAAAGTCCTTTTAAGGGGTTTTCCTAATTTTATTTTCTTTCTTTATTTGTTGTTGTTGTTTTGTTTTTGATTTGTTTGGGGGAGGGGGGGGTTGCACCTGAGGTGACCATATATGGACAACAGAGTGGACTGCTGTTATGGAGTTATCAGCTAATGCTAAGTGCCATAGAAAGTTGGCATTGACTGTGTGAATTCATGGCAAACAGAAGGATGTCTGCTGAAAAGTCTTAATATACAGGCTCCTTAGAGTACCGCATGGTCGGCCACATTGTTCCTGAAATAATTACACAAAAAATGCTGTAAAAGGGCTTGAAGCTCAGCAGACATCTACCAGCTATACTCACTTGTCCTGGTATCTAACTGTCAATCAAAGCGGCCACAACCCTAAAAATGCAAACTTGAATTAACACATTTTAAATGGAGAGGTCATGAAAACACCTTTGCTTCCATACTACTGTGATTTCAAAGGGATGAAGTAGCTATTAAAACAAAAATCTGTTTTTCTACCAGGTTAAAAACATGTTTAATGTGTCGTGCTGCAAATGTTTTAGCATGGGAGCCAGCCTCAAGTGGCCATTCCACGAACTGTGATTTTGGCACTTCTCATTGTACTCACTGTTCAACAACTTCTTGGCAACTTCACCCAAGCAAAGCCTCACAGAAGCAGCATTTTTCAGAATAAGAGCTCAAAAAGCCCCACTGTATACTCAAATGAGGCACATAACAGATGAATGTGGAGTTTTTAGCAGCTAAAGATATATATTTTAACGCTGACTGAAATGAAAACATGGATGAGCATTCTGGGTTTGAAAAGTAAAACCAATACACAATTGTCTTAAATCTGCATTCTTTCCAATTTGTCAGCAGGCAGCAACTCCTGTGGTTGCAAAAAGAAGCCAGATTATACAGATATTTATAAAAAAAAATAAAAGAATTGCACCCTCCCTCGATTTAGTTGAACACAGGATGGTATTCATTTCTAAATTGTGGTTTCCATTTGAGTCAAAAAGGAGGATAAAGTAGAGTATGCTTTACAAGTCACTACCATCCAAGTGTGCAGTGTTTTCAGTCAGATCAGCCTGTCACTCGTCACAGCCGGTTTTAAAAACCAAGATGGTGATGGCTATGCTTCCTACATAAGTTGGTAGTGAGAGAATGAATATCAGACTTACTAGCTCCCCAAATGCAGGGCTCTAAATGAGCGATCGTGGTTTTCTCTAATAGTTTATTTTGTAAAGTAGTTCATCACATCAATTTTAGAGGCGATGATAAGTTGGCACTGAGTTCAACTTATTTCTGCTACACACAAGCAGACAAGTAAATTAAATACTTGAGGTTTATTCTGTCAAGCAAATAAACTGCCATGGTGAGAAAACCCATCAAACATCAGTTAAATCATCTGAATGTGAAGCACCAAAGTTCAGCCACTTTCCTGCAAATCCGACAGTCAAAACCCTGTAACCAGAGCAGCCACATGACCTCGAGGTTTTTATTGTCCCTCGCTGGTGACAGAAGCAGACTGAGAGGGGGAAAAGTGGGCGGACAGTTTTCCTCGATGAGCCAGAGCCTGGAGTGAAAGCGGGTGAGAGTACAGCGAACTTAGTGGGACGAAGCAGGACAACGCTATCCCAAACATAGCAGAGTGCTATAAGCCACCGCCATAAATCTCAGATCTCGTCCACAGCTAAGCTTTTTCAGTGCTGTGTGCTGCTCCAGAGGCCAGAATCCAGATGTTGGAGAGAGAGATAGTAAATAAAACAATCTATCAAAACTGAAAACGGGGGAAAAACAGGATTTTTTTCATGTAGTTGATATTAAAAAGCACAAATTCTCTACCTGTTTTAAATCATTATCAAATTAAATAGCATACACAGCAACAGGCAAACATAGAGAAACTCCCTCAGTGAGTGAAATCAGTATGTTAATCCCATTTGGGATAACATAGATATTATAGCACCACTGGTCCATTGTAGCTCAAGGTGTTCCTGAATAAAAAACAGGCCTGCTCCTCTGGATTAGTTTTTATCATTTATGGTGCACGTGGATTGGAGGGATAAACAGATACGGAAGCCTCATTGTGGAACAAATATCTGAGGCTTAACATCTTATCGTCCAGAACATGGCGATGGCTTATTGTTTAAGACTCTGCCTCTGGACATGAACTCCTGCTGGATGCTGATGATCTCTTGTGTCAATGCTGCGACTGCACGTTTCTCAACTTTCAGCTGGCTTGATGAATAAAATGTAATAAGAGAGCACCGAGAGATGTGCAGCTACTGCGTGAAGTTTTTTGTTTTGTTTTGTATTTGAGCAGCTGGAATCAAATGACAACTTAGACCTATAAACTGGAAATAAAGGATGGACTATAATGGCTTCCATTGGTTAGTGAAGCCTTACATCGAGTGTTTACAGAGGGATAATACACGCTTATATTGTGGTGACTTGTCAGTAATAATGTAGATAATCAGTATACCCTGAATTCTCCGTGGCTCCGCTTGGCTTTGCTTTTCAGACCTGGAAGCTCTATCTGTCTTTTATATCATTTATAATTTAACAATTTATGCATAGAACAAACATAATTACTCAGTTTCATAGCTGAAATTATGGTGTCAGGTCAGTTGAAGGAAATTAGGTCAGTGTGGTCGGCTGCTAAATTTTTTTGGCTCCACAGATATTACTCCAAATACTGGAAAATGGGGTTCACGCAGCTAACCTGTTGCAGCTATGTCATCCAATCAACATGCACAATAACTCAATTCAGCTTTGATTTTGTCCGGTCTTCCTCCCCTCATCCCCAACCGGTTGCGGCAGATGGCTGCTTCTCATTGAGCCCGGTTTCTTCGGGGTCAACCTTCAAGATCAATAAAGTTTTACTGAATTGAATCGAATTCTACCGAAGGTTTCTTCCTGTTAAAAGGGAGTTTTTCCTCCTCACTGTCATCAAGTGCTTGCTCAAGAAGGTCGTCTGATTGTTGGGGCTTTCTCTGTATCATAATAGGATTTCTACCTTACGATATAAAGTACCTTAAGGCAACTGCTGTTGTGATTTGGTGCAATAGAAATTAAATGTAATTTTATTATTGTAGCTAAAAAACAATCACACGTATTCAGCTGATCATTTTCAGATTTTTGTTTTACAGTACTAATTTGTTATTAAAGTCAGTCTGTCAGATGTAAAAAGTATGAATGAAATAAGATGAGTAAATCGTATTACTTTATATAATAAAGAAGTGAACCTCTGTCACTCTGGTGCTGAGTAAGGCTCTCCAGGTCAGCCGGTTTTAGTTTAGCCAGTGAAACATTACAACAAAAGGAAATATCACTTAGTCAGCATTAAGTTTATGCTCAGATGAAAAACTGGAAGCTGGACGTCCGATTCTCATCAGCACTAAGCCCGAGAGAGCTGCCGAGTTTGGACAGAGTGGAAAAAGGGAATGATGCCTCCTCTTGAAAAGATGATCTATGCACCAGACCTGTTTATGTTAGTAATCTCCAAGCCCAGTGTAATCAAAACATCACTAATTTCACTGCCGATTGGAAACTGTGACATCTGTGTTTTCAACACACTTCAAGGGGGACTTCTTCAAAGGGGGGGAAAAAGGCAACTGGGAAGCATCCATTCCTTATAATAACCCTAGTGATGAGAGGATGACTTCATCCTTGTCCACTTAAATGTTTTGAAGAGGATATATCCACAGTAGTGGAAACTTTATGCAGTAAATACCTCGGCATTGCTTGCTGAGAGTGTGTATAACAGGCTGTCGTGTGTCCGTCTGAGCATCTGGGCAGGCTGGCTGGTTGGGTGTTTAGCTTGTTGACATGCCGGCAGATTCTCCAGCTCTGCTCTGAGTTAGAAGGTCGGCTGTGATGTTACAAAAGGTTTTCCATCCCGTCGAGCAGCCTGGCGTCAAGCTTGCAAGACCTTCCTGATTGATTCTACAGAGTCTGGACTGCACGTGGTGCAAAAGCACTTCTATAAGCCTCGCTCAGCGGAAATGGGCCTTAATGCAACCAGCACTGCTTTACTATGATCATCAGGGATGTGGCCTTTGTTGAGCGTCACTGCTGAAAAGGCCACAGTGAAGAGAAAAACACAAAAATGAGAGCTTTTCCTTTTCTTTCTGTTTTTTTTTTGTGGGCTTGGCGAGAGCAAAAAAAGACAATAAATATAAAATGTGCAAAGCTTGGTGTGTGTGTGTGTGTGTGTGTGTGTGTGTGTGTGTGTGTGTGTGTGTGTGTGCGTGTTAAATGTATCCCAAACACACAAATTCACCCTTCCGACTTCTCCAAAAAGCAATCTGGCATTTTGTGCACTCTGGGCTTGTTTTTTTCCTCCTCTCAAACTTGGATTAGCCCTTGTGTTATTTAGGAATAACTATTTACGCTGCAGAGGTGACCATCAGACAGCTCCTGGCCACAGATACACACCTCCTCCCCCTTCGCACATACACTCTTAACAGCCCTAACAATCCCTCCACCTATTTGCACAGGAGAGAAGAGGCCACTGCCTCACCTTCAGGGTACTACTTAACTCTTCGAGTAACTCGTGGAGTAATCACAGCATTCTCCTGCCAGCCTACTGCCTAATTAGAGTGTGAGCATGTGTGTGTGTGTGTGTGTGTGTGTGTGTGTGTGTGTGTGTGTGTGTGTGTGTGTGTGTGTGTCCGCGCGCGAGAGAGAGCGAGTAAAAGACTCATTATTTAGCATCCCAGGTCTCACAGGTTGACAATTACACATGCTTATATGGAGTATTATTACTATTTTTTGGATACAATTTCATACAAAGTAGCTGGAGTCAGTATTGGAGTCTAAAGGAGCCATAACACATTTACTTTGTAGCTCCAGTCAAGCAGAAATTTTACATGTCTGAGGCATAAAGTTGGTTTAACTGCAAACTTTTAATTTACATTCAAATATATGAAATATATTTGAATTGTTATTATTGTCTTTTGCCATAATAAACTTGATTGTGACAGTAATATCCAGCAAAAAGTGGCTCCTGATTCTAAGCACAAGCACCTCCTGGCAGTAAATGATTATGGTACAAATTGTCTGGCTTTTCTGCAGTTTCGGGTCTGTGGATTCCATCACTTAGTATCTCGTGCATGCACAGGATAAATATTAACATGACCAGATACAGCCTTCCCTGTCTCCAAGAGGCACCTTGGGAAGCAGGTCTCTCCGAGTCCTAAAGGGAGGCCTGCAGCTCGCCTTTAATCCCTCCGGGATCCCTCTCTCAGAGCTGGGCTTTGCTTTGTGCGCAGCTCTTGGCCGAGTTAAAAAGGAAAGTGTAAGGGTGGGACAAATTTCGCACTTTCTCCCATGTCTCAGGCCAAAAGAAGGAGCTTGTAAATTGAGTATGTGAAGCTGGAAATACTCCCTGCCACACGAACTCTGCGGTGGTTCAGTGGTGGGGCCGGCTGTGTGCGTGGGCTGCACAATCTTGGCTGCGGACGCTTGAAATCCGGCCTGAAAGTGTGTTTTGTCCCAAGGATCAACTATCTAGCAAAGACAATTAGGACTTGTAATAACTTTTCAGTCACTCTTTTTTCTTTTAAAATAAATTTCTTTTATTTTTTTTTTATTTTTTTTATTGTATTTTGTTTTATTTCCATTCGTGGCCTAATCGGTGATGCGGTCCTTCCACGGCTACAGTCTAACTACTCTAATCTCTGTCTGTGTTTCTTGTGGCCATCGCTGTTACTTTGCCTCTCTCTTCAAGCTTTTTGTTTTGTCCGTTGATACAGCAGCGCTGCAGAGCTTACCCGACCTAAATCTTCCGTTTATTTGCTTTTGCAAAAGAGTTGTTTTGTTGGCATGGCGTTTTTACTCTATTTCTCGCTCTCTCTGCAACCGCTCACGGACACACAAAGGCCTGAATGGTTTCGTCTTCCTTTTACAGAAAACATTAGCCTAATTATTTCCCCTTTTTAGGGCGCAAACGCTTGTTCACAGCTCGGTCATATTTCCTCCATTTAAAACCTCAGACCATTTTTAATGGGATGCAGATCGAATGTTTTACTTTGAAGGACAAAACAAATCTGGACCCTGCGTGCAAAAATGAACAATTAGTCGTTAAATAATCATCCGCTAACAGAGAGGTTCACAATGGTCAGACGGCTTATTGTTTGCCGACCCGGTTCATTATCGAAGAGGAAAATACGGCCAGTGCGCAACCACGCAAAAGCCTGATGCCAACTTATAGAAATAAAATGCAAAATATTGGGATCTTTTCGTGCTTGAAAAACAACTTAAGTCATTACATTAAAAAAAAAATAATAATAAATTAACCTATGTGTTACACAAAAAGATGTGTGGTTGTGTGTGATTTACAGTTTTTGGGGTTTTTTTTTAATTTATTTAAACTGTGATAAATAGATAAACAATATATATATGTATATATATATGTATATGTATACACACACACACACACACACACACATATATATATATATATATATATATATATATATATATATATACATATATATATATATATATATATATATATATACATATATATATATATATATATATATATATGTGTGTGTGTGTGTGTGTGTGTGTGTGTCTACATATAACAGGATGTGCGTCTTCTTTTATGTGAATTCTTCAAAATACATTTTTTTCTTTCCTCAAGCTGATGGTCATCGGTGTGAGGACAAACACCCTCTGATGAAAATCAAGAAAACTCTTCTCACCTTTCTTTTTTACGCCGAAACGGTCCTTCGTCAACGCCACACACATACACACACACACCAAATAAGTTTATTATTATTACATCACTTGTTGCTTTCCTATGTTAAAGTAAAAGTCAGAAAAAAGCGTTTGAGAACATATTTGGCGGAGAAGAAAATCGTGAATTAAGATGGGGAGGAAGAAGAGAGTGACGTCAGGTGATGATGGCAGCGCAGGTGAGGAATTCAGTGATGTCTTTTTTTTCCTTTTTTTTCTTAAGAAAAGTTCAAATGAAGATGCGATGGGATGAAAAGGAGACCAGTGATTGGGGGGGCGGGGGGGGGGTGACAGCGGGGGAGGTGTTGGTGGTGGTGGTGGTGGCGGCGGCAGCAGCAGGGGGTTGCGGTGTGATGACGTCAACGCTAGGCGTGCAGCAAAGCAGTGAAGAAAACCAAGGTATCGTCACAGAGACGACCAAAGTGCTGATTACCGCGGACGCAGCATTTACGCGCAGCTGACGCTAAAGTGGATTTACTGAACACCTGCATGGGGAAACCGTGAGGGTTTATTCCGTTTTTCTGTCTTCTGCTGGGAACCAACTGGTGAGTAAAGCACGCACGGTGTCAGGTCAGTGGATTTTAGCTGTGGGAATTGGTCAGAAGGTCGGCGGGCAGGTCGCTCTGTGCCTTTTAACACTTCAAGATATTGGGAATGTGAATCAGAGGGGAAGATGTGTCCAGCGTGAAGAAGAAAATAAAATATTTAAAAGTGCTGACTCCTTTAGGAAGAGCATGCTGTTGGCCATTTGGTTGTCAAAAAACTGGAGTAGAGACTGAGCGAATAGAGCTTTGCGCACAGCAACGATTTCTGGCATAGACCTGCAGCAGCGAGTGTGAAACTAGTTTGTCTGAGCATTAGAGTCAGCAAGCTGCACCTTACAACATTATTCCCACTGTAGCCCAGAAAAACACTACATTAGAGTTACTTAGAGTAACTAATATAGAGTACAAGCGTGTGCGCGCACTGAAGCGAAGGACGAAAGGACGAAGGGTACTGAGTAAAGATTTACTGAGGACATAAAAGCAGCAAAGGGATTCCTCTAGATAAGAGGGTCAATCTTTCTGTGTGTGTGTGTGTGTGTGTGTGTGTGTGTGTGTGTGTGTGTGTGTGTGTGTGTGTGTGTGTGTGTGTGTGTGTGTGTGAGAGAGGGGGGGGGGGGGGTAAAGGGATTGGCAAGGGAGAGAGTGTTTCTCATTCTGTGAGCTGAAAACATGAAAATCCTTTCGAATAAATATTACCACAAAATTCGCGTTATTTTTTAAAAAAGTTGTATTAATTAATTTATTAATTTTGCTATTGTCCTTAATTGTCTTGCATGTTTTTTCTCACAATCAATTTTAATACAAATGTATGAGACCAGGGTCCAGAAAGAATTAAACTTGCTGTTGTAGGATTTTACACAGCCTGCTCTGACTTGTTTTTTAAACAAACTTTCATTTATTCATTATTTTAAAAAAACAACAACAAAAAAAACATTGTAATGGTAACTATAATATGATGTGGTTTAATGAGAATAAGTGTGTTTAGCCTCTGATTTTTTTGGAGGAGAAAGTTTGATTTAATTGTCTTTTTTTGTGTTTTTCAGGCAACTGGAATGGAACTGAATCTGTCGAAGAATGTGATTTCTTGTGGGGAATCTGGTATGACATTTAACATGTTGATTGTGTTTGACTTTTCAAAATATCCATATATATATTCAGATCCACGGTGGTGTGGTGGTGGTTAGGACTGGGTTAGAATCCGGCTGAGGCGTTTTTGTGTCGAGTTTGCGTGTTCGCTCCGTGTCTCTGTGGGTCTCGGATTCCTCCCACAGTCCAAACGCAAGGATGTTAGAATGACTGCTGATTGTGAAGTACAAGTCTAGAGTGAGTGGTTGTCTGTCTCTCTGTGTTACCCTTGCGATAAACTGGAGACGTGGTCAGGGTGTACCCCGCCTCTCGCTCTATGACAGCTGGTATAGGCTCCAGCCCGACCGCGACCCCCAATTGCATAACCGGAAGAGAATGGATATTGTGATTCATTAGCTGCAAAATGATTATGGAGCTCTGTGGAAAAAGTATTTTGAGTTTGAAGCAAAGTCACAAATTGGCATCGGCCAATTTATAAATAAATAAATACATATACAAACAATGAACGTTTTTCATCTTTCTGGTGATAAATCCCAACCATTTATCTTTTAAACACTAAAAACAAAAGGAAAAACGAAGAAACATCAAGCCAGATGCTACAAACGACACATAAACATGCAAATCTATTCAGTTTAATTTTTGTCTTCAGATCCAGCAGTCGTAGCTCACATAAAAATAACTCAATCAATCTTTTCTGGATTTAATCACAACAAAAAACCAAGAATCCCCCATTCGTTAAAAAGATACGTAAAAACGATGGAATAATTTCGAGGTTTGGGGGAAATTTAAATGAAACATCGTGTGCAACCTATTTCACAAAACGTTCCCCGAGGAAATAATAATATGCAGTAGGAATCAAGTTTCACCCTAAAAGGCAGTATATGTATATTTTTATGTTTTCACATATTAAGAACCACTCTCTTTTCAAATATCAACACTGCGTGTATATAAAACTAAAAGAAACGACCGAACGTGTGGCGGACTGGTTCTGGTTTAACCACGAATGAAGGGGTTTAAAAGGAAATTTTACATATTCTTGCAGTTTAGTGGATTTGTCCTATGGGTGTTTCCCTGTGCTGGTTATTAGACGTTGTTTTATTTACACCTGCATTCCCTGCACAGGCTGTTTATTGGTTGTCAGACCTCAGGTCAAACAGGCCTTGGACCAAGCAGGGAAACAATCACCAAGGCAATAATCAGCTCTGTCCTTCTCCAGTTACGCACCGTGTCCAGTTACATCTCCGCTGCTGTCCTGCTCTTGAATCAGCTCGCCAGCTTTAATTTTCTATATGCTTTGTTTTTTCGGTCCTGTGGTTAGCTTTACTGTGCTCGCTTTCCCTGGCGAGAAAAATAAACCAAGACTGTATTTTTGTGTGTGATTCACGGCGTTCGCCGAGTTTATTTTCACTTCTTGGGGGAAAAAATATGAGTGTTTGCTTAGCCACTGGCCTTTAACCTGTCCTGCCGGATGGAAAGGCTTTTTAACTCATCCATCACACGCAAGTGCCCTCCAGAGTGCTGGAGGAGCGGGACGCGGGCATAGATGGAGGCTGAGGAGGCTGGGTATTTAGATTACCCCCATCTATCAGCCAGGAACATGTGGACAGAACAAAGTAGAATTCATAAGAGCTCCGTCATGGCGAATCTCTTTGTGCTGTAAATCCCATAATATTGACCTCAAGAGTCACTGGGTTTATTGTTATTTTTTAACGCTGCTTTTGCTTTTGCTAATACTTTATGGCACATAAGACTTTTCTGATTTTAGTTTTTCAGGAGTCCGCTGCAATCTTGAAACAAGCTAGAGCTTTAAGCACTTCATTGATAGACTATCTCCCACTAAACCCTACCAGCTACCAACAGGTAGTCTCTTTCACTCAACCTTCACAACCTGAATAGTAAAGACCACCTGCTGGTCACGAGGTCCTCGAGTTCACCTCATCAACGCCTTTTCTGCTTTCTTACTCCAGAGTTTAGATGCAGACGAACTTTTATTGTTTTCAAATATTGTGTCCAAACCATTTAACCATCTTGGAATATGAGTAAGCAGGTCGGCGATGCTGGTGTCGTGCCCAAAAGCACTTCGGTAAGCTGCGGCGGTAACCTTGTTGACTGTATCCTCAGTAGGTTAAGGTGACGCATTCATATTAGCTAGTCAAATAATTATGCCATAGTAATACAACAGTTACACACCGTGCACTAAAAATGTAAAAGGTTCGTTGATGAGTTTCGCTGTATTCAAATTTCTTGAGTGCATTCAGTGTAGATGTCTGTGAAAACACGTGCCACTCTCTTTGTGGAGAAAGGCTGAGCAAATATTGATGAACACGGCAGGTGATTTCTGAGAGCTAACACAATTCTCTGCCAAAAAAAAAACAACCCTTCGGGGGAGTTTTGAACAAAACGAGGATCTCGTGTCAAAAGTCATACGCTCATACAATGGCCGAAAGTCTTCGACCCTGGCGCCTGTGACAGTCTGACTGTCTGTCAGCCTGAGACGCTGAGGCCTGATGTGCGCCTCTACCTGAAGGAGGTAGCAGACTGGCCAAGCAAGCCAGCAGGTCAGCTGCTCTCATATCGCAGATGTGGCCAAATTATAGTGATCTTTGATCAGCTTAGAAAGAGAAATCTGGAACTCTTTACATTCAGTAAACCTGTGATTTCTGGTCACTCAGAGGTGATTTAACTCAATAAATCATTATTGCCCGTAAGTGTTTGTCATATTATAACAAACCACCTACAGGCACATCACATTTAAATAGAAAAGATATTTATCTCAAATGCAAACTCAAACTTTCAAATAAGAAATGTGATTTATACACTCTGTGCGTCTAATGACTCAAACCCTAATGCTAAATGGAGACTTTTGCCCACAGATTCCAGTTACACGAGTAAAGGCCTTTACATTTTGCTTTAATGTAAAGGGTTACTCATAGTGGTCTGAAGCAAACGCCTTTTACGCTGACCTTCTTTTCTTTTACATTATTTTCAGCTTTCATGCGCAATTTGGTTAGGAAACGAAATACTTGGTTTGGTGGATGAAAAGCTCATGGTTTGGGTTAAAACAGAGACTTCTTGGCGAGTCTATGGCAGAAAGCCTGCAGAGCTTTTCTCATGCAAAAGTTACATGGAATCTATTTCTGCCATCCCATAAAAGAGCCCCGCGCTTGGGTAAAACTTTAAATATTATCTAACCTGCATCTGTGCATTCCTAAAAGAAATACACGAAAATAGCCAGTGCGACACAGACTACGATCAGCAACTCAGCTCTTCAGTTTTGCACACAGACATATTACAGTTCACTTAGCTCTAAAGCACCATGAGTACTGCGCATACCTGAATGTCAGATTATAATCCCTGTAGCATCTAATTTAATCTTGCTTGTTTTCCATCTTTAGCGGGATGAGGTTGGTTTGAATTAGCACTGCTAATGGATACAAAGACGTTATGTTCTGGTGATGTTGGTGCTCCTTTATCAAGCCACTGCTTGCTGCTGTTTGCGCGTCACAGCCAACAAAACGCACAAAAGTCAAACGTGTCATCATTCGCAGCCACAGTCAGGCGTAACCAGGTGAAGTATTAGCGGTCCATTTGTCATATTGCGGTTGTCACTGAAAGGCTGGGATCTATAGCGGTTGGATTCTGAGTGCATGTTGTTGGAGTTTAAATATATTATATCAGTAATGTCTGAAGTGGTGAGGTGGTGGCTGTTTAGGCAAAGTGCAGGGCAGACCGATCTGCTGCTGCTGATAGATTACTTATTCTTTGACTGATGTGGTTCAAACGATGTGGTACATAAAAAAACAGCACGGACAAACACATCCTGTTAAATAATGAGAGATGTAATGTTCCGTGTATTACTCCCGATTGTCTCTTTGTGAATCAGCGAGCTGACAGAGCGACTCTTGTCAGGTTACAGCGCTCGTATTCATGCACACAACGAGGCTGATATCGTCGAGCACTTTTCATATTGGAGACACAGTAACTGGGCAGGACCGTGTTGGATGGTAAATGTTTATTCAGCTCGGTACATATCCGAGATATACATTGTGTGGCCGAGCGTGTGTGTATAAGCGCGCCCAGCTGCATTGCTCTGGACACATTTCAAACATGCCTGCGCGAATAAAAGGCCCCTTTTTTTTACTCCTGAAAGCAAAGCTTCGCTTTGTGCGCCCTCGATAACTGACAAAGCGTACACTGCAAAAAATAATAAAATAAAATAAAATACAAAGTAATAACAATAACTAGCCTTAAGACTAACAAATGAGCAGACAGCCACCGTGGCAGGTTTTTGTTAGGAGTGTTTAGCAGATGAGTCACCTCTTATAGTTTCGCTCCACTCACACTGGAAGAAATTTCCTGATCTAAATGCGACATAAACGTCTAATAAATCTAAAATTAATTAAATGCACCTTTTCACTTTGTTAAGCGCGACGTCAGACTGTGTCTTGTCTGGGTGGGTATTTTCTTGCAGCGGGCATGTTTAGTGGGTGGGACTTGTTTTGGGGAGGTTAAACGCAGCTAATGGGTGGGTCTGATGTGAGGGTTGGAGAGCCGGAGCTTATTCTCGGTCACAGCTGGTGGAAGCTTTTCCTTGCTGCGGATAGAAGGAGAGTGCACAGGGCTGTCACTGCTTCAGAGGAGGGGAACGGGGCCGTGTGATTTTTTTGTCCTTTCTTTCTTCTATTCTCTCGAAGCACGTTTTGCGTGGAAGAACAAACGAACCTGCATGGTTAAATCTCCCATGTCGTGGTGTGTGTCTGAGAGCGGGTGGATGTTTTGTAGCGTAGCTCTGAAAGAAAGCCTCGCGATCCACAGGATTCACCCCGTTTCCTCTTTTTACGCACCCTTCTCTTCAAGGTGGGATGAATTTGGACAGAATTGCAGAGGCAGTGAGAGCACCGCCGCCCCGCGACGTGGCCCCCGCGTTTCATTTACAGAGAACTTCAAACAGCAGTCGAGAAACTGTAGAGAACTCAAGCAGCGAGTCTTCAGACACAGAGTTGGCAGGTACACAGTCAGAGTGCTTTTAGCCTCTCCATTCTTTTTCCCACTGAGTGCTGTAACAGTTTATTTTACGTGTCCGTAAGCATTTTTACGGCGAACTGTCAGAGAGGCATCCCCAGCACTTAAAAGCTACAGAACAAAGAGAAAGAATATTTAACTTTTCTATCCCTTGTGTTTGCTTGATTTATTTCCGTGTGTCACCGGGCAGCGTGCACGAAAACGACAAACTCTAAAATGTGTTTCCATCAAATTTTAGTATTTGAGTGTGTTTGTGTTTGTGAGCGCTTTTTGTGCAGTTACACTCCATTTTTCGTTTACTGTGCTCCCAGAACCAAACATTTGGCAGGAACCCGAGATGTGTCAGGGAAAAATGTGCAGAGCAGCCTGGCCTGCTGTCAGTGAATGCATTAGAGCAAACTATAAATATTGGAGCTATCCACAAATCTAAACTAAAAACCAAGTTCCCGAAGACACTTTTTATTATTCAGCTTTTCCAAAATTTTAGGGAAAAAAACAGAGGCCTTTCTGGCCTTTCTTCTCGTCTTTCAGGGCGCACGAGAAGCAAATAGAAAATACACCAAGGTTAGTTCTATTTTTTTAGCTATCATTCACGACAGTAAATCGTTTTAAATTACAATCTTGAGTCGTGATTTTAAGCTTTTTTTTTTTTTTTTTAGGAAACTCTCAAAATCCTAGCTCCCTTTCTGTGTGTGCGAGTGTGTGTGTGACTGACCTTTGCGCGTGTGGCCTCTTAAGTTTAACGAGGCAATTGTTAGGACACAAAATACAAGACAGTTGGGAGATAAGAATGGGCAGACCTCATCGTAAAGATATTGATCTCTAAGCGAAAACCGAAGAGATCCGATGGCTAACTCTGACACACGTTTGTGAATGTGTGACTAATTTGTTTCTGTTCTTTTGAGGTTTGTTTTTTATGAATGACTTCGTAAATAAATTAACCAAAATGGTTGGTTTCATCGCGGTGGGTCTTTTTCAATTGCTTTACTTAAAAAAAAAAACCGTTGTTGTACTCAATCCTCGTGGGAAATAGTGAACTGTCGACGTACACACACTAACTTCTTCATTGTTTAAACGTGCCTTATTTGCATGCCATTCAAAATATGTTATAGGAGTACTGCTGTTTCACACCGGTTTTTCACCCACAGAAAAGGAAAGAAACGCTGAACACAGGAGCGATGACGGAAACGCGGACGACCCCAAGAAGAAAAAACAGCGGCGGCAGCGGACTCACTTCACCAGCCAGCAGCTGCAGGAGCTGGAAGCCACGTTCCAGAGGAATCGCTACCCTGACATGAGCACCAGGGAGGAGATCGCCGTATGGACCAACCTGACCGAGGCGAGAGTCCGGGTAAGATAGCAGCCGTGCGTAAACCATACGAAAAGTTTGAATACGCTCATCAAAAACAGCAATTATTAAACTTCCAAAACAAAAAACAATTATAAGAAAATGAAGAAGATATTTTTTTAATAACTTAAAATTATATATTTTTTTAAATTGTCAAAATATGTAACTTTTGAGCTTGGTTGCACAAAACTTTTTACCCAATTTCAAGTATTAAAAAACAAAAACAAAAACAGAACTTTGTAGAAATTTTCAACTAAGGATGTCACAGACTCACTTTCCAACATTTATGCTGTTTGTCAGTACAGCGAGAAATCAGATGTATATTAAAGTCAGTACATTTCCCTGAAGGTTCTGAATTCACGCGTTAGTCACTATTCCTATTTTTAACGGAATCCATGTCACATACAGACTTTGGTGACTTTAAACGGATCAGAAGTAATAAACTAAATCTGTGATACATTTCAAATACACGCTTACGAAAATCCGTCTCCAAAGACCTCGGAGGTTTTCAGAAGAATATTGTTAACATATTAAGTTGCAGTCATCCCTGCCTGTCAGCTGTCAGCTACGGTGCATCCAAAAGTAAATCTACCGTTATTAAAGCACGTGCACAATTCCCAATACTGGCACAGAGGACGTTACAGGCCTTAATGGCACGCCGTCATGTTAACACGTCTCGTGCTGAAAACTTAGAAGAAATGAAAGCTTTAAAAAAGAAAGTAAGGGGGGAAAAAGTAGTTGAATCTGTTGGAAATTGCAGGTCCTTTCAAAGGGTGTATCTGCTAATGTAGCCAATGGATGATTCGCATTTTGATGACATCATCGAAAATCTGGACCCTTGTTTTTTTTTTCTCCACGGAGGAGAGCGTTCACGTCTCTCCGTATATATATAGATGGCTTTTTAATGAATAGGACTTACATGTATTATATTTATTCTAGCTACATTTTTAAACTGTTTTGAGTAAAAATGAATAATAACAATAATAATATGTTTCGTCGATTTGAATCAGCGCAGTTCTTATAATATCTTTTTTTCTTTCGTTGCCCTTTTTCATTAGGAATTAAAAACATTATTAGGAATAAAAAAAAGGGGGGGGGGGGTGTAATAACACGCTGAATATTTGAGATTCAGTGAAATTTGAAATAATTGGAACTATTTTAAAGATCAATTTACTTTAAATAAGATGCAATTATGATTTTAAATATAATTTCATAATATTTATAAGCACACTTTGACACGTCAGTCATTATATTCATATTCTTAACGTGGTTTTCGTCGTGCAAGTGTCATTAAAATCCAAAGTATGCATTTTATAGCTGGGTGCAGGAAAACTCGAGGCTGAGCTCTGACTGCAGTCTTGAGTGTTTCCTCCGCAGCTCTCTGTCACATCGCTCAAGTCTTTGTGGACAATTTGTCGGCTGCACAGTGTTCCGCACCACTATAAATAGCTTCCGCGAGGCCGTCTGGTGATACCAGTTGTAAATTGTTTCTACTATGAATTAACAATGAATTGGAGAGTACCGACTAGTATTTTGTTAGGTTTTGATAAGGTGTGAGGATATCCAGAAGCGCTTTTCTGTTTCATTTCGAGTCATCCGCGGAGCTGTTCGAGTTGCTCTGTGAACCTGATGGTTTTACGTCTGACTTACACAAACACACGCGCCTTTTATTTACACTGATTTATCTTTAGAAATACTTCTTATTTCATTGTTAGAAATGAGGCGAAAAAAATCAACATTAATACACCTCCATCTTAGATCTGGTGTAAACACACATTCTCGTTGTGATGTACAAGTGTGTGGTAGTCTTATACTAATATGTATAATATCAAAACACCTGGAAACAGTTTTCATAAACGATTTAATGTATTTGCTAGTTTATTTGTAAAGGGCAAAATAGTCTACAGGAAGGAAAAATTACATTTGTAAAGAGAGTGCCGAATATATTGTATAGTCTATATGAATATAACCAAAACGAATTTCTAACATCAGTCCACTGATTAGGATTAATACATCCCGCAGTCGTCGTCCACATAAACTTAAAGGATGTCCACTCATTCAGTCTCGCTGATTTTGTATTTATTTTACCGGGTTGTAGCTCGTCAGCAGAAACTGCTCTCCCTGACTCCAAGGCTAGTTTGTCGACTCGGGTATGGAAACTCTGAATATGCGTTTCACTCAAAAAAGGATCCTTTTTTGGTATTGGTTTGGTATTTTTAAAAAACAAAAAAGTGCGTGTTTCCTAACTAATCATAAATTAAAAAGCAGTCGGTGTTTTTCTGTAATTATAACTCGTTGATATTTGACATCTGAGAACATTGAAAATGGGATCGCAGCTGAAACTGCTGAATATGGCTGTGGGCCTATAAAAGATTTTAACTCATCAACAATTAACCGCTATAAAATTCAAAAATCATTTAGTTAAAAATGCCTTTATTCTGTAATGTTTTTTTTTTAAATTTGTTGTTGTTTGTTTCCTTTTAATGAGCACGCAAGGTTTTAAAGCACCCTAGACACTAACTCCCCTTAAAGGCAACAATTCAAGGGCACCAAAGCGGGGTCTGAAGCTTGTTGCCACAATATATGTGGAAATAAATGATTCAGACATCAATAAATGATCATTAGTGTCGTTTTAAGAAAAAAGAAATTACACTTGTGCTTCATGAACTGAATATCACACGAGCTTGAAATGCTGCTTCGGATGTGGACTCGAGTCATTCCTGTATCATCTAGAAAATTAATTTTACATTTTACAGCATTCTGGTTAATGCTCACGGTTCTGTGTGTCCCTTCCAGGTGTGGTTCAAAAACCGCCGGGCTAAGTGGAGGAAGCGGGAGCGGAACCAGCAGATGGACCTGTGCAAGAACAGCTACCTGCCCCAGTTCAGCGGTCTCATGCAGCCTTACGACGACATGTACCCGGCTTATACCTACAACAACTGGACCAACAAGGGCCTCACTCCGGCACCGCTGTCCACCAAGAACTTCACCTTCTTCAACTCCATGAGTCCCCTAACTTCGCAGTCCATGTTCTCGGCCCCCAACTCCATCTCCTCCATGACCATGGCCTCCGGGATGGGCCACTCCGCGGTGCCCGGCATGCCCACGCCAGGTCTTAACAACATCAGCAACCTGAATGGGATCGGGACATCCGGCATCAACTCAGCTATGTCATCATCGGCTTGTCCTTACGGGCCTCCCGGCTCACCGTACAGCGTTTACCGGGACACTTGCAACTCCAGCCTGGCCTCTCTCAGACTTAAATCCAAACAGCATCCAACATTTGGATACAGCGGCCTGCAGAGCCCGGGCTCCAGCCTGAACGCCTGTCAATACAACAGCTGACGGGCCAAAAGGGGGGCCTTAAAAATACAAATATATATATATATAAATATGTGATAAGCGGACACGGTGTCATAGCTTATGGGCTACGTGCGGATCAGGGGAGGGGGGGGGGGGGGGGGGGGATCAAAGACGACTAAACTGGATTAGTTGCAATCATTTTTTTTTTTTCGAAAAAGAAAATGAAAAAGAAAACGTGGATAATGCGGGTTACATGTGTTTACCAGTGAACTTGCACAGCAGTTTAAATGTCCAGGTTTTTTGGATTTTTTTTTTTTTTTTAAATGATGAAGACGTGTTACATGGCTGCACTGTACATATCTAAATGTAAATATATACAGGTCTAACATGTGAAACAGACGGTGGGATTTTTTTTCTTTTTTGTGCTTGCTTACTTTTGAAGACGGACTCGACCAAAGCGAGGATTTGCATCAAAATAATAATAATAATAACAAAAAAAAAAAAATCGAGCATGTAACGAATCAATGAGAAAACACAAGAAAATCCGGCCTTTACTGTACATACTTTATACTGCTTCTGTGTGCTTTCTATTTACCGCATATGCAGGGTGACTCCACGACGCCTCCCGTTTGAAATGCTTTTCATTTTGTTTGCTCCAATAGAAAAAAAGAGAGAGAGAGAGAGTGAGAGAGAGACCCTGCATGTTTAACTTGAGTGCAACGTGTTTTGTACAATAATGTAAGACTTTGCAGAAGTACGTTCATTAGCCTAAACTGTATACAAAAGGTGATTCAAAGTCCTCATGTGTTTATGGTAACATGTTTGTTTGAATAAACTCCAGGAAAAGAGAGGTTTATTTCAAGTACATGTCTTAGAGGAGTCTTTGTTTAAGGAGACAAGCACTCGGGCTCCGGGTTTCCCCCCTCAAAATATGAGAAAAATAAATAGGTTGGCTAAATAACCCCAGCGTAGTGGTCCACTTAGTTTAAGGGAAGGGGGATTATCTTAGAAAGATGAAGAATCTTTTGCGGTTATTTCGACAAAGTGGAATCAATCCGAGCTTTAACCATAATATTTAATTTTATGTGTTTGTTTGTTTGTTTTTTGAAGCTCCTTTAATATAATTTTTATTTCAGAGGAGGGTGGGTAGATAAATCCACCTGACCCAACTTTGGGACCTCAGCAGCTACATTTCTATGAGCTGCTCTCATTATTATTTGGTCATCGTGTTAATGAACACATCTCAGCGCTCACTGGATTTTCCAGTAATAGATTTATGGTTAATTTTACTCGACTTTTGTTCCCATCACTCCCTATACAGAAGATTATATTGGGGGCTCATTCAAACCTGGCTATTCTGCTGCAACACAGAGCTATTTCTGTCTGCGTAAAGGACGGAGATTATGTCCAACTAAAAGGATAATTTCAGATCACCTGAAACCTGAGCTGCTTATTAAGAGTTCCACCAGCGTGTGTGGAAACCTGGAGTGCGCATTCAAGAACATTAAGGACTGACAAACACGGCAGTTAAACTTTCTGAAAGGGGGTGAAAAAGGCTGAATACACTGAGCAGATTTCACAAAATAAATAAATAAAAACATATTCAAACACACCTGGGAACATTTTATCTAATTACATCTAGATGGATATTTTGTGGGCTAGAATCTTTTATTTGCACCTCCGGGGGGAGGAAAAAATGCAACTGGCGACAAGCCCGTGCACACAAAATGATTTCAGTCAATACCCTATCTTGTTTTCTGACACCTGCAGAAATCCCCGTATCTATATTACTCACCATTAGACTGATATTAGTGCGCTGCTGGAGCAGCCACCAGTGTGTGCTTTAACTGATAACGCTGGGTCTTAGAGGATATTGGATTAGAGGCAACACTTTAATAAACAACTGGATAGTAAAAAGAAATGATTTATATATACATATCTCAATAAGACAGCAAACTCCAATGTAAACTGAAAATAATTTTTAACTAATACTAATACTTTTTAACTACTTTTTAGTTACACGGTCCACACAGCAATTTCCTTAAAGTAATACTCACCTTCTGGCATTTTGTATCAAATTCTTTGTTTCCCATGCTCAACTGTAAGTTTACCTTGATTCTGTGGTAATTATTCTCGATACTTCGTGTAAAATGAAGGTGTCTATGTAATTTAATGAGCATAAAATGCAGTGTGACTCAAGCCCGTGCAAAGTAAGTGTGAATGAATTATATCTTCTAAGGGGGCTTCATATTATTCTCCCACAACTTCGTCATAATTGTATCTTGACATAATGTTACCTCCACTCTCAGCACATGACCGTTTGTGGAAATCTTCCCTCTTTTTAAAGTCGTTTTATTCATTTAAAATAAAATATCGACACGGGGTGAGTTTGTGGCTCTTGGATAGCTCTCCAGATCCGATTAGATATGAGGTTATCCTCCTTTAAAGGACTATTGCACATTTTTATTACAGTTTTTATTTCTCTAACCTTCTGCCGTGGCCTTGCTGACGCTCTTTTGTCATTGAGATTTCACTATTCACAACAAGTCACAACAGTCATATCAACCGCGTGCCCGGCTGCAAATTCTTTCCTAGGGCGAGCCTGAGCGCACGGACGCACGGAACATTTACTTTAGACGGGCATGCGCACCGGGTGTAATTGCAGCCATCCGCTTTGATTTAGAAATATTTGACGAGAGGACAAAGCGCAGCTAAAGACTCACGGTGATTCGTAACAAAAACAAAGCGCGCAGGCCGTCGTAAACCTTTCCCATAATACCCGTTTCCAGTCGAAAATAAAGACGTGAATGCGCCCGAACCTGGAGGGCAAAGTTCAACACGCTGCATTATAGCCGGTAAATATTTGAACTAAAGTATCTCTGTTGAGGAAATCCCCACTGCTCCTGAATTGTTGGAGATACAAGAATAGAATAGAATAGAATAGAATAGTAAAGCGCTATACAAATACAGACCATTTACCATTTACCATAATAGAATAAAAAGTAAACCAGGTGTATGTTCACTGTATCACCGGTACTTTCTGCACGTTTGGGTCTACAGGTTCCACGGAGGTGTGCCCCACTTGGGAAAAACTCCAACACATTCAGAGCACATAACCAACACTTATTTTCACTTCTCCAAATTCTGTAACTAAATCTAGCCAACATTTCATGACCAGACATCCATCCAGATACAAACAAACTACACCTGGTGCGGGATTAATAAAAATAATAGGTCATCACTTATGAGATAAAGCATTTAAAATCTTCTTTCCTTATATACAATGACCCCATGTTTTTTTTAATATCCTGTTAATTGCATACTATTTCTCCCCCAGTGCTCGAAATATACTTGAGTGAGTTCTGCTAAATTCCCACATTGCATTCTGCAGACTACACAAAGAGGAAATGTGACACACAAGAAAGCAAGTGTGACTACTGCAACCGAGCCAGCAATAAATAATGATAATGTGCTGTGTTTTACCCATTTTGACCCCTTCTTTTACCCACATTACAGAGTTAAAACACAGACCAGATGTAAGAAAAGAAAAGAAAAAAACACACAGAACATGTTAGACAAGACATTAATTGATCAACTATATTGATAATAATTGTGAAGAATTACAAAAAAACAATCCAACTGACTGCTGTTCCTCATTTGTGAAGATTAAGTGCATCTCTCTGGTTGCTGAAGAAAACAAGACATTTAAAGGCATCCTTTGAACCCCACAAAAAAGAAAAAGAAATGCTAACAGTTTTTAATGGTTTTCTGCAAATCAGATGGAGGGGGTGGGGTGGAAAATACCTAAATAAAACCTTAGTGGAAGCCCAGCAACTTGAGACCACAGCAGAATATAGCAAAAGGACTCCAGTATCACAAAGAAATTCTGCTGGATTTCAAAACAATTTCAAGGACTGTTTCTGAACAGTGGCACGATAACTCGTAGCTAAGCTTTTAAAATGGCTAAAGCCTTAAAGCCGATGCTAACATGGAAACAAATAAACACAAGAAAATCCAAGTTTAATTTGTAAGCAAAGCTTTATTAGTAGTTTTATTATAAAATCTACAGTGATATTAAATAAAAAAAATACTAGTTGTTTATGAAAAAGCTTTAAAATACACCCAATCCCCACCTCACATACACACACTAGTCGACATCATTACAAAGAAGCAGATTATCAGTCATAGTTGTAATTTTTTTCCACTGCAGTGCATTATCCTTTATGAGATGGTGTTCATTCTTTTATAAAGCTGTATTTAATTAGTCAAATTCTACTGAAAATGTTGCAGGTGGTGTTCCACAGTAGCACAGGTCCATCCCAGTGTCTCTGATCACATGATAAAGCTACCCAAACAGCCTTCTGCGTCGGGATCAGTGGGGGCCCAAAAGCATAATTTCTACCCTTGGGCCCTGTAAGAGGTTAATGTGGCCATGGCTGAAGTTTCACCATAGTGGGCTATGGAGGAAATCTTTTCAAGCAACCAGAAGACCAGACTGAAACGGTATTTGCTGACACAACTGCATAAAGGAGGAAGCAACATTAACAAATGTAAACAAAGGCTTCATGAGTGTGGCGCAGTTATTAGTATTTGACAAGTCGAATATACAGCACTATGGTGAAGGAGTCCAAAACTTGCATTTAAAGCTGTTACAGGGATATTCTACCCATTGTGTGACTGATGTTTGCAATCCAGCCCATCTAGAAACAAAACAATCTCTGCTAAACCAAGGCCTCCCCCTCAACTTACACTAATGCTGCTCAGCTTCTGTTTGTTTTCTCCTTCTGCTACCACCAGGTCCCTGCAGCAGTTCACATGATCCTGAAATCTGTACTACAGCTGCTGCATCCTGTAAACATGCCAAGTCTCCATTTAGATCCAAAACTTTAATTTAAATAAAAAAGCAGCTTTGGTCTAATATGGCCCCATAGACTTTTTCTCACAAGGAGATCAACATTTATTTCTGGGTGTAAGGATACTACTATAAAACCCCAAATGAAACATGGCAT
The DNA here is from genome assembly GCF_056152115.1 of Neolamprologus brichardi. NCBI lineage: Eukaryota > Metazoa > Chordata > Actinopteri > Cichliformes > Cichlidae > Neolamprologus > Neolamprologus brichardi. The sequence continues at coordinate 25,121,972 of NC_142113.1, read as the reverse complement.
TTCCATGGCATTATGTTGATTTTGAGTAATAGTAGACATATTTCAGTGTATTAGGAAAGCCATTAAAATCCAATTTCAAACACCTCAAAGATCTGAGTAGGGTGCCATCCATCCTAATCAACGTCTCGTCTGCATCTATTATCAGCATATCAGCAAATTGTTGACAATAACGGGCTTCAAATCCATCAATAAAAGCAGATACTGACAGTGACAGATAACATTTTTATAGCCCCATTCCAACTGTGTTTAAGTCCCTGCACTTTGATTTTGAAACCACACTCAAATTAATCTAAAGCAAGGACTGTCTGGGAAGTAGGAAAAGGTTTACAATGAAGTATTTATTCTCATTCTTCTCTCAGACATGTAGTTCTTTTTTTTTACATTTCAAATAACTATGAGAACAATAACCGACATTCATAGCAAAGTAAACCAACAGGCTGAATCCTGAATTGCTGCTCACATCAGATTGCTTCTGGATTACTGTTGCCATGAAACATGTATCACAAATAGTAGCTCAAGATGCTGCATGTTTTGTGCTTTGGCTCATTTCAAACACTTTGGGTTTGAGATCTCAGTGAAGAGGAACCTCCACAGCGCACACACAATTTAAGCCACTGTTTAGTTTTCTGTTCTGTGTTATGTGTCATTATTGAGCGAGCTAACCGCAGCTCAGCCAAACTGTCATGAATGATAAACTTGCAGCAGCTGCCCCTGTTGCTGCCATTGTCCCAGGTTCAAATATTCAAATGCAAGCAGTTTGTAAGTCACATTTTCAGGATTTGTTTCTTTCCTTATGGAAGCGGCCTTGAAGTGAGTTCTAAAACACCATTTAAGAAATCCGAACCATCAGTTACTTTTTTGGTTCACACTTATTTTAAAACATCTAAAAAATCTAGTTTATATCTGCCAAATGTTCAGATTTGACATCTTTTTGCATAATATATAGTTAAAAGGGAAGACCACTGTTGTTGTAGACTCACAATCTGTCCTGGATGTACCCTGCCTCTCTCCCCAAAACAGCCAGGCCTCGAACTGGATAAGTGCGATGGATGGATCAGTAACCTCCTATCCCATTAAATTGAGCAACCAAACTTGACACATAGGCATATTTAATGCTCCTGAAGGTTTCCTTTCTATATAAAATATTATGACAAGATCAAATTGCCTAGCAACCACCTAACAAAAGGCTGAAAGGACCTGTTTTCAGCTTTATGCACCTACAAGACCTTGTTAAAGCGTATCATTTTTATTTCATGAACATAACATCTAATTCATGCTTCATAGGTTGCATGAAAGGTTGACTGAATTCCTAAATAAACAACAACTTTTGCATGAACAGTACAGTTACAGGGGAAAAAAGGAACACTGGCTCTAGATTTTTATAGAAAAAATATTTGACTGTATAGACATTGCAGTTGAAATATTTCTGGACTTACAAAAAGCATTTTAAACCAGTGACCAAATATTATTATTAAAAAAGTTAGAAAAGTATGGAATAAGAGGGATGCCACAGAACTGGTTAACCAGTTATTTAGAAGATCGGTACCAGTATGTCAGTGTAAGTAACACAAGCTCATAATTATAAAGAGTTACATGTGGTGTTCCACAAGGCTTGGTACTTGGTCCTTTATTTTTTTTATATATAAATGATTTATGTAAGGTACTTATGAATTTATAATGCATATTGTTTGCTGATGATACTACTTTGTTTGGTTGTGAAGAAAATCTGGATCAACTGCTTCATACTGTCAACAAATAATTCGATACAGTCGAGCAATGGTTTGCTATAAATAGGCTGTCACTAAATCGAAGTAACACAAAATTCAGAATATTTGGAAATCAACTAATACTAATACTAATAATAACAATAACAATCAACAAATTTACATTGTGAAACTGAACGTATATCTAAAACTAAATTCATCATATAACATTAGATCAGAGCTGATCTTTCACTATTTCTAGCTCTATATTTATTTACTATGATATTTGTCTTGTTTTCCATGTCTTCATTTTGTATTATTATTATTATTATTATTTGTGTTCATTTTGTTTTGTTTTTTTATTTTACTTTTGCTTTGCATTCTATTGAGCACTTTATAACTTTTTGCTTGCTCGCCATTACATGAAAGACATTCTCAAGCTTCCAGTATGGAATAGTAAAACAAAGCTCTCTTTCCTGTCTCCATAAAGACATTTTAAAGACTAGAATGCTGACTGTGACCCACAACACTATTACTAATGGCTTAAGTGGAGAAAAAGAAGCAAATATCCAAAACAAAAGAATGATGATTTTATCATTCAGTAATGTTCAAGTGTTATTTGTATTTTAATGTATAATGATCTCATGACAGAAGATCCACAAATTTTATATCTGCCTTAAAATCAAGTGATGTCATGATACTGACAAACGGACAAAGCCTCCAATGCTGCCAGTGACATTTACCACGAGAGAACATAAAGCACAAGCTTCCTGCCTTGTCAGCATCGGGAAAAGGACTTTCCATTTTCAGATCTTATCATCATCATCAGAGGTGCAGCCTGATGTTGAGTGGCATGTATCTGATTCATGTGTGTTTCATGTGCACACGATCAACATAAGGAGGTATTTTTAAATTCAGCAAAACGGCTCCAATGTCAAAAAGACTCTGATGTTTCAGAGGTAACAAACAAAGCACATCATGCGATGAGTTGTGTACAGCCTGCATGACATATGAGGGAAAAACAGCTTCACCCTTAGTACAACTTCCCTCGAACAGAAACCTGCATGCCGTTGCAAAAAGGAAGTTTCCATAAACTGTTCATTCACAGATTTCATCGTCACTTGATATCAGAGGGTGAACACGAGTTTTTCAGGTATCAGGTTTATGAATGTGAGCGTACTGCTATAATAAAACAATTGGCCAAAAAATAAACCACAACTTGAAATGTTCTCAACATGTCAAATGCATCTATAAAAACCTTTGCTTGCTCGACGAGGAAGCCTATGATTGCTTTATTGCAGACAATGAATGATGGTGGTTTTTATCTACAGAGGGAAAATTTCATGCCATGTATCCATTAGTGTTTGAATAAGATCGTCAGATTCATGAGTCTACAGTTTGTGACAGTTATGGAAGAAAACGAGAACTGCACAAAGGATGAAAATAAATGAGTGACAGGGGAAAAAATGCTGATAACTGTAGGGACCTGTCTCTATAGTTTGGGGTTGTTTTTGTTTGTTTGTTTTTTAATCAAATATGCTTCTTTAACATTGATGATTCCAATGCTATTTGGTGCTATCATTACTTTGGGAAGTTGAGAACAAGACTGTTTTTGTTGTTATTTATGTTTTGGGATATTTATGTGTTTGTGTGCTTGCCCTGCAGGACACTAAGAGGTAGATTAATGCTCCACAGTCCAAATCTTTAATCAGAAAACAGGCTGAGGTCATTAACAGATGATCACTCAGTGGACCAAACATATCCAGCAAGGCATAGTCAACAGGCAAATCCAAGAATAGTCCAAAAAGTCACACACAGGGTGAGAAATAACAACAAAATGGGGGACAAAACGAGGGATGGCAGAACACTTGACTGCAAGGGGTACAAGTCAAAGAAGTATATGTACACACACACACACACACACACACACACACACACACACACACACACACACACACACACACACAGGAGTAAGGTAACATTAATGAGGCTAGGACAAGCGATCACAAAGGAGGGAAATTGACAACTGTCTAAAATGACTATGATTGACAAAATATAACAGAAAGTGGATAAACAAACACTCAACATCACAACACTAGGAGTTTGATACTTGACTCCAATTAATAGAGGCTTAGAGTAATATATTAGGGTTTGTTGTGTGCCATAGTAGCGGAGTCTGAGTCCTGTGACAAGCTTTAAAATGGATATATCCAATAAGTATCTGGGTTTATTTTTCTTCAACCCAATCAGGATGAATTAATTAAGGGAAAAGGGCAAAAAAGGAAATATTGGTGCTGATATAAAAGTTTGTAGCAAACTAGGTGAGAAGTAGTTTGCGCAACGCTATCCTGAATAAAATGCGCTGTTACAAAGGGTCACAAAAAGCAAAGGAATACATTTCACCAAGAAGAGAGCTAGGTTATTGTGGTGGGGCGTGGCTTGCGGATGCCGTGCAGGGAAGACGGACGCACCTGCACGGCATCCGCAATCATGCCCTGCCTACTTAAATATGGTACTGGGTCATGGAGTTTTGTTGTTGTTGATGTGAGTCGGGCTGTGAGCTGCGGAGCTGCAGCTGACTGAGTTGAGTGTGGCCAGCTGCCGTGTGAATATTGTAAGAATAAAGTGTGTGAGATGCTGCAAAGCATGAAGGTGCACCCAGGTCTGCTGTGGGTTTATTACAGTGATATACATTCAGGTGCTGAAACACATTCAGTGTATATCACCTTCAGACAGTTGTTAGACTTTTTCAACTGTATCAAGTGATTTAAATCTTTAGTTGGAACTTACACTCACCAGCCTATTCATTATGTAAGGCATACTAGTATTAGGTTGGACCCCATTTGGTTTTTCTTTCATTTTAATGCCAACAAGGTGCTGGAAACACTCCTCAGAGATTTTGGTTTATATTGACATGATATCATACAGATGCTGCAGATTCAGAGCCAACAATACTCAGGTATCATGTGGGGTTTAAACACTGCTCAGTTGGTACTAAGGTGTCAGAGTTTGCCAAGAAAATATCCTCCACACCATTACACCACCAGCAGCCTGAACTGTTGATGCATGGCAAGATGGAGTTATGCTTTCGTGTTGTTTACGTCATATGCTGATCATGATTCTCTTATCTTGTATTATCTGATTTTGGTGAGCCAGTACAAACTGTAGCCTTAGTTTTGCATTCTAAGCTAACATGAGGGCCAATTGGGGTGGTCCTCTGCTGCTGTTGCTCATCTGCTTCAAGGTTTAACATGCTTCATATTCAGAGATGCTCTTCAGGATAACTTGGCTGTAGCAAGCACTTATTTTGTTACTGTTTATTTCCTTTTAATTTGAAGCTAACTGGTCATTCTTTCCTGACCTCTGACATCCATAACACATTTGGCTCGGGAAGTGCCACTCTTTTGTACAGTCTTTTGCAGCTTGAAAAAAGAAAGCAACTGGACTTCTTTAGGTTTGTGAAGCTGTTTCCCTCTCATGCAAGAGGCTTCTTTAGTTCTAAAAACAAATAGTTTCTAACCAAGTCTGCAGGTTGCAGATCATTCTCTCTAAACCTTAGAGATGGTTGTGCAGGAAAAACTCAATATATCAACAGCTAAACAACTAGAATCAACCGTTTATTCCCCAATCTGATGCTCAGGTTGAACTTCTGCAGGTCATGTTGGCCATGTCTACATTCTTAAATGAATGGATTTGCTGCCATGTGATTGGCTGATTAGATATTTGCATTAGCAAGCAGCTGAACCTGAACTAGTTGTACTTAATGAAGTGTATCTACTTCACTAAACCGATTGTGGCTGAAAGTTACAACCTGAGTAGGAAAGCTTGAAAGCAGCAGAAAAAATGTTGCTTTTTTTAATGTGACCCAAGGTATATTTTTTGGAGAGAACTTTCATATGTTGAATATTTCGAGACTAAAGTCATGGTTAAAGAAAACACTTTTTTTAAAAAGCTGCTATGTGGACATGCTGGCTGAAAAAGTATGGAAAAGTTGATGGTATATGTAGAGGCTCACTGAGGTAGCAACAAAAACACGAGTATTTCCTTGTGTTTCCCATGTTAACGACATAGCCAGCGTCTGAAGAGCTCGATGTATATTCAGGATACACTCAAAGCCCAATACGTTATCTTAATTAATGAGTTTATTTTAATCAAGCCAAAGTCAACATGCTGCTTGTAACATTAAGTGACATAACAAGCCAAAATTCATGCTGTGCTGCAAATTACACTTTGATTTATGGAGCTGAAGATTTATTACAAAATACTGGCTCATACAATCAAAAAGAACATTTGGCCAATACGAGAATATGGTTGCAAGCCCAAGTACAACAGCATGAATTACTATAATTATATGTGTCCTGAGAAAATTATGTTATTACCTCCAGGACTCTGTCTCTGTACCGCAATAATTCTAACAAAACTGACACATGACTGTCATTTTGGGATTAGTGACTGTGCTGAGTCGAGCTGCTAGGACTTCACAGCCTAGTCAGAGAAAGCTGTGGGTGGCTGAGCAAAGAATGAAGCACATTATATGAAAGATATAAACATTATTTATTTTAAAAGACCACCAGTTATCTGACTTCTTGACTTATATACCTCCATCAAAGAAGTGTGTGTAAAGTTACACTGAGAGAGATGGATCAAAATGGGAGAAAATGAGCAAAACTGCTGCTTTTTCTTTGTTGGGTTTTGATGATAATTTCATGGAGAAGTAGCAAGTCACTACTTAAAATGCACTTTTTATTTGTTTTTTATGAGCCAAAGTTACACATAATGACAAATGAGCCAGCCCGCTCAGGTTTAGATCACTCCAAACTCTCAGTTTCTAACATTTTTTTCAACTCTGGGGTCTGGTTGATGTCACTGAGAGGTGATTTGCTTACAGAGTCACAGGAAGATCCGTTCTCCAAGCACAGCAGTTATGAGGAAAGTTAAACTTGTTTGGCTTTCTAGAGAGAAAAGTTCGTTTCACGTCAGTTCAGAGCACTCTTTCATCAAGTTCATTATGTACCTGGATTTCCAGCTATGCTAACACTAATTATAAAAGGTATGTACTATAGAGGGAATGATGAGGAGTTACTGAAATATTTATATGCTAAAAATGATAGATCTCTCCTATTTTCCATACAATATGGCATTGTGACAAGGCTTCAAAAAATGTGTTTGTATTGGTTCATACAAAGTTACATTTTTGTAGTTAGCTTTAACAGTACAGTGACACTGGTAACAGATGTGAGTTTATTTAGGACCTTCTGTTGCTGATACTTTTCGTCTCTCTGGAATCGGCACGATATCCATTTCTGCAGTCTGTAAAAAGGAAAATCCTTTTTACAGACGGTTTGTCTTTTAAATCGAAGAAGACAGCGTGAAACTGCCATTTATCAGTAAAATAGACAACAAGATGTTTCTGTTCACACAGATAAGAACAGCCAGTGGTTGTTCAGTAGTTACTGCTGCACCACATGGGAAATGTACAACCGGGGGTGCATTTGATCAAAAAACAACTGCCATACAAATGTGTGTGCAAATGTTAGGCTGCTGGTTGTTTTTGGCATCGAGCGCACACTGTGATTACTATCACACTGTGTCTGCAATGAGTCCCGCTACAGACAAGCCCACATGCTAAACGCTGGCCTGTGCACTCCCCCTGGAGGCTCCAAAAGCAGACTTAAGTCAAGACTGACTTTCAATGACCTCTTTATCTTTATTTGCTGGGATCTGATTGCCACTACCAGTCCCCCTCGCCTCAAACCACCCCTCCACAGCCAGGGAGTGAAAATGCAGTTCACACACGAGAGGAAAAATATGAGCCGCTATCACGCACTGCAGCTACTTGGAAAAATCCCAGAAAGCCTCTCTCCTGCTTGTGGTTTCTTTTCTCACTTGCTGCCCCACCCCTCCCCCCCAACTCCATGTCTCTCTTCTCCTCTCAGGGGCAGGAGACATTTATGCAAGGGAGAATTATTATTTTTCCATCTCAAGGTCTTCACAAAACATAGGCCTGCCCCACCTGCCTGTCCTACTCATCCATTCTCGACTCTGTCCCTTTCTACCCGCTCTCTCTGTTTGTCATTCACTCCCCTCCACCTCTGCAATCTCCCATTAACTGCCCTCCCCGCTTTCTCTGCTTCTCTTTTCTTCCTCGTTCCCTCTACTGTTTGTCTGTCTGTCTTCCTCTGGCGGGACTGCTGGCAGCACAGAATTAGTAGGTGAAATGGATTAAGGAGCCAGAATCCAGGGACTTCACTAATGGGAGGTCTGCCTCGGTTGTCTGCTGCTGCTGCTGCTGCTTCTGGCCATCAGCTGAGGTCAATTATCTGAAGGAGCCACATCTGGCCTGGCCTGGTCCAGCTTGGCCTTGTAGCAAGGTCCGTCCGGTCACTTAGAAAGTGGCCCCCCTCCTTCTCCTCAGAGAAAATAGAGTGTTGAAGTGATAAAATATACTGATTAATCCAAAGGGGGATAAAGAGAAATGAATGAATGAGTGGATTTTTAACCAGTTAAGAGATTTATCATGGAAAAGCAAGAAGCATTTGCTAGTTCAAATTCTGAAACACGAGGCTCCAAGACATGGTCCATAAAGGGTTATTAAGTTTGTAATTTCTTTAGTAACTGTTTTTGTGATTGGGTTACAGTTGGAAACTCTTAATTAAACCACAGTTACTGATTTCACAGTATGTGGTCAGCTTGTTTGCTGTCTTCTCAGCACTTTTCTGGAGTATTGATTGCAGGTTGGTCTCTGCAGTAGGTGCAGAAAGAGCCAGCGAGTTAGTGGAGCAGAGGCTGGAGTTGCAGGGAGGCATAAATCCAACAGGGGAGGAAGATCCCTCTGTTGGGTTATTTAAAAATAGAAAAATATAATTCTGAGGGAGAAAAAGAGCTTTGCTTTTTATTCCTCTGTCTTCTATTATTGTTTTCAACCTCAGTTTTCTAACCACAGAACAATGCACACCTCCACAGAAATTTGTTAAAAATGAGCTAGTGCATTCACTTTGAGACAATACAGATGACACACACGTTAGAGTGCAAACAGAGGCAATGTGGTCTCTATTAGCAACATTGAAAACACTTGAATTCTCTGCTATTGTTTCCAGCCTCAAAGTTGTCCTCCTGCACAAAAAGCAGTTTGAAGGGTGGCTGCCTGGGTCACTGTTGTGCAATGTAACACACAACAGATGCAACCGTCGTCTTATTTTGGTGAGAACTTCCCCGTACAGATGAATGAACTGGGGCTACTTTAGTGCTCACAAATAATCTTTGTAATATGATATATATATATATATATATATATATATATATATATATATGACTTTCAGCATGTGCTTTAACCTCACCAGTGTGTGTGGGCCTTGGCAATACAATGTGAAAATTTGACAAATTATACAATATGTATATTCAAGTTACCCTGTAAGTGGAGGCCTAGCAGCAATGAGAAAACTGAATTTAGCAGCAGCATCCCGCGATCCAGCAATGCCATCTGAAAAAAGCATTACACAGTACAGAGTTATGTTATATGCCATGGGGGTCATTTTGCTGGCGGGGTTTAGGGAGTGAATTTTCTGATCCTGATGGGAATGGACTCTTCCAACATGAGAAGGTTCCATTCAAACAGGACAAAGGGATTATGGATGGCTTGATGAGTATTAAAATTATATGAATTATATGGTATGGGCTTCCCAGGCACTAAATTCCAATCCAATTGACTTCTGGAAGATTTCTGGCTGACAAGTTAGCGCTCTCCTCCGTCATTTAAATACCAAATGAAAGAATAACATGGAAGAGCCCCTCCAGCAGAGGTTCAGAGACATGTAGAGTCAGTGTCAAAGTACACTGAAGCTGTTCTGACAGACAATTCATATTTTGCTTTGGGGTTTTTTTATGTCACTCGTTTGTGACCAGAAAAACCTCATCAAAGTCATTACCTGATGCTTTGCGCTAAAAGCCTTTCTAATTACTAATATAGTCATCCAGGCTTGTCAGCATGTAATTAATTACCACTAATTGTGAGAAGAAGCACACCCAGTCCATCACCCCACATTTTAACCTTACTCTTTAACTAGAACAATTGCTGATAGTTACTTAAAATCCAGTCCAAGCATCAGTACGACTGCAATTAGCTTCTGTTTGGCTTATTACAATCACATACCACATGGTCAGTGATGAATGAAAATCCAGCTGCATTCAAGTTGATGCAATAAATAAACTATTTGACATTTAGAAATATGATTAAATGAGAAAATTGATATTACAGAACCTGCCCTGTCTCTGATTATTCCATTCATTCAGTGTTTACTTTGTTTCCATAGCATGAATTCCTCAATCCAGAACTGTGATCAAGATTTAGGTTTTTTTAGGTATTGCACTTATGACTGACTGTGATCAGATTTAAGTAATAGAAAATGAAAATGTGAGCAGGGCAGGAGACCTCCAATGTTTGCATTGTCCTGAGGATGTGTCAAGCTCCAACATCTCACCCATTTTGTAGAAATTAAACAAATGGGATGGAACATGTTAAACGAGTCACTGTTGGATGGATTTTGTAACATTCAGACAGTTCATGCTGCCCATTTTTACTTTCTATGCTTAACCAGCAGACACTGACTTGTACTTGAAGTGTTGTCAGGTTCCTCATTTAAAATGGTAGCAAATCGGTTTGAGCTGACTCTGAATTTAGTTTGGCAATAAAATGAGAATTTACAACATTTTTTAAACTCACTATGATCAGGAAAGACCAAGGAAGCATATTTATGCTTTATTTATGCATATTTATGTTTATAAACTTAGATTTTCCCCAAAAAAACTACAACTAAACACATGAGAGGTAGATGGCACTGAATTTAGTTCATCCTTTACCAAATCGCAAATCAAATTAATTCCCTTCCTACTGCCTTTGACCCCTTACACGATCAAGTGACAAAAGGAGAGCATGTGATCTGATGGACTCACATGTAAAAGCTCACTGGTGAGAACTTGACAGAGTACTGCTGATCAATCACGATCCATTTTAATTCCATATGTGAAAATCACTCAGTGATACCTTTCCAGTCTCTGACTTTTGGGGAAATCTAAACCAAAGAGCTTTCATACACAGTGTTAATTCAAGAGACACTGCATCATTTTAAAACAATTAGAGATGAAACAAGTTAAACTGTAAAATGTTTATTTTATTTTGACAGATCTTATTTGGGACAAAAATCAGAAGCAGAATATGCACATGTGAAAGACTAAATACATTTAACTCTGTAGTGCAGTCGTCTTTTTAAAGAGTTGAAACTAAAATCAGTGTATCTACAAAGGCTGTGACAGATTGCAGACTAAAGACAAAAAAAAACACTACATGGAAAGTGAAATTTTGTCAATAAATTTGGCCATTTTGATGTCCCGTTTTGACAGCCCTCCACAGTCATGTGTAGACAGTGTAATTTGGACCTGTGAAGACATATACACGTTAGTGTCAATCACAAGGCAATGACAACATGATCAAAATATTTTCCTAAAAACAACTTTTAAGAGTTTAATAGTTGCAAAGAAAAAAAAATCCAATAAAATTACATTCTTTGTCATTTCAGAAAACCTTCTATTCTTTTAAATTGTGGTATAGCTCAAAGTTTTGCATTATTAGGACTGTGGTCACTTTGACAGGTAGGTGCCGGCGCCTATCTGCATCACCAGGCTTCGCCTTTATTCATTCGAGTGACTAAACAGGAGCTCTCGCAACTGTTTGTTTTGGTGGCGCCTTTTGGATCAATTTCAAGTCATCAGTTATGGGACAAATAATATGGCTTGCTCTGTGGTTAACTGAACCAATATACGGTTTTGTCAAATTAAATACCATGTTTTACCTGTAAAAATATACTAATCCACTTAGAATCACCCCGTTTTCCAAATATGGGCACGTCTGGCTCCAGTTGTATAAGCTATTAGGCTCAAGTCAAAATGCTGGTCACAGTCTAAAGGGGGGAATGTTAGAATAATTATGTCCACCTTTGATTTCCAGTCTGTATTCAAGAGTGCAAGGTACAAATCAGATAGCATATGTGTGGCCATCTAGACACAGCTTTCAGTGCATTATGTGTCGCATCCAGTGATGTTGTGCAACCTTGGAAAAAAAGATTAACACTATCACCTAGTCCTGTGACAGCTCTTACACATTCTGGTGGAAGTATAATGTGACCTTCCTGTGTATTGGTAGGTGTAACTACAGCGTGCAGTGCTCCCAGCTGTGCTGTGGTTTGCCACATGCAGCCAGTGAGTACAGGTTTTGGTTTTTGGTCTCTGTGTGACAATTCTGTGATGACAAACTCAAGCAAACTGCCCACAGGCGCTGAGCCTTCCAGCTGTTGTCAAACAATACTCTCCTAAAAACCACTCTCTAATCATACTTTACAAAATGTGAAAATTTGTACATATTGTGATACACATTATAGTTTTATTTGACATAAACTGTGATAACTACTCCTTTCCTGCAACAGTTTGACCCCCCCGCTTCCAAAAACATTTTTTTTTAAATACCCTTAAAACTGACAACCACCAAAACAGAACAGAAGGTTTAGAGTGAATTTTAGAGAATATTAGCAGCAGCTCAGCATACAGCTTCTGTTTTGTCGAGGCTGTACCTCAGTCGGTGTGGGATTTGTGTGTAAGTGTCTGGTGGAAAGTGCTGTGGGGGCCCAGAGACCTGTAGCACCATTGTACAGAGACTTTAATAAAGAGTGGATTAGGAGCAGCATTCCTCCCAGAGCGGCCCGGTCTGCCACACAGTAACTCAGTGGCTACAGCCTAATGCTGAGAGATTTTCAGGGACTGGGTTTGTCATATCAACCACTACTTTATTTGTGAGGCAGGGAAAGTGAGAGAGCCTGTGTGAGTGCTGGGGCTGTGAAGGAAGGCAGACATATTTGCAGAGCTTTTCACAAAAAAACAAAAAACAAAAAAAAAACTATGGGAGTAAAGTGTGAACCTGATTTTGGCTTTTCCTTTTTCTTTTTGCATAAGGAGTATGTGAAAGCCTGGCTATGGGCCAGTGATAACCGTTTGACATAAATAAATAAATAAATCAGGCTTTATACAAGATCAGTTGCAGTGTGTCTAATTTGTTATTAACAAACCACAAAACTGTAAATATGGCAACAAATCAAACAAACCACTATTGATTTTGCAAGATGCGCTTACTTTATAGTAAATAAACGCAGCACTGTAAATGAATCTCCAGTCCCTGTTACCTTATTATAAACATTGAACCATTCTGGGTGATGGTTCATCTTCTCTGCCTGCAGAGCCACCCGTGACATGAAGCCAAATGCCTGTTAGGGGGAAAATAAAATGATGGCTGAATTTATTGCGAGCATGCTTCAAAATGCATGTTTTTAAGCACAAAATGATTAATACACTGCATTAAATTTGATCCACTTTTTATAAATAAATAAATGAATAATAAAAATTAAATGTTCAGATGTACAAATTCTGCTAAAAGCAAAGTCATCAGAATAACAAACATAAATGAACTCCTATATTTATAATGGTCAAAATCTAAATTAAAATAAATAAATGTTAACAGTATACACATAATTAGTGAAAACAAATAATTCCGTAGGTAATCTTGCAAAATTGTAACACTTCAACAGAACTATTGATTAGAAAATATAGCGGGCCTGTTTAAAGGGCTCTGTCACCGAATTTGAAATAAGTTAAATGTGAAGTTTCATAAATAATAAACAAAGTAAGTAAAGTTTATTTATATAGCACATTCACTGACATAAAGGTCACAAAATGTGGTACAACAATTAAAACACAATGTCAATAGAGAACCATGTTAGGATAGAATAAAAAAGTTTAATACTATATAAATAAAATAAGGTCAATCCAAAGCTTAATAAAGTGCAATACTGCCATCTGAGGCGGGGAGAAGTACAAGACGGATTTCTGAATATAGAAGGTCCTCCTGAATGCATGTGTTCAATTTCCACAACCACAAAAGGACTTTAGAGCATGCATGCACACACCGAGAAACATACACACTCTTCATAAGTTTGGCATGTGACTCGCTCCAATCACAGGCCATCCAGGGAGTGATTACGGTTATTCTAATTATCTACAAAGAGGAGAGTGAAATCCCTCGTCATGCTCTCTGTGAGGACAGGAAAAAAAGAAGAAAAAAAGAATCAGGTAGACCTATTTCAGAGCAATTTCCCACTGCAATCTCAATTAAGCCCCTAAATGCTTCCTCTCTGCCTAATTAAATCAACTGAAATGCCATTGTTTACATGCTATGGCTGTGGCCCCATCCACCACCTGACATGACGAAACAGAATTAGCCTCAAAGAGGAAATTGCATTTAGCCTTTTTAGTGTGTTGTAACCAATTTCTGAGACAGCCTGCTCAATTCACGTGTAGTGCTATGCATGTAACACGATCAGGAGCTTGATCAAATTGGTTATCAAGGAAACCGTCTCCCGATCAATTTAAGTAATTGACATATTCCTGCAACTTGACCTCACTGGCACCAATTTAGAGAGCCGGGCGGTCTGCTTTTTCTCAGTTTTCATTGGCTTTAATGGAGATTGCTAAGCAGCCTGTCATGTCAGGTGTTGTCCAAACATGTCTTCTCCCTCTAAGGGCTGACTTCAGGTTAATATACCACTGAGGAACATTAAGTGACAGGTAAAAGGATTCTGTGTTAACACTTTTGGTTCCTGCACAATGTCCCAGTTCAAAACACTGTGCTTTTTCAGAAACTCCCTTTCTAATCTGTCCCTTGTTATAGAACAAAAAAGTCATCTCGTGGTATTTTAGATACTTCTGACTGATTAAACATGGTCTATGAATGTTTATAACTCATTCTTCAGGCTAACATTTTTTTCCTTCTTTTTTGACACCATCATTGGTATTAGGGTTTCCACTACACAAGATTTTTGGCTGAGACCATGCAAAGTGTCAAACACTGCAGTTCCTCTGGTGCCCACTAGAGGCTTGCTCCAAAAGTAAATTGATCCCCATACAATCCAATGTTAAAGTGCCCAATTTTACAGCAGAATTTAAGAGTAGACATTCACAGCCTAGTATAGAAAGTGTTTAGGGCTCTATAGACAGTTTCTCTAACTCATCTATCTGGAAACTAGATTTGGGGGTGTGGCCACTTTAACACAGACAACTGCTGTCACACATCTTTGGTCATTTAAGTCTGCTCCACTGCATTTGTGTTGTAGGGACCTCATAAAGCAGTTTTAATGCATTTATTTGACAAAAAATGGTTTCTACTTGAGTTTTGCTAAATGAAGTTCTGGTATTTTGCTATTTAGCTACTTCACAATAACTGGCAGATTTCAATTTGTGCCTTACAAAAATACAACTTAAGAATGGTAACCAAATTTGCTAGTGTTAGCTGACACTCTCATTCAAGAGTGGTAATGTCTGGCATTAGAAAACTGATGGAAACACAGTGTATAGTAACAATATGTACATTACAGTGGCTACGTAAATCTTTTATGGTAGGAACTAGCTTATACTGTACACAAGTGGGTTTTTTGGCTTGAGTACCTTTTTGTTTCAAAGAGAGAAAGATGACAGAAATTCAGTCTACACAGCTTTTAAAACTGTGCTTATGAATGTTTGTGTCCATTAGCATAGCACTTTGCTATACAGACATTCAATAGCAAGGCTGCAAGAACACACTGATGTACACTCTAAAAACTCAACAATGCTGTCATAGTTGGCTAAAAAGCTAGCTTCAACAGAAACACCAAAATAATTCAATACACACACACACACACACAAATGAGAAGCAGAATCAATGGCTGGCATGGGCAATGAACTTTTTTAACACTCAATTTCACTCCAATAAAAAGAAGTTTTGTTGTCTAAAATGACTTCTGTCTTCTCTGCAGTAGGTGCTAAGCTAAAAGCCCAACAACAGCACAAACATGAACAACAACAGGCCAAATGACAGTACACAGGTACAAATATATACACGTGGATCTGTAAAACTTTTTGGAGCACCTATAGGCTACCAACCCAGTACCATGCTGGTACCGTAAAGAGGCAAGCATGCATTTATAGCATCCTACGCTTTTAAATAAAAGTAAAAAATACAAGCTGGAGAAGCTTCAGCTCATCTTTCTTCCTCTTCTCCCTGTGCACTGCCACAACTTATACATAAAACTACAATGTCCTCTAGTGCCTTCAGGCAGCTTTTCACTAAAACTACACAACACCGCAGTGTCCAACAGGACACTACTCAGAACAGTGTTCACCAAGTAGAGAAAAAAAAGAGTTCTTTGTGTGACTTCCGTCTTCTCTATAGCAGGGGCTAAGCTAAAGGATCAACAGCAGGACAAACACAAACACGAGTAGCTTACATTTCCAGCTGTTCCACATATCTTTGACACCGTCCCCATTTGGCGGCAGACAGCTACGACATGTAGGTGTGCGTTTACTGATCATGCTCGCCGCCTGCGCTTCATCAATCCTATGCTAAAGTTATTGCTAACCACAAATATTAGCAGTCTTATTTTCACTGAAGACTTACATAAAATACATAGAAATGATCAATTTATTTGCAAATGTGTAAAAATGTGACAAGCTAACAAAAAATTAAATTAAGCAACTTCTTAAAAAGAAAGGTTTGTCATGTTAGCATTGTTTCCAACAGCATAAAATGATTATAAAAAATAGGAATGAATCCAATTCAATTCAAGGATTTTAATCATCAAATGTAAATGCAGATTTCATAACTTTAATCCTGCAACAGCTAAACAGTATCATGACGTTTGCCAATGATCAAGAACAATGTTGTATTCATATTCGTATTTTGAACCGGACTAGTTTATATTGATAACCCAAGCTTGAAAAGTGCTGTATAACATGGAAGCTGCACTGCTTTTATCATAAGTATTGTCACACTTTCCAAGATATTTCCTGTCCACATTCAGCTGTCACTGATGTGCAAATGAACCACAGAGCATTTGGAGGGAATGGGAAACATAAGATGACCGTTAAGTAACATGAAGTCTGATAAAAGAAATAAAAATGGAGAGAAACAAGAAAAAAAATTAAATAAAAGCAGTAATCTCTCGCTATTGGAGTTGAATGTCAAAATAACCTGAAATAGTAAATCCAGAAAATAAATCCTGCCTTACATCAGCCTTTTCTCAACAGACAGCGCTCCCTTGGGGGCAGTAAACAGAGCATGAGGAAACAATACAGGCAAAGTGACAGTGCTGTGCCTGTCCGTCATCTGTAGGTCATCTCAACACCCTCCACTTGGGCCAAACAGAAATTAAAACCAATCCTCAACTCCCAGATGAGGTCTCGTGTCAGCAGAGGTCAAGGGCTTGGCCTCTCAAAGTGCTTTGTTTATCCCATTTGTATTGTACGGGCCACACTTCTCGAGCCAACAGGTCAGCCAGCTAGTCGGCTATCCATCCTCTCAGCCAGCCAGCCAGCAGTTCTCTCCAACTGGCCCAACAAGCTGTAGCTGTCAGAGTCACATAATTTGACGTGACATTATGCAGGCCCCCATCTCAAATAATCAGAAACACCCGACAGCAGACCGCCACTATGCCCCTCTCCCTTCCACACACACACACACACACACTCTTTTGAGGAGCCATTTTGGTGCTATTACAGCATGATTGTCATACAACACTGGATGAGACAATTTGACGTCGGAGCGGAGTGGTGTTCTCCCTCTCATTGCGGCTCTGGGCTGGAATACAGGACTCAGTTTCAAACACATGTGTCTGTTATTTACAGATCGGCTTTCCACCACCCCGCGGTCCAAGGGCTTAGAAACGCCTGCACTGCTTTGCCAGGACTAAGTGCATGCAGATTGTGCCCACCCTTACTAGCCTCTGACAGACACACACTTTCACACTGGTGCATGCACAAATGTACACACACACAAGCCTCCTCGGCATATGCGCGAGTATTTGCCGACACGCACGCGCAGGAAGACGAGCCGCTCTCCTCCATTACACACCGCCGTGACTACCCGATGATTACTCCGCTAGCCCCATCATCACCCGCGTCAGCGTTAGCCCCCTGGAAAACCTTCGCTCCTCTGCAAGCGAAGAAAGCTGTGATTTCGATGGCGGTGGTTGTGGTGGTGATGATAATGATGATGACCACACCTCATTTCTCTTCTTTCCCCAAACAGCTCTTCACGAGCTTCCAGCTGGCCAGACGTGGGCTGCCCGCTGAGTTGACATGTAACTTAAAGCAAAATATCAAATAATTATGAAGCAAAGCTGCCAGCTGTGAAGTTCTTTCATGTAGTCAAAGAGAGAGAGCTCTGCTGGGCAAGTGTAACATCAGCGGTATTAATCTTCTCAAATTAAGATTCTTAAAGTTGAGAAACGCAGAGCAGGGTTTCAGTCTGACTCTCTGCCAGTGTTGACGCTCATTTAGTGACTAATATCATGTGTTACAACTCTTCACACACAACTCAGCTCCTTTTTGTAACGAGTGTCACGTAACGCTCAGGTATGGCGTTAAGGCCAACTTATGCAAACCCTTCATTAACTGCGGGGGTTAGTAGCGAGGGCTCAAAAAGGCATTGGGCTTGTCAACAGACGGCAGACGTCAGGGCCATCTTACTTTACCCAAGGTCTGATAGCCAGATTATCTAACCACCTCCGCTTGGGTGCCACACCTTGTGGCTTCCCTCCAGCTATTCTCACAGGATGGGATGAACGCAGGATGCCTCTGGTTCCCAGGGAAAGTTTCACTTTGGAGATTGAAGGTGGGAACTGAACACCGCTGAGCCAATTAATTGGCTTCTCGCTCGTCTGAGGACAAGTGTAGGAGTTGTATATGCAAATCTGTGTGCATACCTCTAAACATTTGAACAAATTATAACATTTTCTTGTTAGCTTTCCTTTTTTCTCCCCATCCGGTGGAATGTAAAACACTGCCTAAACTCTTTGAAGGGTGGCAAATCCCTGAATCATCGCGTCCAAACAATAGTCAAGAAATGTGGTATTCTCCGAGTCCACTTAAAGGTGGCTAAAATAATAGATCACCAATATATCAAGGAAAAGTGCCAACCATTCACTAGTTCCAGCTTCTTGGATGTAAGGACTGAAGTGGAAACTTATTATCTTCTGGTATCTGGAAGGTCTAGAAGGTCAACTGGCAGGTCAGTGATTTGATTCGCTGTTCAACCGATCCCCCAGTTTAAATGTCCTTGGGCAAGACCCCAAAGCGTCATAACTGCCCATATATATTATATTATCTGTAACAGGAAGACGCTGAGGTTATAAAAACATTAAGGGCTGTATGAATAGGTGTGGCTTGCAGTGTAAAGTGGTCAGTAAGACTCAAAGTGCTACATAAATACAGCACACGACAAAAGGAATTAACGTTCATTTCAAAAAGAAATAAATTCACTGATTGATATTGACTGACTGGGAAATTGACAAATCAACCCAACAGACTGTCCAATCTGATTGCTCAACTATTTGCCTGGGAGAAGAGGCCCTGCTTGTTTGGTATGGAGCATGAGCAAATGAATTCATCAGTCTAACCTGTATGCGAAAACATGTGCGTGTGTGTGTGAAGCTGGAGGAGGATGGCTTTGGGAGTTTGGTTTACCCAGGGGCTCAGTTTTAGTTGTAGGACAACTTATTCAACACAAGTAGACCAAGTCCCATAACGAGAGGCAGAGGCTTGAAGGAGATTTGGAGGAGAGGGAGCCTCTGACTGAATATAAAAAAGGGATGGGGGATGGGGGGGATCAGCCTCCAAGAGCAGAGCAGGAGCAGAGGCAGCTGTCTGAACACAGCATTGCTCTCTTCAGTAAAAATCAGAGTCGCTACCTCAGACTCGAAATTGGAAGTTAAGTCCAGAAGCTTTTTCCCAGAGCTTGTGATGTAGTTATTGTTTGCGGCAAACCGCAACCTTGGGAGGTTGTTTGTGTATGCCGGACACTTAAAAATTATTTCACACAAATAAAACTAAAATGTTCTGAATTTATTTTGTTTTGTTTTTTTATTTGAAGTGACTATTTTTCAAAATAACAATAAATTAATTTTAAAATATTTTCCACAGCAGCTTGAAGTCGTTTCCGAGGAAAAGAGTTACAAGAGTAGGAGGGGAGTCTTTTCAGCCTTCCAAAATTATTTTAAAAATAATGTATGGGATGAAATCCAGGTAATTACTGATGCATTTGAGTAAAATTATACTTATTTCACATTTACAGTTCCACTAATGTTATGTGTTCAGGATAGGATTACTTTTTCATTTCTTGGCTGAAGTGAAATGTGAAAAAATAAGCGTACTATCAGCAACCGATGGACGCAGGAGTGGATGCAGTGTTTATACTTTAAGCTAGCCAGTGAAATATGTTTGTATTATATCCCAATATGGGGGGGGGGGGGGGGGGGGGGGGTCCATAAGAACGCGATAGCAGTGAGTGAATAATGTAAATATGTAATCCCTTTAAAATAGTTAAAAATACAGCAATTAAATAAATTTTACTATTAACTTTTACTATTAACTAAAACTGTCAGAATCCATATATATTTTAATACAGCACATGTTAGGAAATGTTTTTAAATGCTTTATCTTAATGTGTATATTTGCTATATGTTATCAGTTCATATAATAATATCATCGTAGGTCTTTGAATTGAAATGTTTTAATAATACTATTGTTGTGACTTAGTTTTTCTTGTAATTAAATAAATAATTAATTAATGGTTTTACTTTTTCTTTCATTTGGTTTTTATTTTTTTATTTATTATGTATTTGTATTATTTAGTTCAAATGTACAGAACTTTGTGTCGGCTGTGGTTGTTTTAAAGTGCTTTATAAATAAAGATGATGATGATGATTTGGATTTGGTGTCATATAAATAAAACAAATTGATCCGAATCATGAACCAATCCCTTGATGTTTTGTGAATTGTACAGTGATTGCACAATTACAAACAAACATGTTGCACTATTAAAATGAACATTCAAGGCAATGTTTTGTGTGGAAAACAAAAATGAACCAGTTTATAATATGATTGCGTAAACATTGAGCAATTTTTTACTATCTTACTATTTCTATTTAACTGTTGTAATTTTATTATGCTCGTCTGAAACAGGTCTCTCTTGTAAATGAGACATTCAATCTCTGATGGGATTACCTGTTTAAATAAATGAAAAATAAATACTTTTATTTTTAAAATCATTTATGAATGAAAACTTCAAAACGATTGAAAATTGTCCAAAAATAACATTAATTGCCAACAATACTATCACTGATGAATTTAATAACCTCTTCACTGGTGCACATACCCCTTTGCTTTTTAATCCCTCTAATAAAAACAGTGGAGCATGCTATGGATGCAGATATTTAACCATTAAAAATTCCCCTCCTTAGGTTAAGACTGCCCTTGTTTACTTTACAAGAAAGACTGAAGATAATAACCGGCCATTTTTCCCCTTCATCCTAAATGCAGCTTTTGAGTGATTTTTTTTTCCCCAGGGCTGCTTGACTGAATATTTGTGGGAGAAGGAGGAATGCCATCGATGTCAACCTCAGCTAACACAACACAACAGTTGAGCATGCACAGCTCACCCTCTCTTATACAAGCTGCACCCGAAAGCTACCCGTTTCACTTGTGTCGCATGAAAGTTTCCACTTCATCAACCGAAATGTATAGCAGATGGTCATCTGTAAACATACATAACATAAAGCTTGATGTGTAAACAATATCAGCGACCGCAACTTAGAACACGCTCAATTCCAGCCCAGATTTACAGTATTAAACACACACACACACACACACAAACACACACACACACGTACGTCTATATGTGATTGCAATAACTCCCACTGACCAAAGCGACTCCAGAAAGAGGATTTCACCTCTCAAAGCACATTAAACAGACTGGACTTGACAGGAAAAATAACTCACAGTTACTCCTCAGACTAATGCCACAAACATCACACTGTATACCCACACGCCGCAGCTAAACTCCTGAGCCATTTATAAAGGCATCATAACACTTTCCACTTGCTGTAATCAAAGAAAAATAAACTCAAAGAAGCAAATCCAGCTGCCATGTTTCCTTTAAATTCATTTGCAGCTCTTGAGCATCTCATGAATTCGCTCAACCTCAACTTGCTGTACTCACTTCAATGCATGAGTACGGCTCTACCGCCCCCTAGAGATCAGGAGAGGAAGTGTTTCGATACACAGGAAGGGGATTTGTTATTCTCATTATAAACTCTTGGGGATCTGATTTCCTCAAGCCCATCACTTGGAGATAAGTGGCGAATGGAAATCAGCCAGCATGTCGCTCCTCATCTCCATTCCCCTTCGGTAAAAGCCCTTTAAGAGCAGCCATGAAAAACGAGCTGGAGAGTTTGTGAAAATGCATCAGAGAGTTTGAGTGGTGTCTGGAGAGAATAAAAGAGGGTGAAAAAGAAGGATAGAGAGACAGACAGACAGAGCGAGCTGCCAGCATGTAAAATTGGAACAACATGAGCTCATTCCCCCAATAACATGGGGCACAGAATGGGAATGAGAGACAGACAAAGACTGAAAGGCAGAGATAGGGGAAAGGAGGGTGGCAACAAGTAAGAATTTTAAAAAAAGAAGAAGAGAAAAAGAAGAGAGAAAGCGATGCACAGCAGAAGGAATGATGGGGTTGTTAGTGGTTTGTGAACCAGATGAAACATTTTAACCAATTTGATTGTTTGTGAAAGAAATCATTCTGATCAAAACCCTAATTGCTGCCAACTGGCCTCCTGGCGAGTCTCAGAGTAATGCAGCCTGACGTGTCGGGGTAAGAGGAGAGGCTTTAGAGCCAGGAGGAGTAGATGGGGGAGGTCAGCGCTCACCCTCCGACTTCAAACATGGGGAAGTGTAAAAACAGACTATTTTAGGGACTAAAACAACTAACGATGGGATTAGAGGAAGTCCGCTAAGTGGCCTTGAGATGCTGCAGTTTACTTCGCCCCGCACAGAGTGAGCGAACGGAGCAGCTGCTTACAAGACGTGCCAAAAAACTTTTGAAAAGAATATTTAATGTTTGCTTTACCCCAGGAAGCAAGAGAACTAGTTTCAGCTGCCAGGCAGCTCTCAGGAACTATGTTACAGTAGACACAGTCACCAACCAGTAACTTGCCCAATATTATAAATAACTTTCTGATAAATTGCCATAATTCATTTTAAATGAAACACTTACTTTCAGTGCAATCCTGAAAATTCAGAGCTAAACTGTACCACCAATGTGCACCTGTCCATTTCATCTAAGTACCTCATACAGTACCTGCATATTTTTCCATCCATCCATTTTCTTCCACTTATCCAATTCAGCGTCTCAGGCTGTCATGCCCACTTATACACCTAAAGTAATTTTAGTTAGAAACACCAGTTAATCTAACCCCATGCATGTCTTTGGACTGTGGGAGGAAGCAGGAATTTCCCAGAGACAACCCATGCAGACAGACACGAGGAGAGAATGCGAAATGCAAACAGTAAGAGACCAAGCTGGATTTGAACCCAGACCTTCTTACTGTGAGGCAACAGTGCTAACCGCCATCCTGTTATTGCACATGGTTCACATGATCGGGTTCACTTGTCTATATGGAATATTAGGTGTATTTGTTTCTTTATGCATTATATTGTTATGCATTGTATTTGGTGTAACTTCAGATGCCCTCATGGTCGGGTATCTTAATGATACTTTTATCTGGATAAATAAAGGATTACACCGCCGCCCAGCATATTCGCCCGACTCAAATATTACCATACTTTACTGTTGACTCTGATTAGCATCCCAAAGTATCCTTGCACTGTGTCCTTGTGTGGCTTTAGAAGCACTTAAAATTTAAACACTTTGTGATAGATATTCAAAGGATGCATGCTGGTTTTTATGGATAGTGGCACAAATTATATAAAGAACAGACCTCTGCAACACATGCAATCAAATTATCCTGGTGTCATTGAACGTCCTGAGGACTGCCTCAAAGTGTCTCTAGACTAAAGTAACAATCTGGCATTCAGGGCTTGTTTGGATTCATGGTCCGTTTTAGTTATTCTTTGAATAATATTCCCCAATGGGAATCATAACAGTTTTTAAGGCAAGGTTTTCTTCATCTTCCCTTTTTCAGTAAATATTAAACACAGATGCACTGAGACGTTTGGCAAGTTTGGTGGAATTATAAGAACACAGGCACTGCTTCTATTTAAAATTGTAGTTTTTGTTGAGAAAACGAAAAAGCAGAGAATATGGCGCGAAACCACAATATAATTTAAATTTAAATTTAATTTAAATACATTTTTTGAAAAATATATACTTGCTAACTATGAGGAATCTAATCTGAATGTCTGTTAGTGAGTAGACTGGACTGAGCAGTGTGCTTTGTATTATTGCAGCTACAAACCAGTTTGTTCATAAATAGTTTTGTAAATAGATAATTGTGACTATTACACTGTATATATTGAGCACTGCAGCAGTAGCAGGAGTAAGAAAACTTTTTTGTTGAACCATTTTTGTCTTGTTTATTGGTTATGAGTTTAGGTTGGAGATTTGTCTTTTGTTTGTTTCTGGCCTTTTCTTCTGTGTGGTTGGTGTGGGTAGCTGCACCTCATGTTACATCCAGGTTACCCCAGGCCGGGGTCGTAATATTATTTAAATCACTAACTTTTTCCTGCAACTTCATGTTTTTTCTTGAACCACAAAATGTCTATAATTCAGTCTCACGTAAACCAAGTCAGAGATATTGCGTAACAACCAAACAATAGTTCATTGATGACACGATGACACTGACACGAAGAACGCTAATCACAGTATTGTTTTTAAACAATACCAAGCCCTAGATGTTATTATCCTGCACATTTGGTGTCTTAGGTCATTCATAAGTACTTCAGAAAAAATGCTGAAACTTGACACAGTTATAACCTGTGGAGACATGTCTGACTACTGATTTCAATATCACAATTTTATGCTCAGTATGCTACCAGAATCACAGCTGAAATTATGAGTTTCCAATCGACACTTTGGGCATGCATCTGGCAGCGTGCAACAACTCTCCTATAGGTGAACAGATTTTCACGGCTACAGAAACTGGAAAATTGACTGCTTCATCACAGACTCTACTGGCCACCTGGAATAAAAAAGACCACTAAGACAGGAAAAGATGTGCATGTTTCTTCTCTCTCTCTCTCTCTCCCCCCCCCCCCCCCCCCCCCCCCCCCCCTTATGTCAAATTCAAAGAAACACCATTTACACACCACCCAGCTGTGCAGGCATGGCTGGTGTGGTCTGATATTGTGATCCCAGCACTTATATAAAACTGTTATTTTGAGGCACTTTTCTTTTATTACACCTTTAGCATCTTACATCCTGCGCTTGATTTAATGACAACAGACACTTCAGTTTCAATCGCCATATGCAATGGTGCCTAGATGTCGAATTAGCTGCTGATTTTTGCCTGTCGTTCAATCTTTTGCACGCATAACTGCATACTAATTGTGGCAGAGAAGGGCGCCGGCGCCTTTGGAAGCAATTACAGTTTCAGGGTTTTGCTCAAGGGAATGTGGACAGAAGACAGTGGACAGTGATAGAATCGCCATCCCTGCAATTTGTGGACTAGTCTGCCACAACTCAACTATACGTGGTAAATCAAGAATAGGACCTATGCATATTTTGAAAAAAGTGCACACATGCATGACAGGGAAAGGGGAGAAGACGTTAGATACACCTAACTGCACCTGATCACGAATGGCTAGCCTTACATAAACATAATCTAAATTAGGTCTAAACTCAAATCAAAGGAAGTGATGAAAAAATAACAGCAATATAAAAAAAATAAAATTCTAACTCATAGATCCTAAATTAGATCTAAGACTTCAACAAAGCTAATTACTATATTAACATAAATACACACACCTGATTAAAGGTTTTAAAGTGAAGCTCTTTGAAGATGGCATCACGGTCCTCCACCTCCATCCAGCCTGTGGCCCTGAGCTCGACCAATAGCTGCTCCCGGTCTTCAGGGGAGAGCCAGTGTGAGTCTGATGACTGGACAAAATCATATTACGGTTAAACTCTTTAGCCCTGTAATTATAAAGGACAAATCACGTTTTTTGTATTTTTTTTTTCTTGCACTATAATGAAAAGTGCTGATTCAACACACACATGCTTAGTCTAGTATTAGGAGTTCTCTGACTGCTATTTACGCTTCGTCCAAAAGGTGGCGGTCTAGACCCAAAAATGAACGTTAACGCCGTCCTTTCCAGGACCACAGGTCAGGCTTACCTGGGTGTAACCTGGATAAGGAACCTACCTTGATTGGTTTAAATAACGGATTTGGGCGGGACTCCACTCAAGCCCCGCCCTACTCCAAAAGTCTCGACCAAGCCCTGACGAAGCGTACAAAATGCAGGCATTTCACAGGCTAAAATAATAAATAAGTGTGATGGTTAACTTTTAATATACAGTTAATCTCAACTTCGCAATAATGTGAATACCAACCTCGCCCCGCTCACATTTCTATTGCACATGAGCCAAATGCCAACGTAAACAGCAAAAGGACCAAATTAACTGAGAAATCTAAAAAAAAACTACTAACGCCGAATTAAGGAACAGCATCAGAGCAATTCATAAAACTGTTACACACTTTAATCGTTTGCGCCTTAACGTAAATGGACGCCTTAAAGTTTTTATTTACATTTTTCCTGGGAGAGTTCAGCGTACGGTTTCTCGCGTGATAGAACGACGCGAGCTGGATACTTTGGAGGCTACACGTCGGAACGGTGCTTGGCTTGTCACGTGGGAGTGCACCCACACACTTAGCTGTGTTCAAAAAGAGACTTTCCTCACGTGGAATTTGTGTTTCTTCTGTTTTTAATGCTAATGCTAAAGCCTGTCACTGCATTACTCACCATTTTAGATGAGTTGTTGCTGCAGAACGGAGGCGCCCTCAAGCTGCTCGGCAGGTGTAGAAGGCTGCCTGTCCTCAGGCTAAACATTAACCTAAACATTATCAGTAAACTGTCAGCTGTCCTCTCTCCCTACCAATGCCTCTTCTCTTCCTCTACTGCCCTCTCATACTTTGCCATAGCTGTTTAACGTAGTGCCTGATTAAAATCACGCATATTTCCAATGGAGTCTGGTTATCTATTGAGATGCAGTGGTAGGATACTGCAAATATAGCCGAGAGCCATGGATTTGTGAATGCTTTTTAAGGACAAGTAAATGATGTGATTTTTGCTTTCCACTGCTAATTATCTAACATGACAAAAGTCACTTCTCGCTCGTCTTCATGTGTTTTTCAAACTGGATTTGGATGCAATTTCTGTTGTTAAAATGTGCTTATATAAATAGCTTATATAAATAAAAATAACCCAAAAGAGTTGCTATAGCCAGATATTTTATGTTTGAGGTGTTTTTTTCACTTCAAATAAAATTACTTACTGAACACGTTTCATTAGGTTAAATATCTAAATATATCAGTCTGCTAAAGTAACAACTATGATGATGAATTTCTCTTCAATTAAGTAATATATATGCCATGATTGAAACGTTATTTTTACCACTGTATAAGCTAACGGAATATTCTTTGATCTCTTCCTTGATTCCTCTCTTTTTTTCTTCTCGTTTTGCTGCCACAACAGAGAATTTCCTTCCTACACACATCACTGTTTGCAATGTTTTCATTTACAGCTGTAAAATATCTCCACAGGATGTTCCTCTCTTTCACTCACTGCAGCCTACATGTTTGTTCAGTGCAGCTGAATCAGGGGACTGCAAGACAACAAAACACAGTAGAGCCAGGAGGAAGAAGAGGAGCAAAGCGTGCCTGCATGAGAGGAGCAGTGTTTGTACAGACATGTCAACTATTTTGTTTTTTTGGACTTACTTGTGCTCGGCTGAACATCAACTAAAAGGCACCAAAAAAAAAAAAAAAAAAAAATGACAGCACAGTTTGTCTTCTCGCACACAGCCTCAAAATGTTACTTTTAATCCAAATCTTTATTCTAAATCGGAAGAGCTCAAATGTTTTATTTCACTCAAACACTTAAAACATGAGCACATTAGCCATTTTAATAAACTAAACTGTTTAACAAACAATTCTTTACATCATTCTTCACGAACAGTCTGTGCGGTTTCAGTCTTGATGCTCGTGCTCTTGTCCGGGTATGAGCCAGCGTATGCTGTCGGTCCGCAGGATGGCGTACAGAGTGAAGCTTGTGATGAAGAGGATGGAGAAGACCAGCAGCCAGTCGATGCTCTTCACGGGAACGCTAGGGAGGGGACCGAGGCGGTCTGCGTCTGTCACATTTCTATCAGGGCTGGCTTCAAAACCTGGAACACACAGAGTTGGATCTTTTGAGTGGTCGTTCAGATTCATTTTACATGACTCAAAATGATCTTCCAACCACCCAATTCTTACCCTTTTGAGCCCAAACCAGTAAGCTCTATATAATGTAACACATAACCTGCATTTGTACCTGTCTGATTAACAAGAAAAGATGTGAGCGTGTCCAGCGTTCTGTCAGTGTGGTTGAAACGAGCCATCGGTTTTGCCCCTTGGAACAGCAGGATGTTGGGCACTGCCACAGTCCCAAACCTCGTGGAGAGGCTGGTGGAAGATGGAGACATGCATTACAAAATAACACGCAATAGATTTAAATATTCACTGGTCAACAAAATAACCTACAGAAAAATCTTTTGAATATACATGATAGATGCATTCAAAACAATTTTTGAGTCTGCAGTTAGTCGATTTTTCTTCTTTCAGCTGTTCCCTTTAAAGGTAACCACAGAGGATCATCTGCCTCCATCTAATCCTGTACCAAGTATTCTCCTCTGTCACACCAACCCTCTGTGTACATTATACTTACACAATGTCATGTATAACGTACAGGGATACAGATTATTATAAGCACCCTTTATAAGAACATAATCAATCAATTCTTGGATGTTTACACAAAATAGGTCCAAACGTTTGATTTTCAGCTTTTCAAAATTCTGGTTTACTTACTTTGCCTCAAATGTGATTATAAAACCAAAGTCACAAAAAAGACTTTATTCTACATTTGTATTTTTATCATTTTCAACACAAAAGAACTTTTATCAACTACTCTAATTATCCAATTAACTGTTCGCTAATAAACATGAGCTATATTCTGCTTCTATATAGATGCTAAGGTGTGGTGAACCACAGACGACAACAGCTTTAAAAAGTATTCTAAGAGGGGTTTTCACAGTGAGATTACACAGTTAAAACCAGAACAAAGGTGATCATTTACCTGCTGTGCTGTGAGGCATCCAGTGCCAAGAAATTCATGTTGGGAAAAACCCGGGGAAGGGCGTTGAAGTGAGGTGCCAGGTTGGCTGAGAACTGGCACCAGGCGGTGAAGAACAGCACCACAGAGCACTCTGTGCTGTTAGCATTGAGGAACTCCATTAGATCCTGAAAGAAAAGAAGGGATGGGTTTAGTTTTTTTTATCCAGGAGAGAAACAGGAAATTCTCCTGCATGGAATTTTATAAGAGGGATACAAACAGAACCTGGATTCTGGTAAATTCACTTAAAAATGAAAGGTGCAACAAACAACAATGCTCACGATACAAACAATGAGTCATGCTATGATGAAATAAAACAAAACTGATTTACAAAAAGGTTTATACACACAAAAAAAGATATAAATAGATGCATTAGAAAAGTTGATAAATGAATCTTGTATATGGTAGCTGGTGTAAATGTTTGGGAAATTGGTGGCACACTTTTTACACACTTTACGCAGTGTAAACATGTGCCTCAGAGGATGGAGTGAGTACCTGTGAGGCATTGAGGACCTGCACAGTGAAGTTCTCCATTCCTGTGATGTTCCGTTTATCACAGTTGACTTTGTACGTCTTGGCGGTCTCCGTGGTGTTGTGCTCCTCAACCGTTATGACCTCCGCACGCACAATGTCAAGCGTGAGCTGCAGGGAAACATTCAAGGAGAAGTTAGCTTCAGCAAAATAGCATTTATAGCTATGCATATTTGAGCTAATCTTCACTGAGACTTTATCAAGCATACGTCAAAACATAAAAGCTAAGCTGAGGCTGAAATTAAATTAACCTTGTTATTAATTTTTTTTTTATCAATTCATTTTTAAGATAGGAGAAGACTTTATTGATCCCACAGCGGTTTAAGTCAGTTGGTTTATAACAACCAGTGTTAATATCTTAAAGTAAATTTGTCCAGGAAGACATTTGAGAACCATTGTCTCACTTAATCGTCTTAGAAGACAAATCTGCAAATCTTCACAAGTGCAAATTTTACCTTAATGATAAATCATTTACTAATTTGTGATTACCTTTATATTTTAGGTTTCTTTTGGAATTTATATATCAATTTAGATGTCAGTCACTGTGGTAACTGAGGTGGTAACCCTTTAAGGCTGCAGTCTAACAGCAGTTCCTTTTTATGTCTCACAGTTTCATCTTACTAACCTGCTGTGATGATTCAGCATCCTCCTCCTGTGATGCGCCATTCTCAGCTGGAGCCGGTGAACTACACTGGGCACTGCTGTCATCACAGGGCGGGGAGAAGCCTGACTGAAAGTCTTTCACATTTTTGGGGAAGAGAGACTCGATGTCAGATGGATCGATGGGAGTTTCCGTGCCCATCACAGCATCTGCGATCTCAGCCGTCTTGAACTGCCTCTTCGGCAGAGAGTCCATGTCTCCGGACTCTACAAACTTGGGGCTGTTCTCCAAGTCGGACAAAGTGTCCTCTGACAAAATGAGCTCCAGTGAGTCGTCATACTCTAAGGGACAAAAATAAATAAATAAATAACTCAGTACAAATAAGATATTTGTAATTGTTTTCCATACCATCTGACTTTTAATAGTGAATCACTGCAGAAGTTTATCTGAAGACAATCATATTTCTTGCCATAAGCTGACAGTTAGACTCCTGTGAAAAGTATTTGTTAATTTCCCGATTTCATGGTTTTTTGCACATTTATGACACGTAATTGTTTCGGATTCATAGGCATCTGATTAGAATAAACAGCGTCTCTCACATTATTTCAGTCATCTAAATCCCTTTGAAGGACTAACTAACTAATAGAATATTACACAGAGAGAATATCCTGTGTTACTGTTAATGATCAACCTAAATACAAACATTATATTAGATAAAGGTTTGTACTGTTAGCATTGAGGCTAGCTGCAGCTGTCAGTCTCTTACCTTGACCAGACGAAAACTTGAAAACATCCTCATGATGCAGCAAAAACAATAAGACAAACCGTAATTGAAGCTTATTTAAAATCCCCCTCATGTTTTTGAAATGTAACGAGCCAAACACGATTATGAAACGCTCTCACGACATTTTGAGCCGTGAAGAGATGCTGCTGGACTCATAGGAACGAGTGGTCGGATCTGTGGCGGAAGAAAATAGACGATGCACATGAAAACGTGGCTTCCGGGAAGCTTATTTAACCCATACATTTATTTTTCTCTAGGAAATCCATCCCAGATATTTCTAGACCATTCCTTGGCCATTTTTGTGCTGTTATTGGTGCCTTTTACGGGGAACACTGGTTTAAAGTTTGGGTACTCAGGTATATCAAATAGGGTTTAAGACAGCGTCACCTCACTTCCTGAAGTTTACTGCACAGCTCCACCTTTTGTTTTGCGTATGTGTCCATACTACGTATTACGGTAAGGGAAACCGAGAACCGATTTCAAAATAAACGCGATCTTCAATGGAACGTGATTTCAACGTTACCCTACAATTTTAGTCTGCCATTGACAATATAATAAATAATGGAATAAAAAAACATACCAATATAGAAATGGAAAAATAACTTTTACATGACAAAAATAGTCAAATATGGCAAACCCACATACGTAAACTCGCATAACCAAATTAGAAAATTAAGACTTCAAGATATGTACAGGTGATTTGAGAGGGGGGGAAGTGGTTTGTATAAAGTGATGTCAAAACGCTGATATCCAAAATCAGAGTCACTTACTTACCCTATACTGCCTGAGTAATGGTGTCAAAATTACTCTGTGGAAACGGAATTTACTTGCAATGGCTGTACACTTCTTTTGAAAATGTAATTTCTAAAAGTGGTTATGCATAAGTATGTCATACTTGAATATTTCTGCCTTTGGCAATTTTTAATTTGTATTTAATGTTTATTTCTGTATTGATATTTATCTCACGGTATATTATATCATTGATCACCGACTCACGTTGGTTAATGTTAAAATTACATTCACAACTAGATCGCTAGATCACTTTTATTTTGAATTTAGGTCTAGGTTTCCCGTACCGTAATCTGTAGCACATACACGTAATGCAAACTAAGGTGGGGGCTGGCTTGACTGAGTGTCTCAAAGTGGTACAAAGTCCCTTTATTCCCTCCCCTTCTACTCCTCAGCCAGTTAAAATATGGATCTAAACACCATGTGATCAAATGCAAGCGCTGAAAAGACCATACACCACAGATTAGTAAGGAGGCAATGAATGCAGCTTTTCTCTGGTAGCTGAAAGTGAAACTTAATTTGACTGGACAAAATGGCGCAGCAACTGATTCAGCTGGATCAAGAAAAACTGAGCTGTTCCATCTGTCTGGACCTCCTTAAGGATCCAGTCACTATTCCTTGTGGGCACAGCTACTGCATGGACTGTATCAAAAACTGCTGGGATGAGAAGGAAACACACAGCTGCCCTCAGTGCAGACAGACTTTCACACCAAGGCCTGTCCTGGTGAAGAACATGATTTTAGGTGAGTTAGTGGAAAACTTAAAGAAAGCAGAACATTCGACAGCTTCATCTGATCATACCTTTGCTGGACCTGGAGATGTGGCCTGTGATTTCTGTTCTGAGAGGAAACTGAAAGCCTCCAAGTCCTGCCTGGTGTGTATGGCCTCTTATTGTGAGCATCACCTTCAGCCTCACTACAACATAGCTCCATTAAAGAAACACAAGCTCATCAAAGCCACTTCAAAGCTTCAGGAGAACATCTGCCCTCGCCATGATGAGGTGATGAAGATCTTCTGCCGCACTGATCAGCAGTGTATCTGTTATCTTTGTTTAATGGATGAACACAAAGACCATGTCACAGTGTCAGCTGTAGCAGAAAGAGCTGAGAAACAGAAAGGGCTTGAAACAAATCGGCAAAATGTCCAACAGATAATCCAGAACAGAGAGAAAGATGTGAAGGTGCTCCAAGAGCAAGTTGAGGCTATGAATCTTTCTGCTGATAAAGCTCTCAGAGAATGTGATAAGGCTTTCAAAAATTTGATCAGTCTCATTCAGAAAAAAAGCTCTGAGGTGAAGCAGAAGATCAGGTCCAAGCAAACATTTGAACAGAACAGAGTCAAAGAGCTTCAGGAGAAAATAGAGCAGGAGATCAGAGATCTGAGGAGGAGAGACACTGAACTGCAGCAGCTCTCACTGACAGAGGATCACCTCCATTTTCTGAAAAGCTACTCCTCACTGTCACATCTGAGTGCATCTACAAATGTACCCACCTACAACAATCTTACTCTGCAGTACTTTGAGGATGTGACTGCATCTGTGTCACAGGCCAGAGATAAAGTGAAGGCTCTTCTCAGTGATGAATGGCCAAAAATCTCAGTTGGAACGACCGAAGCTGATATTTTACTGCCTCAAGGAGAACCCAAAACCAGAGACGAATTTTTGAAATATTCTTGTCAGATCACTCTAGATCCAAATACAGCACACAAACGTTTATCACTGAGTGACAGCAACAGAAAAGTGACACTGATGAGTAGAAACCAGCCATATCCAAGTCATCCAGACAAATTCCTTCAAAGGTTGCAGGTCCTGAGCAGAGAGTGTCTGGCTGGAGGCTGTTACTGGGAGGTGAAGTGGAATGGGACAGTTTATGTAGCTGTTGCATACAAGGATATCAGCCGTACAGGGACCAGAGAGGAATGTGGATTTGGATTGAATGACAAATCCTGGGCATTAAAATGTTCAATCAATGGTTGTGAATTCAAACACAACAACATTTCCACTCCCATCTCAGGCCCTCAATCCTCCAGAATAGGAGTATATTTGGATCACAGGGCAGGAACTCTTTCTTTCTACAGCATCACTGAGACCATGAATCTCCTCCACAGAGTCCAGACCAGGTTCACTCAGCCTCTCTATGTTGGACTGTGGCTTCCACAAAGTGCTGGAGACACTGCTGAGCTGTTTGACTTCAAGTAGATAAGAGATATTGAACTGTGCAATACAGTATTTGTTAAGATGTATGTATGTACACTATCAAAGATCTTTATGTATGTTATGATTTGTACCTTATTTTTTCTGTTTACAAAATCATTTTCCAATAATTTAATTACTGAGGTATGTATGTAAATGTGTATGTGTACTTAACTTTCAGACTCATAACTAAAACATTTATCAAAATTATATTTTTCTGAAATTCTCAAATAATACTGTGTGTTGAGAAATAATGATAAAAACTGTGTTGTCACTGGGTTAACCGCGGGAAACAAAAAGAAAAATGCAAAAAGATAACACAATATATGTCTATGATGACGTGTATGTTTGGATAATTTTGTTTGATGTACTTTTATTTTTACAAAAAAATAAGATTTTATATAGGATACCTTTTTTTTTTCATTTACAAAAAAGCAAAACAAAAAGCGAAGCAATGGAGTTTTCATCCACATGAGATGCGCTGCCATACAGTCCTCCAAGATCCTGGGTCTTGAAACTTAGTTCACTTTTATTTATATAACGGCAAACTACGATAGTTGCCTCAAGATTCTTTAAGGCAAGACCCTACTTTAAAATCAAGAAAACCTTGAAAACCCCAACAATCAGAAGACCCCCTTTGAGCGAGCACTTTGGCGACAGTAGGAAAGAAAAACTTCCTTTTAACAGGAAGAATTCTTCAGCAGAAGGGCTTGTGTACACACAAAGCCTGAAGAAATTGATCTTTTTTTTTCTAACCACTTGGAAAGCTCTAAGGTTTCATTCGGCTTCATCTGGCCATCACTCCTCAAGAAGATCTGCTTTGCAGGTGCTGCAGTTTCACACTCTTTGGCTGCCTGCAGGGAGTTACTGATAATAGATACAACAACATGAAAGTATGACTCAAGCCTGCCTTTCATCAATGGCTCAGATTGCTGATGATGTAATGGTGTGGTGATTATGTTCTTGGCACACTTTGGGCCCTGTAATACCAACGCAGCATTATTTAAACCCCTCAACTTACCTAAGCAGGCAACTCTCCATATTGTCAATATGGAGCAAAATGGAGCAGAATTCTGGACAAATATATCAGTTTCCATCTGGTATATCATACAGACATATGGCTAGTATAGAGTAATGGATCTAAATGATCATCAGTTCCCAAAAGCTGTTTTTTGAAAATCATTCCAGAAATGAAGTAACCTTGGAAAATCCCAAAATATAAGTGTAAAATCCTCAATCAATCCAAAGCCCCTACAGCAAAATTACTATATCTTGAAATAATAATAATGGGTATATTGAAATATCTCATTTTTATTTTCACTTTGCTAGTTTACTTCCTGCTTTTAATTTTGCCTTATTATGAAAACATTTTTCATCTGTTATACTCCTACTTAAATTAGTGTAGACCTACAGTATGTACGTTTTTGTCATGGTGCTGGGTGGTTGACCCAGCGTTTTGTGTTTGTCATTATGTTTATTATTTTATCTGATTTGATGTTAATTTCTTCTTGGTTATTAGTATGTAGGTTTCATTCTCAGGGTTTCCAGTCCTAAGGTTTATTTCCTGTGTCGTCCCCCTTTGTGTCCATGAGTTTGTTTTATGAATTTCCTGTTTTACTTTAAAGGTCTGTGTCTGTTATCACTGTGTTCAGCTTGTATCCTCCCGTCATCTTGTGAATTAGGATCATCTGTGTGTCATTGCCTGGTAACCGTGTGTGTGTGTGTGTGTGTGTGTGCTCTTTGTCTGCTCGTCTCTGTTTCATGGTGTTTTGTTCTTTGGTCTGTGTCTCTCTGCCCTTCACCCCGTTTCATTATGATTTCAGGTTTGCTCTTTAGTTTTCCCAGTTTAGGTTTCTTCAGTAGCTTCTCATGCCTCATTGCCTCATT
The DNA here is from genome assembly GCF_056152115.1 of Neolamprologus brichardi. NCBI lineage: Eukaryota > Metazoa > Chordata > Actinopteri > Cichliformes > Cichlidae > Neolamprologus > Neolamprologus brichardi. Next base: position 25,086,195 of record NC_142113.1, on the reverse strand, counting down.
TTGTCACTTTGCCACTTTGTAAATAAACATTCACTCATATCATCAGTCTTTTGCCTGCATTTTGGGTCCTTTTCCACCACCAACACCACATGGCTCGCCCCGGCATCCGTGACAGTTTTTAAGATTTTACTTTTTTAATTTTATCATTAATGCTCTACTTTAAATGTCTCTTAACAAAAGGTTCCATTCATCATGTTAGTGATATTTTATTTCTTGAAACAAGAAAGCTTAGTGTACATTGCTCACTTTATTTCACAAACAGCAGTAAATAAAAAAAGGTTCATAAAAAAATAACTGAAATTAAACATTTTACAATCCACCAACTTAAGAATAGAAATAAAAACAAAATAGAAAAAGCAACAATTATAATAAAAGTGCCAAAAAATATATCCTGTTCATCTAAACATTTCCAGTGGGAGAAACATTACATCAGTCATCCAAGTGACTTCTTCAGTCTCAGCTGACTGCAGTTTCCCCCGACCTTATAAACAGTACATTTTCACAATAACTGAAACTAGCCCACTGAATGAATAATAGTATATGAGGTCAGTTTCTTTATCAATAATATGCAAATTGTCAAATTGGCATTTCTCCTACTGAAAACGTTACGTCCAGATGAACAGAATCAGCTTTTTAGGATTTCCTTACCTGGATGATTGAGCATGCATCAAGATATAATAACTGTGATTCCAACATATCTGATACATAATTACTTTTTTTCTTTAATTTTAAATATACTGAAGTTATTTTTACATGAATTTATATGTGTTTGTTTTTTGTGTTTGTTTGTTTGTTTGCTAATGTTACAACAAACAGTGGTTAAATGAATATTGTTTGAAATAAACAATTTTACCCAAATAGCTATTGAAAACAACACAATCAAAGAAATTAAAGAATACACTTATATCCATAAAGATTCATCTTTAGCAGGTGCAGGATAGATAAACACATTTCAACAAGTAACACACGGCAAAAGGCAGAGCATCAAATTTCACTATTTTGTGTTTATTCTCTTCTTGAGCTCACACACCTCAGCAGTGTGTCCAGCACTTTGTGGAAGCCACAGTCCGACATGGAGAGGCTGAGTGAACCTGGTCTGGACTCTGTGGAGGAGATTCATGGTCTCAGTGATGCTGTAGAAAGAAAGAGTTCCTGCCCTGTGATCCAAATATACTCCTATTCTGGAGGACAGGGGGCCTGGGATGAGAGTGGGAATGTTGTTGTGTTTGAAGTCATAACCGCTGCCTGAAACTGTTAATGCCCAGGATTTGTCATTCAATCCAAATCCACATTCCTCTCTGGTCCCTCTACGGCCGATATCCTTGTATGCAACAGCTACTCCAACCATCCCGTTGCACTTCACCTCCCAGTAACAGCGTCCAGTCAGACCCTCTCTGCTCAGGACCTGCCGGCAATCAAGGAATTTGTCTGGATGACTTGGATATGACTGATTTCTACTCATCAGTGTTACTTTTCTGTTGCTGTCACTCAGTGACAACAGTGTGTGTGCTGTATTTGGATCGAGAGTGATCTGACAAGAATGTTTCAAAAATTTGTCTCTGGTTTTGGGTTCTCCTTGAGGCAGTAAAATATCAGCTTTGGTCGTTCCAACTGAGATTTTGGGCCATTCATCACTGAGAAGAGCCTTCACTTTATCTCTGGTCCGTGACACAGATGCAGTCACATCCTCAAAGTACTGCAGAGTAAGATTGTTGTAGGTGGGTACGTTTGTAGATGCACTCAGATGTGACAGTGAGGAGTAGCTTTTCAGAAAATGGAGGTGATCCTCTGTCAGTGAGAGCTGCTGCAGTTCAGTGTTTCTCCTCCTCAGATCTCTGATCTCCTGCTCTATTTTCTCCTGAAGCTCTTTGACTCTGTTCTGTTCAAATGTTTGCTTGGATCTGATCTTCTGCTTCACCTCAGAGCTTTTTTTCTGAATAAGACTGATCAAGTCTTTGAACATCTTCTCAGTTTGCATTAACGCTTTATCAGCAGAAAGATTGATAGCCTCCACTCTTTCATGAAGCATCTTCACATCTTTCTCTCTGTCCTGAACTCTTTGAAGAAATTTTTGTCGATTTCTTCCAAGCCCTTTCTGCCTCGCAGCTCTTTCTGCTGCAGCTGACACTGTGACATGGTCTTTGTGTTCATCCATTAAGCAGAGATAACAGATACACTGCTGATCAGTGCGGCAGAAGATCTTCATCACCTCATCATGGCGAGGGCAGATGTTCTCCTGCAGCTTTGAAATGGCTTTGATGAGTTTGTGTTTCTTTATTGGAGCTACGTTGTAGTGAGGCTGAAGGTGCTGCTCACAATAAGAGGCCATACACACCAGGCAGGACTTGGAGGCTTTCCGCTTCCTCACAGAACAGAAATCACAGGCCACATCTCCAGGTCCAGCATAGGCATGATCAGGCGAAACAGCTGGAAGTCCTGCTTTCTTTACATCTTCCACTAAATCAGCAAGCATTCTGTTTTTCACCAGGTGAGGTTTCGGTGTGAAAATCTGCCCGCACAGAGGGCAGCTTTGTACTTCCTTCTCATCCCAGCATTTTCTGATACAGTCCATGCAGTAGTTGTGCCCACAGGGAATAGTGACTGGATCCTTAAGGAGGTCCAGACAGATGGAACAGCTCAGTTTTTCTTGATCCAGCTGAATCAGTTGCTGCGCCATGTCTCCTCACCACGACTGTAAATGTCTAAAAGATTTCCTTTCTGTTACCGGATGCAAATATGCACTGAAATCTGAACTCAAGGTCCTTTTGAGGGAAGTCTGTGACATCTCACTTTCAGTTACCAGATAAAAGCTGCTTTCGTTTCTTTGATGTAGACACTGACCTGAGCGTAGGGTGTGACTAATGTCTGAGGTGAGCAGTATATAAACTGAGTGGGGTTTAGACACGTGTGCTTTATTCCAGGAAAGGGAGTAGACAGATTGGTCTTGTAATTTGATACAGTACTGTTCTCACCATTTCAGCTGTGCATTTGTTAGTGGGTATTGTGTATATTTTCTATCTAATAAGTATGGGGGTTATGAGTTTTCTGCTAGTTAATGTGAGTTATGTATTTTAATTTAAACAGGAAACCACCCCACTATAACTGTTGATGGACTCATATAGAGGATCATTTTCACTGTAAGGTTTTAATTGTTTTTTTAAGAATTCAATTTGTTCAGAATAACAAAGAATAATAAAGGGCCTTTAAATATATTTTGTGCTCTGTCCTGAGCTCATTTTACCAGACACCACATATGAATAATTGCAGTCAGTTTTTATAGTAGTTTTTGCTATTTTACTTTAGTTTTTAATAGTAGGTTTTAATAGAGCTCATGCAATAGCTGTGCGCACAGGGAATAGTGACTGGATTTAGTAGTTCCTGACAGATGGAACAGCTCCGTTTTTCTCGATGCAGCTCAATTAGTTACTGCACCATTTCTCCTGCCCTCAAATGACGTCTTACTTTCTGTTTTAAGATAAAAACCTGTTTTTGTCTCCTTGATGCAAAGACACTGATCTAAAGCATATGGAAATGTTCTGTTTTGCATCTTATTACGCGACTGGCAGATCAGTGATCTGGGAGGAGCTTAGAAAGGTGTGCTTCATTCCAGGAAAGGTAGTATTCAGATTGATGTGAAACTGAAAGTGTTTCAGATAAAAACAGAAATGTAATCGAATGTTTACAGTGGAAACTGTTACTGGACAATTCAGAAGGACTGGATTAGTAATACTAAATATTAGTATCATTCATACACATTAACATCATTCATTCAGTAATTTTTATTTAATTTGATAACTGTACAGTACTCTGTTTGTAGTAACCATTGTCCTTAATGTAAATATGTAAGAAAAATTGTGTATGTTTCTGTCCTGTTTGTTGTATGTGTGTCTTTCTGGCTGCTGTTACAACCAAATTTCCCCTTGTGGGACAATTAAAGGGTTATTCTATTCTTCTATTCTAAAAGGAAAGACGCACATGGACTGCTAACTCTGAAAGGAAATAAAGTGTGATTTAAGTCATTCAGTAACTCACAATACATGAACTCAGGAAACTCGAACAGAAACTCACCTCAGCTGCCGCCCCACGTGGGAGTGAAGAAGGAGTTAGCTGTAGGTGAGTTCAATTAAGGGCAAGCACCACACCCAATCAAAGGTGAGGAAAAGAAACTAGGTGCATCTAGTGAAGTGAGTGTACTGAAAGGTGAGTCTTTACAACATCTATAGGACTGAATAAGAATATTTACATAATTTCCAGTAAAAAGTAGAGAACTGTCAAATATGATGGAGACCCTCCCAGCAGTAGTCTCAGTTATTATGCGTCTGAGTTTTTAACTTCCAAGGTGTTTGTTTAGAACTAAAGTTGAGTTCAAAAAAGACAATTATGAACGCTCAAAAGTACGTCCTCGACAAACACGTTGCCAATGTTGAGGCCCAAGGAAAAGACAAGGTCCAAGGTATGGCCTTTTAAATGGGTTGGACCAGAGACATGTTGGACAAAGTCAAAAGAATTAGATACAGATAAAAGTTCAGCTGCAGAGTTTGATGAGGCATCATCAATATGAATGTTAAAATCCCCAAGAATCAAAATTTTCTCCAGCTGGATAATAGAAGATTAGACGTTTGTAAAATCCTTTAAGAACACAGTAGCAGAGACAGGAGGGCGATAGACTGAAACTGTCGTTTCAAACTGTCAAAGATAAAATATGTTCGTACAGCCAACTTTAGTTGTTTCGACTCAAAAGAAGAACAGTTTTCAGTTTGCATACCTCTGCATATGTAACTGTCCTTAAAGACGACAGCAAGTCCTCCACCACGGCGACGTAAATGGGGGGCGCCCAAGTAAGAGCAGCCAGCAGGGCGCAGTTTGTTTAGGTGAATAGACTTGCCATCCCTCTGCCATGTTTCAGTGAGAAACAGAAAATCCAGTTGTTGTTTTTTTCCTGTGAAGAGCTTATTCAGAGAGAACGATTTGTTTGCAATGGAGCGGATGTTCAAGAGCGCAATCCAACCAAATACTGGCAGCGCAGGTTTCACATCAGCTTGTCGAAGTGGGACTGACAGCAAACACCTTGTCCGATCACGTGGTCTCCAGCAGCGCCACGGACCCAGTATTGCATGTGAATTATAAAACACAAGCACCACTTGTTACAGTCTAGCTGAGTAGCTGACTGTGTGAAGTATGAATAGTAGACCCAAGTGCAAACAAAATGGAACATGGAATGTAACTTGACAGACAAAAAGCGAGCTGTTTAAAGTGGCTGATGGAGAAATACAAAGTAATGCACAAGGCAAACAAAGACGAGAATAAACAATAACCGAAACTGGGGAAAAAATAAATAAACATGAAAAACTAAACATGAAACTTGCTATAGATACAAAGAGCCCTGGACCATGGAGACATGGCACAAAAGACAAGCTGACACTGAAAAAAGGAGGACAGAGGACTTAAATACACAGAAATATAATGAGAGGATGGGGAACAGGTGGAAACATAGCTGGGACAAATCAGACCTAACTAGACAAGGGGAAGAAATCTAGATACACTGCATACTGGACAGAGAATTTCACAGTAAAACAGGAAGCAGAATGGAATGCAGACATGACAAAACAACCTTGACAGCATAAGACACACAAACATAAAACACAAAGGGTGAGGGAAACTTAAACACAAGGGCAGAAGACACAAGGAGAATCTGAAAAACAATAAACTAAACTTAGGTTTAGTGGAAATGAACTTAGAGAACCTAAATTACTTAAACATAAACCACAAACATCAAAATAAGCTAAAACTCAAAATGCTGGGTCAAAAAACCCAGGATTATGACACATCCATATTCTTCCACTTAAATTAGTGTAGACCTACAGTTAGATTTGGATGTCTCAAGACCGGTCTTGGTCTCAAGACTTTTACATGGTCTTGGTCTTGACGGACTTTGGTCTCTGTCTTGTCTTGGTCTCGGATCCCTCGGTCTTATATTGGTCTTGCTGTCTCGGTCTTGTTGTCCTCCTCACTTAATTTCCTTTCGCTGCTCAGCTCTCACACAGTGGCTCAGCTATGCTCCAATCCCTCCATATTGTGGCCAATCACGTGCGAGGATATAGGATAATATCAATATGTGAAAAACAGAGAGGGTGAGAGACGCGACAGTCAAGTGGAGCATGCGTCTGTCTTCTTAGTAAGTGAGTGAGACAGTAGGCAGCGGTGAGGAGGGCTGTGCGAGTGCATCGCAAAAACACATAAATATGCCTGACACCTGTAAATGAAGCAGCATCTGGCTGCAGTTTATAGACTTTTTTGTGTTGGTCTTGTCTTGGTCTCGATACCCTCTGGGCTTGGTATTGTTTGTACATTTTTAAGGTTATATTTTTTTTTTATTTCATCATTATTTAAAATTGTTGAATGCTCCACTTTAAATGTCTCTTTACAAAAACTTCCATTCATCATGTTAGTTATATTTTATTTCTTGGAACAGGAAGCTTTAGTGTACATTGCTCACTTTATTTCACAAACAGCAGTAAATTAAAAAAAAGTTCATGAAAACATAACTGAAATTAAACATTTTACAATCCACCAACTTAAGTATAGAAATAAAAAGTACATTAAAACTCCAAACACCATAATAACCCTGATTCCAACTTATCTGATACATAATTTTTTTTCTGTAATTTTAAATACACTGAAGTTATTTTCATATGAATTTATATTTATGTGAGTTTTTTCTGCAAATGTTACAACAAAACACTGGTTAAATATAAACTATATAGGAAATGAATATTGTTTTGCCAAATAAACCGTTTTACCCAAATAGCTATTGAAAACAAGACAATCAAAGAAATTAAATGTTATTCTCATATCTATAAAGATTCATCTCTAACAGGTGCAGGATAGATAAACACATCTCAACAAGTAGCACACAGCATCAAATTTCACTATTTTGTGTTTATTCTCTTCTTGAGCTCACACACCTCAGCACTGTGTCCAGCACTTTCTGCAAGCCACAGTCCGACATAGAGAGACTGAGTGAACCTGGTCTGGACTCTGTGGAGGAGATTCATGGTCTCAGTGATGCTGTAGAAAGAAAGAGTTCCTGCCCTGTGATCCAAATATACTCCTATTCTGGAGGACAGGGGGCCTGGGATGAGAGTGGGAATGTTGTTGTGTTTGAAGTCATAACCGCTGCCTGAAACTGTTAATGCCCAGGATTTGTCATTCAATCCAAATCCACATTCCTCTCTGGTCCCTCTACGGCCGATATCCTTGTATGCAACAGCTACTCCAACCGTCCCGTTGCACTTCACCTCCCAGTAACAGCGTCCAGTCAGACCCTCTCTCCTCAGGACCTGCTGGCAATCAAGGAATTTGTCTGGATGACTTGGATATGACTGATTTCTACTCATCAGTGTCACTTTTCTGTTGCTGTTACTCAGTGACATCAGTGTGTGTGCTGTATTTGGATCCAGAGTGATCTGACAAGAATATTTCAAAAAGTCGTCTCTGGTTTTGGGTTCTCCTTGAGGCAGTAAAATATCAGCTTTGGTCGTTCCAACTGAGATTTTTGGCCATTCATCACTGAGATTTTTGGCCATTCATCACTGAGAAGAGCCTTCACTTTATCTCTGGTCCGTGACACAGATGCAGTCACATCCTCAAAGTACTGCAGAGTAAGATTGTTGTAGGTGGGTACATTTGTAGATGCACTCAGATGTGACAGTGAGGAGTAGCTTTTCAGAAAATGGAGGTGATCCTCTGTCAGTGAGAGCTGCTGCAGTTCAGTGTTTCTCCTCCTCAGATCTCTGATCTCCTGCTCTATTTTCTCCTGAAGCTCTTTAACTCTGTTCTGTTCAAATGTTTGCTTGGATCTGATCTGCTGCTTCACCTCAGAGCTTTTTTTCTGAATGAGACTGATCAAATCTTTGAACATCTTCGCACTTTGCCTCAAAGCTTTATCAGTAGAAAGACTGATAGTCTCAACTTCCTCTTGAAGCACCTTCACATCTTTCTCTCTGTTCTGTATTCTCTGTTGGACATTTTGTCGATTTGTTTCAAGATCTTTCTGTTTCTAAGCTCTTTCTACCGCAGCTGGCACTGTGACATGGTCTTTGTGTTCAGCCATTAAACAAAGAAAACAGATACACTGCTGATCAGTGCGGCAGAAGATCTTCATCACCTCATCATGGCGAGGGCGGAAGTTCTCCTGAAGCTTTGAAGCATCATTGATGAGCTTGTGTTTCTTTAATGGAGCTACGTTGTAGTGAGGCTGAAGGTGATGCTCACAGTAAGAGGCCATACACACCAGGCAGGACTTGGAGGCTTTCCGCTTCCTCCCAGAACAGAAATCACAGGCCATGTCCCCAGGTCCAGCATAGGCAGACCAGATGAAGCAGATGTGAGTCCTGCTTTTAGATCTTCCACTAGCTCACCTAAAATGATGTTTTTTACCAGGACAGGCTGCGATGTGAAAGTCTGCCTGCACTGAGGACAGCTGTGTGTTTCCTTCTCATCCCAGCAGGTTTCGATACAGGTCATGCAGTAGCTGTGCCCACAGGGAATAGTGACTGAATCCTTTAGAAGTTGTAGACAGATGGAAAACCTCAGTTTCTCTCGATACAGCTCAATTACTTGCTGCGCCATGTCTCCTCCGCTCAAACGACGTCTTACTTTCTGTTTCCAGAAAAAAACTGTTTCATGCAGAGACACTGACCTGAGCAGATGAAAATTCTTTGCAAATTTTTTTGTTTTGCATCTTATCACATGACCGGCAGATCAGTAAAGTCTGAAGTAAATAGTCTATAAACAGGGAGGAGCTTAAAAAGGTGTGCTTCATTCCAGGAAAGGAAGTATTCAGATTTGTGTGAAACTGAAAGTGTTTCAGATATAAACAGAATTGTAATTTTACGTTTACATTGGAAACTGTTACTCAAGAATTCACTAGGAATACAATTAGCAATACTAAATATTAGTAACATTCAACGTTGATTCCGTTTATACCTTTTTAGAGAAATATTAAATTGACTCAAATTTGTAGGAAAAATGGACTTCTAATTGTCAAAAAATAAGAATTTTAGTACATTTAGTGTCCATTATAAATTATGAATACTAGCAATGGATCAGAATAGACTGGAGCCAATACAAGTTTAGAATAAGCTTAACAGTTGATGTGAGACATCACTAATGCTGAAGAGTTCTTTTAAGTCTGGCTTGAAACATACAGAATATACAGATTACATGTCAAGCATTTAACATGTAAATAACAAATATGGACCTAATTCCTTATTAGAATGCAACTTTCACATCTCTGTGAAAGTTGTATTTACATGTTAAATGTATTATGGTTAAAAGATGCTTTGTTATCCCAATAACAATTAAAACTGTTTTTTAAAGTGCTGTTCTTTCTAGAAATCATTACTGGGTTTCATAGGGACGCATCCATCACAGGCGTAGACAGCCACACATTCCTCATTATAAAACGCAAACAACTACAAATGAATTATACTAGTGTAGGGACCCTTCATGTCATATTTCTCCACACCTTAAAATTAGGTAGGTTTCCTATGATGCACTGAGCATTTCTTCTTCACTCTGTTCACTCCTTTTGGGTTTCTGCACCACTACTGTATTTAACACTTAGCAGTTATTAAACTCTCTTCGGTAGTTTGCCTTTTGTCTTTTCTCTCTCCTCTCTTTTCTTTCTCCTCACCCCCAGCTGGTCATGGTGGAGAGCTGCTCCTCCCAGAACTTGGTTCTCTTGGAAACTTCCTCCTTTTATCTCCCTGCTGTTGCCAAGTGCTTCCTCATAGTGACTGAACTAAATGTGAATAAAACTGAACTGAACTGAACTGACCTGACATGAAGTCATCATGGGTATAAATATTCTGTCAACCAGCCAAATAGCTAGACATCAGCCAGAGAAGGTAAATATAGAGGACAAAAGTAGTCTGTGGGGCTGATGAGGCAAACACAATTTTTTCAGATTTTCATGCCAGTCCTACTGGGGCCCATTGCGGGCAAACAAAAACAAGAGAAACCATTTCAAAGCGGTTCTACTGGCCAGGGATGTCAGTGGACATAAATAATTGGGTGGGTATCCAAAACAAACTTTATGTAATTCTACTACAGTTAACTTATTTTAAGATGAACACTGCAATGTTTCTGTATCTCTCAAATTAAGTTATGTAAACCTTGATCATGAACTGTTGAGTTTCTTAGCGAATTGCTTTTGTTTTTGATTAGGTTTCCCAGTGCGCACTTTGCCAGGCAAGTGCTGCAACAATTAAAAAACCAGCGGAACACATTCCGATAAAGGTTAGTCATCGACCATAGCAAATAATCACATTTAATCACAGAATGTTTTCATTGCTTAGAAACCTACTGATTATATACTTGAAAAATTAGAGCAGTAGACTAGCACTCTGTGTAATTTTAGTATTATTAACTTAACTATGATTTTGTTTTAAGGTCTCTCAGCCATTTGAACTGGTTAGGATGGACCTTATTGGGAAACTTACTGAAACCAACAACGAACATCAATACATATGTGTTTTTATTGATTATTTTACAAAATGGCCACAAGCATACCCTTTAAAGTCAAAATCAGCCTGGGAAGTGACAAACTGTCTCATAAAATTTGTCCACCAGTTCGAAGCCCCGAAAAGGATTCTTACTGACCAAGGCAAAGAATTTGTCAATTCTATAAGTACTTTAGTCTTTGGCAAAAATATGTGAACTCATATTTGAATAATTTTTTGAAAACTGTTCAATTTCTGGTCTTTATAAATCAATTTTTCAGATATTAGTATGACAGCTTTTTATTTAAATTCTTATTGTAATGTGCTTATAGTCAGTGTATATTACTTGCTTGTGCAGCTCAACAAAAGGGTTTGCGGATTGTTAAAAATTAAAAGAAGCTTCTGCTCCCCCTTTGCTCCTCCTCCACATCCCTTCCAAGTGTACTGTGTGAGTGAGTGATTTCTATATCATGGAGACAGGAAAACAAAAGCACAAGTAATTGTCCACGGGACAATGTTAAATGTCTACAGTGCGTTGTAGACATTTAAAAAGTTATGATTTTAACAAAACAGTGTGGTCAGTGTTCTTAACTTGATGTTCAACAGACATTTAAGCTCTCCATACTGTTCGCCTTTCTGTGTCACCAAAATTTAAAAACATGTTATTTGTTTTAATTGTACTTGTCCTTCAGGACATTTATGCGAAAAAAAGGATGCAACGTCTCAAGGTGGACTTGTGACACAGTCAAAGACCCAAAACAAGTGGACGCTACCTCATGTGGAGTCTTTGCATTGAAAGTACGAGTCCTAACCGCAATACATACATATATACGAGTATACTGGAAATGTTGTGTTGTAATAAATGTTAATGACAAGAAAAGGAATATAAGATAATTACACATGGGTGATCGTGGCTCAAAGACAGTTCGTCCTGTAACTGGAAGGTTGCCGGTTCGAGCCCGGCTTGGACAGTCTCGGTCGTTGTGTCCTTGGGCAAGACACTTCACCTACCGCCTACTGGTGATGGCCAGAGGGGCCGATGGCGCGATATGGCAGCCTCGCTTCTGTCAGTCTGCCCCAGGGCAGCGTTGGCTACAACTGTAGCTTGCCTCCACCAGTGTGTGAATGTGAGAGTGAATGAATAGTGGAATTGTAAAGCGCTTTGAGGGCCCCAAAAAGCGCTATATAAATGCAATACATTATTATTATTACAATAGAATAAAGAAATTGATTCACAGAAAAAAAAATTCTATGAAATAACATTTACGATATTAGCCTATTTAGTCATCTTAGAATCTCTTTTTCAGTTTGCTGAAAAGATCTTGCAAAAAGAGTCAATAGACTCAGATAGACAATAGATAGAAAAAAGGCCATAAACACACACAGGCTACAAATTGCCACCACTCTCATTTTCATCCTGATGGCTGTAGAAACAAACCATATACTTGTTTGAATGAAGTAATAGGTGCAGTAGGTAGTATACTCTGTGTGCTATTTTTTTATTTTTTGAAACAGATGATCTGACAAACATCTGTCATTTCCGCGGGGAAGAAGAGCATGAAACTGACAATAAATGGGTAATGACATCAAGAAAGACTGCTAAATGTTATGATCAATTCCCATAAATGATATTTTAATACTGGAATTTGTATTTATTTAGTTTTTTACAGATTCAGTGTGAGATGTGTTTGCGGTGGTCCCACCAGCTCTGTGTGAAAAGCCCACCACCAGAAGACGTGTTTATTTGTTTCGCTGGTACATCGTTGACACTAAAGGTCCGCAGCTAGTGTTCTTATGGCACACATTTTTGAGAACACACATATCTACATATATATTTGTAGATGTTAAATTAAGAAGTCGAAAAAAAAGAAAATGGTCTCCAATGTTACTGTAGTTATTGGTTATACTGTGATTGATTTGGCAAATAAATTCTTTCATGATAGCAGCGCCAATGTGGATTACAGATGGGGGAGTCACACATTCTGGCATCTGATGCCACACAGCCTGATAAAATCTGTACCCCTCCATAACTTTTGCTGAGAAGAAGAAATCCTCTCCAGAGTTACTATAGTTATTGGTTATACTGTGATTGATTTTGCAAATAAACTCCTTCGTGATAGCTTCGCTACAAAGTGTAAACCGAGTGTAAATTCACCGGAGAGCGACGTGTTGCCATGATCGCGTCTGGTTTTACAGTATTATAGTATCAAAGTCTTTTTCTAGACAAAGTATTCCCAGCAGGCTATTTCAGTGTACAGTTTAAGGTAAATTGTCTTCCACACAGCACATTACAATGTCACGAAACTAATATTAAATTCATCAAGTCTGCTGTTTTCCAGCTTTTACTCTTTATTTCGTCGACTGCAGATCAGTGACAAGTAGCGTACAGAACGGAGCTGGGCAAGTGGCTCCTCCTACTTTGCGCGCTCTCGTAGATGGGGAAACAATTTTTGCAACAATTTACTTGTTATGGTCTGGGTGGGTACCTGCAGGTCTCCAACAGCGGCTCCTCCTCCTTTAGGCGGAGATCGGTTGCTCCTCCCTGGCTGACCACCTGTGGGCAATTATTCCGGCAGCATATAAGACCTGCGCACTCAACCGTTCCAGTGTTGCCAACTTAACGACTTTGTCGCTATATTTAGCGAGTTTTCAGACCCCTTAGCGACTTTTTTTCTAAAAAGCGACTAGCGACAAATCTGGCGACTAGTGATGGGCAGATGAAGCTTCATGAAGCACTGAAGCTTTTCATCCAATTGGTTCACCCCAGCGCAAAGCTTCTTGAAGCTTCATTTGCTCTAGTGGGACATCTACTGGACGTAAAAATATTAGTTGGCATGAATTTGAAGAGTGTGGCCTTTTGCACACAGCCTGTAAATGTCAACAACAAAAGGAGTGTGTAAAACATCTATATTGTAGTGATGGCAGTATACTTTGTATATTTATGCTGGCAGTATGGAAAATGATCATTTGGAAATGCTTAAAATGGAAATGATCATTTACTGTGAGGTGAGGTGTGGTTGGGGTGTGGACAGTGGTTGTGCTTTTGTAATGTTCAGGTATGGACAGCTACACATTGAGGCTTTGAGCCTCAGTCCTGCCCACATTTTATTCTGTAAAAACTAAATTTTCACTGCTTTTATGACCTTTTTAGTGGGGAGAACATAGCTAGGATTTAATGATTTAATAAATCTTTTAAATCCTTTGTCCTCCACAATGCTAAATGGCTGGGAGTCCTCAATCACCATGCTAACCAGGTCTTCATCTATTTGAGATTGTTCTCCTGAGGAAAGACAACAAAAACAAAGCACAAATATAAATATCACACACGTCACTTATTGCATTGTATAATATTGTTATATCATTTAGTAACATTACTGCATGCTATATTATCATGGCATTTGATGGTTCACCTGGTCTTGCTCCACAATCGGTGTTCCCCCTATTCTCATGCAAAGCTCTGTAGTGCCTAAGCATGGATGAGGTGTTGTTGTTATATCCCAGCTCCCTGGCACATAGCAAACACTTCACCTTGTACAAAAGTAAAGACAGCTTAAAATATGTTTTATTGCACCATCAGTATTATGAAAATACATCTTCTGTAGAAATTTACATAACTTGTTGGGAGGAATAAAATCAAAATGTTCCCACACAGGGGAGGACATCCTCCTCTTCTTAGCTGGCTCCATTCTCTCCTGACTTTCTCTCCTCACTCTCATAAACCTCCAAACTCTCTCCAAACTGTCTCTAACTCTCACTAACCGCAACTCTCCATCAAACACCTACATTTTTGAATGAAGTCAGAGGGGTTCATATCGCTGTCATATCTCGCGGCAAAGTTTGAACCGCTTCATGAACCAGTCACGTGGTACAGCCGAGCAGCGAGGCTTCGGACGTCATCATTTTCAGCTCCTCCCATAAATGAAGCAAGCCTCGATACGCGCTTCGCGGAAACGTCCCCTCAATTACTCGACACACGCTTCGAAGCCTCGATACAGAACGTCACATCACTACTGGCGACTTTTTCTGGTGTTACTGGAGACTTATTTATGACGACTTTTTGACGTAAAAACGCGTATCGCTTTTCACGTCAAAAAGTGAAAAGCGATACTCTCAACAAGCAGCAGTGCTGCCGTGGGCGCCTCACCCGTGCCAAAGCGCTCACAAGCGGAGGATAGTCCTCCCCCAGCTGCTATCAGGGCAGGAGACGTTCACACCTGTGCGTCCAAACTAGTGATGGGATTTCCGGCTCTTTTTAGAGATCCGGCTCTTTCGGTTCGGCTCACAAAAAAGAGCCGGCTCTTTCGGCTCCGAACCGGCTCTTCAGGTTGTTTTGTTGCTTTAATTAATTTATTATTAACAATAATATAAAATTATGCACAAAATGAATTACTAATGTAAAAAAAGTGGTTTTATTTATATATGTTTATATATAAATATATGTGGTGGCCCCTAGAGACAAAACACGTACAAACTCCAAAACACATTTCTAGCATGAACTGAACTTCCAAAGCAGAGCTACTAGATCACTTAAATTACACAATTGAAAGCATGTGTCTATTGTTTGTGTATTTATACACAGGCAGTCATATATATTCAAATTGCTGATTTACTCAATTTCTGGATGCTGTAAGAGAAAGAGGCAGGAAGCAAATAAAAAAACCACAAAACCATCAGCCAGTCACAGGACAGCAACTCTGAGCATTCAGACACGTAGACTCGGCCTGCTGAAGTTCACCCCACGCATCAGAGTGTGGAAGGAACGTGAACGTGATGTGGTTGTTGGCTCTGAGTCTGTGGGGTGCACAGAGAATCGTATAGGTCAAATGTCAGTAAAACAGGATGTCCAGAGGACGCGTCTGCAGCACCTGTGTGACGTTCTCAGGTCAACATGGGCCAAAAGACTCCCTCACCTTGCTGAATTGAAGGAGCGAATTCAAACAATTCTGGACGCAGATGGCCATCGAGACCAGACAAAGCACTATAAAGAGCTGATTATAAAAGAATAACATAATAAAAACAGATAAAAATACCTTAATGAATGAATGACTATTACAATAAACCTCATTGGATGTTGGACTGACAGTGTGATTACTTTGTCTGCTGATTTCCAAGACTTGGGAGAATTTTTTTTATAAAAAGGATAAGATGTATGTTTTCTAATAGCGAAGTGTTAGGTTTATTAATAATGACTTCTGAGGGTTATCACAGTGAGCAAAATTTTACTTTTCTGACTTTTACTGTAAAATTGTAAGTAGTTGCAGGCAGTTGCTGTGAAATCGATTGCTGATACCTCTCGGGGAACAACGTATTTTTCCCCTCGTGAAAGGATCACTGAGGCTCATGCTAGGTGAAAGAGATAAAGGTGTTACCTTAAAAATCATGAACTAACCTCCGAGCGCAGTAAACCTGGAAAAAGTGCAATACAAACAGAAACAGTTCACTGTTAAATGAAAAGCTGTGTCTAACTGCTGAAACCACAATGTTTCAAAAGGTGCAACTTTTTGCATTTTTACCGCAGCACCATTTCTGAGATCAATTCTGCCTATCAACACCTAGCAAACCACAGCAGAATATACATTGTCCAAATTAGCGTGAGGTTGCCGTCTGATTCTAAACTGAAACAGCTTTTTTTTTGGCATATTTACATAATTAACTTCAGTGTTCGTGTTCATTACTGTGTATTACCTCTGTGAAATAAAATAAACATAATCTGCCTGTGACATGACACTAGTGATGGGATTTCCGGCTCTTTTTAGAGATCCGGCTCTTTCGGTTCGGCTCACAAAAAAGAGCCGGCTCTTTCGGCTCCGAACCGGCTCTTCAGGTTGTTTTGTTGCTTTAATTAATTTATTATTAACAATAATATAAAATTATGCACAAAATGAATTACTAATGTAAAAAAAGTGGTTTTATTTATATATGTTTATATATAAATATATGTGGTGGCCCCTAGAGACAAAACACGTACAAACTCCAAAACACATTTCTAGCATGAACTGAACTTCCAAAGCAGAGCTACTAGATCACTTAAATTACACAATTGAAAGCATGTGTCTATTGTTTGTGTATTTATACACAGGCAGTCATATATATTCAAATAATTTAAAAACAATGTTCATTTACCTGTTACTACCACACACCAAATCCGGTCGTTGGTACTTGCTGGTTTGTGTAGCCACTAGGTAACAAAAGCTCAACACTGCACCCAGCATCCTGGAGCAATTCTGTTGTATTTTGTACGTGTTTTGAGTTTTTATGTGCTTCTGAGTTTTTACGTGCTTCGGAGTTTGTACGTGTTTTGGAGTTTGTACGTGCTTCAGGGTTTGTACGTGCTTCAGAGTTCATACGTGATTTAAAGTTTGTACGTGCTTTGTCTCTAGGGGCCACCGTAAATATACTTTTATTTATTCACTCCACATAAAATGTAATAAATAAATCATATAATACAAAAATCAACTATTCACATTTCAACTTTTAACTATTTAAATTTTCAGCTTTTTCCTTTTACAAATTTAAAGTGAAACAACACAAAACACTGCAAACCACAACACAATTAAATATAAATTAAAATATGAAAACAAAAAGAAGATGCATATTCTCTGTCACATGGGCCCGCATGAATAAACTTTCTGAATCCTTTATCATCTGCAACTGAAAATAGTTGTGGATGATTACTATACCTTTCTAGTGTGACATTGTTGTCCCTGGCTCTCTTTCTCTCCCTCCGGCTCTGTTCCTGTGCTACTGAGTGTAACTACCGCCCCTCCCCCTCTGCCCAGCATAAAGCACAAGGCTCGCGAGCTGAGTGAAGCAGAAAAAAAGTGCGAGAGAGAGGCTGAGAGAAAGAAAATAAAGAAAAAAAAACCACGTGACGGCTCGCAATAAGGAGCGGGCTCGCAATAAGGAGCGGGCTCGCGTCGTTCACGTCAAAGAGCCGGCTCTAAGAGCCATTTCGTTCGCGAACGACCCATCACTACATGACACCAGTGGAGCTGCTAATGAAAAGTTAGCTTGCTAGATTTAATCTTTACAGATCATTCAGGTAACATGTTTCAGCCATGGAGTTTATTTTAATGATTATTTGATTCATCTGCAAGCTTCTTCATGCAACTGAAAGAAAAGTATCTCAAAATTTCAACTTGCTCCTCAGTAAGTAGAAATTTACACATATTTTGGGTGCTGGATAGCAACAAGCGTCCACTTGATCAGTTGATTGTGAGTGTGGTAAAAATACTTTTTTCCCCCCAGTGTTTTAATTCCCTTTAAAAAAAAATCCCCCAAACTGTATCAACGAAAACTGTGGTCCAACAATTGAGGCTGTGGTTGTTACAGCCCTGATATCCTCTCATTTATGTTTATAGTGTTGTACAAATTAGACATGCAGCAAAGTTGTTTTCAGAGGCAAAGAGTCCATCCTTACTTTCCCATTTTATATGAACAGTAACCACAGAAAAAGACCAGTCAGGTTTCACGAACAATCATTGTGGTTATGGCACGGCTCAAATAAATGCAGACCACCAACACGTACCATAAACTCACGGGCACGTGAGATGCTGTAGCGTTGACTCTGGGAAAATTAGTCTGCAACTTAAAAATCATTGATTGATTTTTTTTTTTTTAAACCTGTCAGGGCAACAACGGGGCGAAGTCTCAGAAGACGTCATATTATCTTTATTTCTTTAATTTTATCTGAGTCTTATTGTCCTCTTTTTCTGATAATTTAACCCTGTCAGCTTAATTCGTCGTCTTTTAACCTGTTTTCATCCAGATGAGCAACACACAAGCAAATGGCGAGTCCAACATTCAGATAACCAAGAAAGCCAAAATGAGCGGCGACACCGCCACCCTGCACCTGGACGACATCCCTCCGGACGTGCTCAGTAAGGTATGTGTCACCTTGTTGTATGTATGTTTTTTTGTGGTAGAGACAGTATTCGATAGATAACTAGCAAAAACCCAACCTACAGGCAGTTGTTGCCAGGCCTGCAGCACATGTTCGTCTCGTTCATGTTTAAAACACAGAAGTCTGTTTTAATTTATCATGTTGTTGTTGTTTTTTTATATTCTTTATATCACTTTATAAAGTCCCACGCCATAAACACCAAACACATAAATCATGAATACATATTTTATAGTTTTTCTTTGCAAGCTAGATATTTATTTTATACAACAACATAATAATTACAGGCACTTTTAGCTTTGCTGTCTCATGAACATTTATTTAATTATGTGACCACACATTCCAGTGATCCCAAAGTCCCACTGCACAACAATGTACATGTAACGTACATGTCACCATTCATTTTGAGATTAGTTATATAGAGCTTGATAATCCTGGTCTAGGCAATTTATTTAGTACATTTGATTGCGATTTAGTCACACATCTAAGATGAGTTTTGGAAGATACACTTGCATATATACACTACGATCAACATGATAAGGTTCAGTGAACACAAGATATATGTTTTATTTCTGCATGTTGGCATGCTAATTAATGAGAATACAGCATTAAAAAGTCCCTGTGCAGATACAAAACCAATTAAATGTATTTTATTGGTTATTAACAGTAATTATAAAATACCTTTTAAAGTAAATATCACCTTAAAGGTTCCTGCATGTTTGCTCAGTCTGACGTTATGGTTTTAGCCTCTTATTGCACTGTTCAGAAGAAAAAATCCAAAAGCTTGAATCACATGATGATGATGATGATATCTTTGTCTTTGCAGATAAATTCTTTAGTTTCTGACAAGTTAACACTTTAAATGTGCTGAGCAAAGCTACCAAAGTTTATTGAGAATTCATCAGAAAATTCAGGCTAGCTTAAGTCACGGGGATTCTTCTTTCGGTGAAAAATGATCCAGCTGTAGTCTTACACATTACCACAGCTGCTAGCATTGCTCAGTGAGGTTCAGCATCAGGCTTCAGGGCTGGAAAATGAAGCCAGCGCTCTCAGGACCACTCAAAGACTCGTACAGCCTGGTACCAAGTATCTTGCACATTGAAGAAAGGAGAGTCCATAAAGTATGTGTGCTTAAATATCTGTGTTTGTTTACAGCAGTGTAAAAAATGAAAATGGGCATAAAAATGGGGCTAAAATCACATGAAAAACCAACATTCCCGTCTCCCTGAGTGGCAAACAGCAGTATAATAATCTTCACACGAAAGCACGAAACACTCGTTACACAGACGTAAACAGAGCAGGTGAATATTTAAAGCACACAAAGAACAGAAAGTAGCTGCAAGCTGCCGCAGACCATTAGTGAAGTCCTCTTTACAGCTGAGTGAAATCTTGACAGAGGTCAGGAAAAAACAGGAACAAAGAATCATATTTTTTCATTTGTCAGATTTATGGTCAGTCATTGGTTTACTAACTTTAATCATGACCCTATGTATTTCATCATTTTCAAAGTGACAACTTTCAGTTTTTCAGCTGCAACTTCATGAATAAGAAATTGGAGCCAAACCTCTTCATTTCCACAAAACTTCCATCTCACTTGTGTTCATGACAAGCAGCACAATCGCATCGATTTCTATGACATCCAGGGAGTTTGTTTCTTTTTATGAGGTTTTTAAGGGCGAGGCTCTGATGACTCCCACGATGATGGCCAAAGACAGTCACCAAGACTAAAGGTTTCAGCAACCTTCGGTTTACTGGTCCATGTCCATGATGCTGGCGACTGATCCCTGACAATAATAAGCAAAACAAACCAAACGTGACTAAACTAATATAAAAAAACACCGGTTTGTTCCAGGATTGATCCTCTAAAGTATCTGTGCCAGAAGAAAAATCTGAGTATTCACCAGATGAGGAGTTAAAAGAATATTAGAAATAGTATTTCGGGACCATAACGGACATCTAAGGAAAAAGTTTAAGTTCACAGTCAGAAAACAATGAAATGAAGGAAACTCTGAGACCACAGCAAAAATGTGACTCCAAACTCTCTGAATTTCTCTGAATTGTTACTCAGTTCAATTCAGTTTTATTTGTATAGCGCCAAATCACAACAACAGTCACCTTGGGGTGCTTTATATTATACATAAGGTAGAGAGAAAACCCATTGAGCGAGTGCTTTGGTGACAGCGGGAAGGAAAAACTCTTTTTAACGCTTTTAACAGGAAGAAACCTCCAGCAGAACCAGGCTCAGGGAGGGGAGGAAAACATGACTGAAAAGAAGAGAAGAGAGCCAGATATTAATAAGAACTAATAATTAAATTCAGACTGGTGTATAGAACAAACACTCAGTGCATTGTGGGAAGCCTAAAGGAGCGCCCTGTTGGGGTGATGTGGTGCCACGAAGTCTTAAAGATAAGATGGAGAGGAGAGGAAGACCTCCGAGAAGATTTAAATTCTCAGTCAGGAAATTCAGAAACGAGGAAAACTCTGAGACCAGCGCCACAGAAAAAATATGGCTCCAATGTTAAACATGAACTAAGAGCGAAGTCATGAACACATCCACCCTCAGGTTGTTAACTCACAACGATGTCTCCAAGTCGAGGATTTCATCTTCCAGGAATGCGTTCCTTTTTTCCGGAGCATTTACTTTGTTCTGCATAAATCAGCTTTGTTTTTGCAGAATCATTTGTTTTATCAGTAATTATCAGAACGACCACGTCTCAACCTCTGGAGCTGAATAAAGGAGTGCTGCAGTTCCTCTACCGTCCATGTGAGGCTCCAGCAGTCAGTCAGAAACTGCCGTGTTAAAACCTTTTGTCAGAAATAAACACGTCCACGTGTAGCTGCTAGCCTTCATCGCTTACGATGTTTGGGGCATTTTTAATAGATTCTCTGACTAATATTACTGTTTCAGACCATTCTGAAGTTCGTGCTTCAGTTTCAGTGAGTAAAATTCACACATTAATTAGTCTGTTACTTGGCACAGCTTTGACTCCAATGTTTCATCCACACCTTTGGCTTCAAAAGGCCTCCATGGCAACCAGCAGGTCTCACTGTCGTGTCTCACTGAAGCTTCAAAGTATGCAGAACCTGTCCAGAACATGTATGCGCTCTACATACATACACAGCACAAACGCTGTTACACAGAGACGTAGGCTCTATGTCAGAGAATAGAAAGGCACCGAGAAAATCAGCAAAGCAAAAACGTATAATAGCTATAATAGCTGTACCTGAGCCACACGATGAATCGAACACATGAATCGCCGAGTGAAAATATGTTTAACTCAGTCATCGTGGTGTTGGTTTGGCTTCTCCGCTTCCTCTGAGCGCTGAATTTCCTCGACTGCCACAAAAGTGGCAGCCAAACCCGAAACACCCTGAGCCATTTTACGACAGGAAACACCTTAGCTAACAACAACTTAACAACTAAGCTGTAGTGCCTCTTCACTTCACTGTGCAATTACCTTTTGTGCAATACTTTTTGTTAATAATCAGCGGTGCAATAGACTCTGTTTAGAAGGGTTAAAGAAATCTGAGCTGGCAGCAATCACTTCAGAGTGTCGGGTCAGAACACTTGTAAATGTTCAGATATGAGAGGAACAAACAGGCAGAGTCCAGGAATAAAGTTGTCATTCTTTGTATTTCCAATTGAGAATGTGCCCGCAGCTGGGCGTGAGCGTGTGTGTGTGTGGTTTCTGTAGACAAAGCATAATGATACAAATCAAATTACATAATAAACATAAAGATACAACTGAGGTGTACTCAAGTACAGTATATAACTAAATAAGCTGACATTATACTTCAGACTGGTTACATAAACTTAAAGTCAGACATTATGCATTAACACACCGCATACAACTATGCAATGAAGGCAACTTTACATTGGGTTATCATCTGTTACACAGAGCACAGAATCAACAACACGATAACAACGAATCTCTCTGCTAGAAGCTAATTAGCGAACAAATCTGTTATGCTAGCGAACTGCTACTTGTACATAATGTCACTTAAACAGAAGCAGAAACTGCTGGTAAGTCATCAAATACACTCATGGCTGAACACCAACATAACTGAGTGAAGTAAACATTAACTTACAGTCTTATGAACGCACACACTGTCTGTTGTTTGGCTGCCGTTTGTCTCTGATCTAAATTTGCGGACATGCACACCGATGGTGCATTCAGGGGGCATAGGAAATCCCATACACAAATCTAACCCTTTTGTACAGCCGCCCCCAAATTTGGTATACAAATTTGACCTTAATGGAATGTCCTCTGCACCTAAGCAGAATCCTGAGGTAGAACAGGCAACCTGATGAGCCGTGCCACCGGGCAAGTGTAAGTTCGGTCCTTTACTTGAACGACTGCAGCTCTGACACGATCATCGGCCCCCGGTAAGATAGTTTTCACGGTTCCTACTTGCCAGAGTGCTCGTGGGGTCTGCTGATCAACAATGAGAACCACAGATCCAACTGCAATGTTGTCTGTTTCCTTGTGCCATTTCTGCCGTGGTTGCAAGGTGGGCATAAAATGCCGTAAGAAGTGCTTCCAGAATTGGTCAGCCAGGACTTGAGTGTGTCTCCACCTCTTACGACTGAGCAGCTCGGATTCTGGATAGAACACTTGGGGTAGAGAGCAATCTGGCCGCCCCATCAACAAAGAGTAGGGCGTGATGGGATCTGGGTCTGCGATGTCTGAAGAAACATAACCCAAAGGTCTGGAGTTGAGTATACTCTCCACCTCAAGCAGGACAGTCCTCAGCACTTCCTCTGACACTATCTGCGCTCCCAACGTGGTGCGCAGAGCGGTTTTCACAGATCGCACCTCTCTCTCCCAAGACCCTCCAAAGTGTGGAGCACTAGGGGGATTGAAACAGAATCGGATCTGTTCTGCCGCCAGTTGCTGTCTAAGATCTGGCGTTAGGGCGGTGAATGCTTCTTGTAGTTCCTTACTTGCACCTCGAAAGTTGGTACCCTGGTCTGAAAGGAGTTCAAACGGCTTCCCTCTACGGGCTATAAACCGTCTGAGTGACATCAAGAAGGAGTCAACATCCATGTTTACCAGCAGATCCAGGTGAACTGCTCGAGTAGTAAGACACTTGAAAAGGATGCCCCACCTCTTTTCTGTGCGCCGACCCACTTTAATGAGCATAGGGCCGAAGCAGTCCATTCCAGTCGAATAGAAAGCAGGTCGGAAGAGCCTCAAACTTGAGGGCGGCAAATCTGCCATTTTTGGGACATCTGGCTGACCTCTCCACTTCTTGCATTCGAGACAGTAATGCTGATGTCTTCTGACTGCTTCTCTCCCCCTTAAGATCCAGTATTTCCGGCGCAACTCAGCGAAAACACGTTCAGCTCCCGGGTGGTTGAGCTTATTGTCACATCGCTGGATTAGAAGCTTCGTAACTGGGTGAGCAGATTCTAGAAGTACAGGATGTAGTACCTCAGGGCTCAGGCCTTCACATCTGCGGAGTCGACCTCCAACTCTAATCAAGTCAGAAGACTTGTCATACTCAGGAGTGAGGGTAATTAGCCTGCTACTGGATGGAATCAGCTTCTCTGATTTAAGTAATGTGAATTCTCTCGGGAAGCTCTCCATCTGAGAATGTCTAAGCAGGACCAGCTCTGCCCTTTCAAAGTCATCAGCATCAGGTTGACTGGTGTCATTAGCCGTCCCGTGCATCAATCGAGCAGTGGCTTTCAGGAGTTCCTCATATGTGCTGAACTGTGTGATGTCAGGTATCGCTGGACTAGCGGATCCAGTAAGCAGACCACAGAACACTGGCTTCTTCAGCTCCTCCACTTCCTCTTTAGCTTCTCCCACCGGTGCTTGTGGCCAAAGGCTGGGTGGCAGCTGAAGAAATGGTGGCCCACGGCTCCAGCGATTCTCACCAGCAAGCTGAGCCACAGTTTTCCCTCTCGTGATATCGTCTGCTGGATTGGTTCCTGAGTCAACGTCCCGCCAAGATGCTGCAGCAGAGAGTTCTTGTACCTCTGCAACTCTGGTTCCCACAAAGACTATATCTGCATGAATCTGAATGGAGCCAGTTAAGCACTGTAGTCGAGTCTGTCCAGAACACCATATCGTGGATGTCAAGGGTCAGTTCTTTCTTCAGAACAGAAGCCAGCT
Source organism: Neolamprologus brichardi (assembly GCF_056152115.1). NCBI lineage: Eukaryota > Metazoa > Chordata > Actinopteri > Cichliformes > Cichlidae > Neolamprologus > Neolamprologus brichardi. The sequence continues at coordinate 25,061,668 of NC_142113.1, read as the reverse complement.
GTGCTCCTGTAAGGGCTCCACACAACTCTAGCCTTGGAATTGAGAGTTGCTTCTTGGGTGCAACTCTCGACCTCGCAGCCAAGAAAGCCACCTGGACCTTTCCTTCCCCTTGGTCGGTGCGTAGATATGCCACAGACCCATAGGCACGCTCAGAGGCATCACAGAACACAGGCTTCGATGGCTGTTACTACAATCCAAGCGTGAGTCAGTGTAGCATCTTGGCAGCGTTATCTGTGAGAGCTGGCCGAGTTCACTTTCCCACAAATGCCAGGCATGGAGCAGATTCTCAGGTAAGTGAGGATCATCCCATCCTCTTTTCTTGTCCCAGAGGTGTTGCACGATGACCTTTGCCCTGGTTGTATATGGAATAAGAAACCTGAGAGGATCATACTGCTGGGCGAGCAGCCGATAAATGTTGCGCATTGTTGGCTCCGAACTGACGCTCTGCTGATGCTTGTACCGGAGTGCATCAGTCTTACAGTGCCATACGAGTCCTAGAGTGCGCTCTTGAGGATCGGCTGACTCCTGGGAGAGCCAGAGAACGCTACCCTCTGACTGGGACTCAACTGGTAGGTGGCTGATGACCGTGTGGACATTGCTAGCCCATTGTCGTAGTTCAAATCCACCCTCCAAGAGGAGAGACTGCAGGCGATCCACCAACTTCTTGGCTTGGCCTTCTGATGGGAGGCTCTGCAAACAGTTGTCAACATAGAAATTACGTTCTATGGACAGACGAGCATCCTCTCCTGGCTCAGTGCGTTTCTGGACATGGTGTTGAAGTGCAAAGGTAGCGCAGCACGGACTGCATGTAGTCCCAAAGGGACGCACCTGCCATTGGTAGATGGTGGGTTTTTCGTCTACCTCCATGTCTCGCCACAGGAAACAGAGAAAGGGTTTGTCCTCATCTAGCAGACGGACCTGATGGAACATCCCCTTTATGTCACTGCTGAAGGCGACTGGGTGTTCCCTGAACCTGAGAAGGACTCCCAACAGGCTAGCTCCCAGTGTAGGCCCTGGAAGAAGGCAGTCATTCAGGCTCTGACCCTTGTAGGTGAAGGAACAGTTGAACACTATCCTGTCCTTCCCGTTGTGGTGCACCATGTGATGGGGGATAAACCACGAACAGTTACTCACTGCGGCCTCTTCCGGTGCAACAGCTGTGACAAAGCCAGCCTGCAGCAGTTTTTGGATTTCCTGAGAGTAGGCAGCTGCCTTCTGTGGTTCTCTGGCAAGTCGTTTCTCTGTACCACGAAGCTGGGCCAAAACTGCCTCTGGTGTAGCACGAGGAGGGGGAAGATTCTTCTTCCACAGTAGTGGAGTGGCGTAGCGGTTTACTCCATCAATTGTTACTCGAATTGTCCTTTCCTCAAGTCTCTGAATGGCCTCAGTGTCTTGTCGGGACCTGGTAATGAGCCGCTCACTCCGGTATGGCAAGATATCCATCTTCCAGAGTCTCTCAACATGGCTGAAGAGCTCAGCTTCTGGTGAGGCCCCAGAGGTGAAGAGACACTGCTGTGGGGTTAGCCGCTGACGTAGGAATCTCGATGGACCCTGTAAAGTCCATCCAAGTCGGGTGTGCACAGCTGCAGGTCCACCTGGAGGGCCTAGACGTACTGGCTCCACAGGAGTGAGAAGATGTGGATTATCCGACCCAATAAGCAGAAGGGGCTGTACTTCCTTTATGTCTGGCAGTGGCAGGTGCTTAAGGTGACGGTACCGCTCCTGTAATGCTCTTATTGGGTAACTATGGCGTGCTAGGCCAAGTTCCTTTGCTGTGAAGGCTTGGTGGATCTGGAAGGACTTGTTAGGCTGTGAGGCAGGAGAAATGGAGAATGACACAGCGGCACCATGGATGGTACAGCTATCTTGACGGACAGTGCGGAGTGCTAGGTCCTCAGCTTCCCCGTGCAGCCCCAAGCGATCAGCCGCTTCATGCAGAAGTATGGTACGCTCTGAACCATCATCCAGTATAGCATAGGTTTCAACCATCTTGGTACTGCTCCTAATGATGACACGACTTAGCTTGAGTAGCACCTGACTACTATTGGTTTGCCGGTCTACGTACAGTGTCTCAGAGGTGGAACTTACTAAGCATGTGCTTTCCTCTGGTGCACTGGTTGAATCAGAGGCTGTAGCATCTGGGCTGGTATTGACATCATGAAGAACTTCAAGATGTCGGCGCCCACATGGTTTACACTTGGCTTTGAGGTTACACTTAGCTGCTTGATGATCACGGGCGCATCGCCAGCACCTCTTATTTGCCTTGATCCACTCTGTCTTCTGCTCCTTCGACAAGAGTTTGAAGTTACTGCACTGATTCAGGTAATGCTGCACTGTATTACAGAATGGGCAGTACTTCTTGGGCCTTACTTGTGTCGTTGGCATGTCACCTTCCATCTTTCTCCTGGGCTCACTACCATGGAGAATGGTGGTAGCCTTCTGAAACTTATGCTCAGGACGTCTCTCCTTTCGTGAAACTTGCCTCTCCCTGTCGGAGTGGTCACAGTATTGGTCTCCAATTACCTGGACACGCACCTCATACTCAAGCCATTCAGCCAGATCAAGCAGTGTTGGTATAGGAGTGTTGATGGGATTGACAAATCTTTGGAAATTTGCTCTTAGGTCATAAGGTAGCTTAGCTAAGAGGCGAGATACATGTGAGCCACACCTCAACTCTGTCCGACCCTGTTCTCCCAACTGGTGTAACATACCCACTAGCGCACGAACTTGGAGTGCAAAAGACTTGAAGGCTCTGATGTCACCACTCCTAATGTTGGGTCCATCCATCAGTTTGGTAATCCTTTTTAAGGCCAGATGTTGAGGTTGCCCATACATGTCTGTAAGTGCTCTCATGGTGTCAGCAAATGGGAATGGACTGTTACTGTATGAGTCAGCTACAAGTAGTGCATCTTCACACTTAAGATGATCTGTCAAGATCTGGAACTTGAAGTGTTCAGGAGCATCAAGTGGAAGTATGTTATCTAGGGCTAACTTTAATCTTGCAAACTCACGTGGGTCCTCGTGCACAAAGTCGGGGATCGTTGGTTGAGGTCCACGATAAGTCTCTATTGGTTGGGCTCTGCTGAGAGAGAGTGGTGTCTGAGGGCACCCACCTGGTTGCAGGCGATCAGGTGGACACTGTCGGCGGTCATCTGGGTAGTTACCACAGGCGCCTGTAGGGATGACTTGAATCCTGATACCCATATCCATAAGGAGAACGATAGTGACTGTCAGGGCTGCTTGGGTGACCAGGGGTAGGATACCTGTCATCTTGTCTGTAGTATGGATCATCTTCATAGCAGGCCCCTAGTCTTTGCAATCTCGGAGGAGTGGCAGCCTGACTGTAGCTCCTGTGGCGACGAGCATACACCTCATCAACCCTTCTTTGGTCTGCATAATACGGTGACCGTCCCCTTGCTGCTGACGCTGCTTGAAGTGGAGGGGGCCTCTCTGCTGTCATTGGTGGAAGAAAATCTTGAGATTCAGGGCATGAGTCGACTGAAGGTGATGGTGACTGTGCACTGCACTCCCTGTCGAGGTCTGCGTCATTTAGACTGTGAGTGAGCTCCTCAATCAGGCCATGCTGGCTGTCCTTTGGATGTTGAGACTCATCCCCAAATGGCACCTGTGGAGCACTTACAGGCTGATGTGGGCTCTTCTGACCTTTGATTGGCACCAGCTTACTAGTGTGGGCAGGTGTGGTTGACGTCCCATCCTCACAAAGTCCAGACCGTGATGTGGCATGCTGTGGAGCTAGTACAGGTGAGCTAGAGATCAATTCTGTCAGGCGTTGCACATCTAGTCGGAGTTGATTGTGTTCCTCTTTCATGTGATGAATATATTGGAGAATTTCAGGATGAGTAGAATGCTTGCCCTGATCATCACGTGAGAGTCGGTTCTTAGCGAGGTCGTCCACTTCATAGTTCTGGAGGTATGATGGCAGCTTGCTATGTCTGTGTGGGCGGTCAGACTCTCTGTATGGGTATCGGTCTTCCATTCTGAACATATAAGGCTGAAGCAGTTGCTCACATCCGGCTCGAAGGACCAAATGTTTAGAAGGGTTAAAGAAATCTGAGCTGGCAGCAATCACTTCAGAGTGTCGGGTCAGAACACTTTCCTTGAATCTCATAACCTGAAGGGTCAAACTCTTCCTCTGGGCTTCACCTTCTCCTTCCCCTGTGAACAGCTGGAAATCGACAAGGTCTCACACACACACACAAACACACAGTGTAAATACACAACAGTGATCTATGTGTTTTGGCTGTTTGAGGAGACATCAGCAGTGTAGCCTGTAGCTGGTTAGGCTGTTCATGGTTTTAAAGGTGGTTTAGATGAGTTTTTAGAAGGAAAAGAAAATTATCAGAAATAATCACAGAGACAGAAAACTATCACAAAAGTGCAGAAAACCTAAACAAGGAGACAAAACCTAAAAAAACTACCACAGAGATCCAAGAAGGGTGACCCTTAGAGACCCTGGACTCTCCCCGGGGTTTCTGTGCCTCCTCCTGCAGTCAGTCCTCGTGTTCACGGCGATGTCACTGATAGATTCTGTAAATTGTGTTTTTCTGCACAGAGCATTCTGATCCGCTGGACCAAAGGCTACAACTGCTCCGGGGTGGAGGGGAAAGACGTGGTCCAGTTACTGAAAGAGGCCATTCAAAGGAGAGGGGTCGGTCCAAAAACACCAGAAATCACATTCATGTGTTTCAGCTCTGGCCTGCAAAACCGTTCTTCCAGCTGCAGCGTTTTAGCTGCGTTTTACCCTTCAGCACAATGTTTCTTTATACACACACACTCTGTGACACTGCATACAGTGCAGAGCAGACTTGTGTGTATCTCATTGCTGTTTCAGTTGATGCTAACTCACTCATGATGTTCGAACATCAGAATAACAGCAGCTTGTGGTGATGCGCGAATCATGAACAATCGTTCAATACTCGAAAATCATTTTACTGACTCGTGAATCATGATTCACAAGCCCAACTGACTCACTGACTCATCCCTGTTGCTGTTAGCAGCAATATATCTAGCTTATAATTAAAATTGTGGAGAAAAACACAACATCCAGTATCTTAACAAAAAAAATTCTGCTCTGAACTGGAAGAAAAAACCCTGAGTAGAAGCTCACATCAAGACAATAGCTCCTCGGTTCACAGTAGCATCGCTCTGCTAACATGCTAACAGCACATTTGAGCTACTCACCCCCTCCCTTCTGTGCTGAATCATAGAGCTAACTCACCCCCTCCCTCCTGGCTCACAGCTTCTTCTTCTCCTTGGTAGGCAACCAATGTTAAGGCGCATTACCGCCCCCTGGCTCACAGCTCAGTGGACATTTAGATGAGAAAATATATATTTGACACATTTAAGGAAAATACTAATAAAATAAAAATAAACAAAATAAATGTTTATTAAGCAATTTTGATAGGAAATTGCTAAATTTTAGAAATGTTTTTGCTATTTTTTGCTCTATAAAATAGTTTTCTTTTAGAATCACTCATCTTAGCAGTAGGATTTACATGAAAAGAGAAACAAATTAAGTTTGAGTGAAAATGTACATTTTTTGCACTCTCTGGTCAACTGACTCAGTGAATCAAATGACTCAAAAACCCGATTCGATTCAGTAAAAAGAATCATATTTACCATCACTAGCAGCTTGTATACCAGCCACGAGTGCAGAAGCAAAGCTACAAAAAAAATCTGTCATTGTCTAAAAAGACGTGGACTTAACTGTAAGGGATAAAATCAGTAGCACCACATGCTGATGTGCTGACAGAAAATGTTATGTTAAATTGTTTGTGGGCCTCATATTTGAATCGGCGAGTAATTCTTCCCACTTCATCTCTCTGTGAATGCTGCTGAGGTGCAGATTAAAAGCAGCGTGGCACTTTCTCTCTCTGTGTAGGCAGGATATTTGTGAATAGGCGAGATATAAATGCACCTGTCTGCCTGTCTTCTTTTCTGTAGGACTATCATATTGGCTCGGTTGCCATGGTGAACGACACAGTGGGAACGATGATGAGCTGCGGCTACAGGGACCAGAGCTGTGAAATCGGCATGATCATTGGTAACCATAATTTCAATAAGTAAAGAACTCTGGGATGTCTTTGTCTGTGTTTGTCTTTGTTTGCCGTTATTGTACAGCACTTTAATCAGCCATGCTGTTGTGCTTTATAAATAGAGTGGGACGGTCCTCAGATAAACCTCACATCTGTCTGACTGAGCTGTGTTTGCCTGCACCCCCCGAACACACTGACAAGATGATGAGTAGTCGGTTTATTGAGGTCATAGATAAATTACTGAATGGATAAAACATCCACAACAAAGACATAAAAGCAGCTATATATATACACAAAACAACCACAAAGAGACGCAAAGCAGAAAAAAATGACTCCTAAAGAGCCACAGTCACAAGAAGGCAAGAAGTACACAAACATGAAAGTCTTTTTACACAAGATGGATTCAGCCTCTGGGTTTTAAAAATAGAATTGCAGTCCTTCTAATCACCAGCAAGGGGAGATGTCTTTGTTTTTACGAAGAAGGCAAATTGGATAAAAGTCATTGAAAAGATGGCCCTTTGACCCCTTCACCTCAGTAAAAAGTTTCCTGACAAGGTTTTTCTTCTCAGTCACCATTTTTAAATCTCACTGAAGACAAAATTATCTAAATGATGGTCCCTAAAGAAAAAAATAAATACCAGGCTTACATTAAAAGCTACAGTTCACGGATCTACTTTATAGTATTATAAAGTAGATGTTATTTGTAGTACTGTAATAGCAAGTTTTAGACCCAGAAATAGTGATATTAGAGTATGATTTGTGCTTTGGTTATGATGCTTCTTGGCTCAGAATCCCAGACAAGCCCCCAAATTTACTCGAACAACAGAGAATGATGTCACAGTAGCTACAATGTTTTTTACACAGATGCAGCAGCTGCTGTCTGAGCCAGATGTAGTCTGAATGACAAGTGACATCTGCCCATGGGTGAAGGAGTCACAGAACGGTGTGGCCCACAAGTATACATATTTGCCATATTTGGGCCAAACATTCATTGCTATATCTGGAGGGCTTCCTCCAAGACCTAGATTTTAATTTTTATATTTTAAAATATCATAAAATTATATTTTAATTTTATGACATTTTGGGGTCAATATGGAGTAGCAAATAATTACCTTTTATTATGATTTTGACTCTTCTAAGCTGCTAAATGCTTCGCGGTTTAATCTAAACAACATTTTCCTGCAGGTACAGGAACCAACGCCTGCTACATGGAGGAAATGACGAATGTGAAGGGTATTGAGGGCGAGGACGGACGGATGTGCATCAACACGGAGTGGGGCGGCTTTGGGGATGACAAATCCTTGGATGACATCCTGACTGAGTTCGACGTGGAGGTGGACAAGACCTCCATCAACCCTGGCGTGCACATGTATGTTTCACAACTATTCAGAATCATAACACACCTCTCCCGTTCATGTGATCAGCTTCAGATAAGTCTTTCATACAACTTCTATACAATAATTTTTGGCTACAGCAGAAGTTAGAAACTGATAGCTAATGTTTGTGAGAGTTTCTGTCCTGATTATGTGCGTTCTGCTGTAGCTTTGAGAAGATGATCAGCGGCATGTATTTGGGAGAAATCGTTCGACTGGTGCTGGTGAAGATGACCAAGGACAAGCTGCTGTTTAAAGGACAGATATCGGAGGCATTGGGGACCCCAGGACAGTTTGAGACCAAGGCTATCTCTGAGATTGAGGAGTGAGTCTTTTGCTTTTTCCTTGTTTCTAGCAGTCTCTCCTGGTCTTTATTATCTAACCACTTTGTCTGGTGCTCAGGCCGGACAGCGGTTTGGAGAACGCCATGAAGATTCTGACTGAGTTGGGTCTGGATTGGGATCCAGTCGACGCCTCTGTGGTGCGCCTGGTCTGCGACACTATCTCCTCACGCTCTGCCCATCTCTGTGCTGCCGCCCTGGCAACCCTCGTCAACCACATCCGTAACAACCGCAAACTGGACCATCTGAAGACCACTGTCGGGGTGGACGGGACAGTGTACAGAAAACACCCCACGTAAGAGGCATTTGGTGAACAGAGCAAAGACATTTGAACATTTAACCAAACTTCACTTGGTTTACTGATATTAAGTAACCAGTCTTTTTCTAATAGTCTTTTCTTTAATACTTAAACATTATTTGGAAAGATTGTACAGAGTACACTTTTAATGACTTTAAAAACAAGAACTGAGTGCACTATTCTGTACATTCATGTTCAGATATATTCATACATTCCCATTAATACTAGGTTAAGTCTTCTTTAGCAAGTTGTACTTTGATCAGACACTTTTAGTAGCCGTCAACAAGCCTCTGCCATAACTCTGGTTGAATATTTGATCACTTTTCTTGCCAGTTTTGGTAGAGTTCATAGTCCATAGTTCAAGCATAGTCCATATTTTCAGTAGGGTTGGTGTCAGGGCTTTGGGAAGGCATTTCCACAAGTTTAATATTAGCCTGCTTTATTCATCCCGTAAACAATTTTGATGTGTTTGGATAAATATATGTACTATGTAAGTAATTTTACATTGTGTATGTCTACTTTTAAATATCTTTAGGTAAATATAATTAGATTTTTTTTTTTTGATTGATTGATTTGTAATTTATTTCAACATGTGAACAATATACAGGTACGTTTAGAAAAGAAAATGAGAGAAAAAAAATACTATACAAAATACATACAAAAAAAAAACGTTCTGATTAATTTACATGTTGAAAGGGAGTGGGAAGAAGTAAACACTTATTTAATCCCACCCCTTTGTCATAAATTATCAGTTAATATTTAGTCAGCTTCCTTACTGATATAATTTGTAATAAAAATAGTGAACCGATTTCTGATATACTATATACTATAATATTACATCATGAATTTAAAAAAAAAAAAATTTAAATAGAGACATTCACTTAATTTCAATATTTTCCTTTTCTTTATAGTTTGAGAAGATCATATTTTTATAACTCTTTCTGAACAGTTTTATGTTTGGACATTGTTTTATTTCCATATTCAGACTGTTCCATAGTTTCACTCCATGAACAGAAACACAAAAGCCTTTTCTTGTAGTATGTACCTTCCCTGTTTTGAAGTTACAAAAACCCCTTAAATTATAACTTCCTTCTTTCAAAAAAAAACATACTCAGAATATTACCGGGCAGTTCTTTATTTTTTGCTTTGAATAGAATTTGTGCTAAATTGTAATTTAAAATAAAATTCCATTTAATTTCAGGGGAATGATACAGGTAGTCCTAGGCTGTATTATGAAGCGCTTGTCCATGTGGGACGCTGCAAATTTCAGTCAAGCTTGAAGGAGGAACTTCTTTCTTGGTCGACACCCTTTCAGTTGATGGACATATAAAATTGACCTCACTGTGGACAGTGACGCTGGTGCTTCAGCAGTTTGGTGGTTGTTCCTGAACATCCTGACCAGGTTTCCCTGTTCTGAGAGGGACAGTTTGGATATTGTTTCAGACCCTCAGCAAAGTGGAGACACATTGAGCTGATGATCTCTGAATCTGCAGTTATTTAGAAATGGCTCCAAGAGAACATCCCAACCTAGATTTCCTAAGTTTCATAGACTTTCCCATTGTTCTGAGTATCGGTCAATCCAGTATCTGCTGTCAAATCCTTTTTATTCTGGCAAAGAGAAACTACCAATCGTTATCACTATATCGATAGGCCTTGACTTAAAAGACACTGTAGTACCTTCAGGACCACATTTGGGTGTATGCATAGATTTGAGCCTGTAGCTATAATTTTGACCTTGTGTAGATTAGTGAAATCCATTTCTTGTTTTGTTTTTGTTTTTTTGCAACTCATTAAATGGCAAAACCTGGCAGTTCTGTCCTTTAAACACCTCCCTCTCTCTTTCCTTCCTTTTCCAGCTTCAGCAGTAAGCTCCAGAAGGCGATGCGCCTGCTCGCCCCTCAATGTGACATCACCTTCCTCATCTCGGAGGACAGTAGCGGGAAGGGCGCTGCCATGGTAACGGCTGTGGCACAGAGGCTGGCTCACCAGTCCCGACTGCTAGAGGAGAGCGACGGTGAGGACAATGAAGAGGAGCAGGAGAAGGAAGAGGGTCAATAATGTATTTTTGACCAATCTATGCCTCAGTGCAACTGCAACTGTTCATATAATGTGAAGAGGTGGAGCGAATCTTCCGGTATTTTATCATGTTGAGATTTTATTAGAAAAGAAGTAAAAATATGTTGATCAGAGTATTTAAAGTACAAAAACATACGCAAGGCTCACTGAAAAAGGTATTAAAAAGTAAACAATGTGTCAAAAGGAGGCGATTTAAAGTCATTTTATAGATCGCTATGGAGATTTTGATCCATTAAAAACCTATTTATTAATAAGGGGCATAGCTTCGGGGGGATTTGTGGTGGCAACAATTCCTAAAAATAAGTGTTGTTATATCACTGCAGCAAGGGGCGTACACTCCAGGGGGGGCTGAGGGGCCCCCTATTGCTGGTTAAAGACAGTGTTTTCCTCCTCAGTGTGTCACTGTGAGTATAACTCAGTAATGTTAAATAATAATAATAATAATAATAATAATAATAACCACTGAAAGCTAATGTTCTGATTGTATAACAGGATATTTTAAAGTTAAAAAGATGGACAGTTTACAAGCCTTAATGTGTGAAAATGATGTTGATGAAAATCGGGCTAAAGGGACAGGAACAGTTCAGAGCTTCCCTGAGAAATGTCCCGTTTTTAAGATTATTTTTTATTAACATAAATCTGTGACAGTTGTCAGCACATATGGTGGTACAAGGCAAGAAAGAGTGGAATAAATAATTTGGCTTTTTTAATTTCCTCAATCTCAATAAATAAAAAACAAAAGACTAAGAATTATCAGAGAAATGCATCATTTGCTGCTTGGTGAGATTTCCAGTCATCCTGAACATCAGTGATCTGTTTGTGTCCAAGTAAAAGATAACAGATGCTTCAGTCTGATGCAGAAAAGAGGGAGACAAGGATATTTGTGAAATGTGTATTGAAGGTGCCAAAAATCCTCCTCTCTTTTAAAAAAAATGGGGAATAAAGAGTTTATGTACAAAGAACCACAGAAGAAGAGCTGCAGCACAATGTGCACTAAAGCCAGTGAATAAATAAAAATGTTAAACCGTCCAATCAGAGTGAAGCCTGTGTGTTTTCATTACTGATGCTGTGGTGCTGATGACAAATAAAAAGGTGAGAAGGAAACTACTGAGAAGAAGCCTCGCTGTGCTAATGCTTATCTGACAAATAAGAGGCTGGAAAATCGGCCAGTAGGTATGATTGAACAGGTGAAATCAGTGACCTTTGACCTCAATGAAGTAACATCATGAACCAAAGAGAATATGTGAGGAAATTCCACAGTGCACAGACTGCTTAAGTAAAGAGACGGTGGACGTTGTTGATGTCAGCAGAAAGATCATCTCAGATCATTTTCTCCATGAGCTCTGATGGTGATGTTTGAACGAGCCGCCGTAAACGTACACTCACAAACACTAAACACTGCTGCAAACAAAAGAAGCAAAAAATCCGTCAGAGAGAAAAATCATTCAGCATTTTTAAAACACAGCTTTATGTTTGAGACACTCCAGCATAGGCTTCCACCCGTTTCTGCTGCCTCCCTCTCGTTATTAAAATGATTATGTTTCAGTTACTCCAGTAAAGGCACTTGCTTTAGCTTTTCTTTTTTTGTCTGAAGGCCATTCAGACACTTTCATCTGCTGTTTTTAAAAGCACGCTGCACACCCAGCTGAGATATACCGAGTTTTTAGTTAATAGCTCTTTGAGAATCACCTTGTTGGTGTAAAATTCCTATTTTATGTTATTTTATGTTTGTTACATGCAGACACAACGCTGTGAGCTAACCATGAGTTTGGTGTCTTTTAAGCGCTTGAATGCTTCAAAATGGTCAGGTACAAGAACTGTATGGTGTTATTTTTGTGCCTCTATTCTGATCCAGTGGAGTGGTTTAAACTAGATTAAACCAACAATGGTCTGAAAAAATTTAATATTTTAAAATAACACACTAACCAAAAATGGGTTTAGCTACATTCTGGACCATGTTTCTGGAAAGCAGTAGCTAGCGAGCTGATTGGAGACCAAAACAGCCAATCAGAATTTTTGCATCCAAGTCTGTGATTGGTTGGTTTTGAGGCACATTTATAAGTGTACAGAGAGTGCGCACAGAGCAGAGATCTGAGCGAGAGCGGCTGTTATTGTGTCTGTATATGGATAATAGCAAACACTGAAATACATTTCCTGCACGCAGCAGTAAATTCTGTTCGCTCAAATTAAACTTTTCTCCAATCAAAATAATTTTCTCCTCAAAATGCAACATTTGCACTCGCACAATTTTTTTTACACGTGCTCAGAATAGCGGCACAACAAAAACGCCATAGAACTGGACTGAAAATGAGAGAGAGAAGCCGACGACCGAAGAAAAACTCTGACAGATGCTCAGAAAGTGGAGAACTACGGAGCCCCGCAGGGGACATGGGAGAAAAAAAAATTAAGACGCAAAAACTTTTGCGAGATCTCACAAAACAAACTCGGGATCTTGCAAAAGTTTTGCGAGATCTCCCAAAAGTTTTAGCCGCATTCTTCGGAGGCCGCCAGCTCGAAGCCGACCAGGAGGTCGAGGCACGATGTGCCGGAAAACCGAGCAGGTATCTGACGTTTACACAACTACATTCACGCCTCAAAATATCTTAAAAGTGTATTTTGTGACCCAGAAAGAGTAATATTACAACTAAGTAGCTGCCGCCATTGTTGGAATTCAACTTTTGCGAGATCCCGAGTTTGTTTTGCGAGATCTCGAAAAAGTCCGTCTTAATTTTTTTTTCTCCCATGTCCTCTGCGGGGCTCCGTAGAGAACTGTTGCTCGGGAGCACTTCTAGAAAACTAACAGAAGGTCTGTGGAAGCAAAATATAAAGAAATGAGGATACAGCTCGACGCTGTACAAGCGCTCATTAACACCGTGTCCAGCCTCTGCGCTTTGAACCTGACAATGGAGACCTCTTTGTCTTAAAAATTTAACCATTTTTTTTCTTTTTTAGGTTTTTTATGTGTAAAAATTGGTGGTTCATGATTAATTCATCTGAAAGGCGGCTTAGAAAAGCTACTGGAAGCTGAAAACTGGAGAACCTAAAAATCACTCTGATCAGTTTAATTCAGCTCATATTTATTTATAGAAGTTTTTATGGTGTTCAGAGTTCATCTGTAGGTTTGAAATATAAAGAGCACGCTCAGAAACACTGACCTCATCGGAAGTCAAATACAGGACACACATGCAAATCATAAATCATAAAATACCATTTAAGAACGTAGTTTATGATTAGTAGTATAAGAAAACTAGAAAAATTCAAATGTAAAGAAATACTGGAAATAAATTGATTTATTCATGATGCCGTGAGAGGTGATAAAGCTGCTGCTGAGGCGCTCAAATCGTCTTCAGTGGGCTTAAATAAAAAGGATGGTTTAAAGCTGGAGGTGCAGATTTACTCATAATTAACATTCAGTATTTGGATATTTAATATTTCCTGACACAGTTACAGCGGTGATACTGTTGCAGGACTTTAAGGACTTATTTAAAAGTCCTCTGATTGGTTTTAAAGTGTTTTCACTCACCTGAGTCCTCTGCTAAAAAAAACAGGCAATAAAGGAAGCTCTGAAGCACCTTTTTTAGCTGTTTCTGGACCCTCAGCCAGCTCTTCGGGGTCACTTCACTGAGAAACCTTCCTGAAAAGTTGAGTATGTACCCACGGCCCACAGAGCGCTTGCTGGCCTGTAGTTCAGCAGGTCTCATAGCGAGCGGAGGGAAAACACGAATAAAAGCTGCTGTTGTTTCTATGAATCCTCACAGAAGAGCTCAAAGCCTCACATGTGCAGACTGAGCTCTGCAGTCCAGGCCTGCCGCCACATGCACTTCCTGCTCTGGCCCCATGGTGGGTCCAGTTCACCACGTGTTTCCTCCCTCTGCTGGATGCAGCTGGTAACTGCAGCGTACATTCAAATCACCACCAGAGAGGCAGGAGTGAGCACGTCATGTGCACGTGCTCAAAAGCAGATGAAATATTCGACACTGCACACCAGAAATTTGATTGGCTGCCCCACCAAAAATTTTGATCTCAAATTACTAAACCCGTGGTTGGAAATGATAGGGGAGGACAAAAATCACTCTTTGTTCCTGCAGGGGGTGCTCTTGAGTGACTGCAGAATGAATAGGGCTCTATGGAGCTGTAAATCGTGTGTGGTAAACAGCCTTCTGGAAGTTTTCATCTTATCAGTTACAGAAGAGGCTGGGATAGCAGATTCAGTTCCACTTTTAGCTTTCTGCTGATTTTAAAGATTTAAATTGAAGTTGAAAATAAATAAAAAATTCTGTGACAGCACCACTTTAGTGCTTTACAGCATCCTTCATTCTGATTTGAAGCGTGATGCGATCATCTGTGAAGACGTGCACTTCATCAAACACACGATCCACCCAACTTAATGGTATCCAATTAGAGGAGCTATAAAATTAAAATGATCTTCCTGTATGCTTTTATTAAGGAGGATCTACACAGACCAGAGCTGTGCTTTGTATCAGTCTGTAAACACGTTAACCTGGGAGAACTGCTGGAGCCTCCAGTGGCCTTCAGAGGAACTGCAGCTTTTTTTGGACTTCAGGTTTTTGGTGTTTTTGTGCTTCTTTTATGCTATATTTTGGTAATCCTCCTCACAACCTCTGTTGTGTGCCCCTTTGTGGTTCCTCGCTCTCCTTTTTCGATCCTCGGCTCAGTCCTCATTACTTTCACCTGCGTTTGTTTCCTAATTAGCTCTCAGTGTATCTACAGTCCTGCTGTCTTTGCTCCTCATCAGGTTTTGAGATTTTAATTTTATTTCTGCTAAGCCCTGCTGTGAATATGATTAAAGTTCACCTGTATGCATGAATATTTCTTATATTTGCTTATCATGCTTGTTATGCTTCCTTACATGTAAATCCTTTGCCTTGTTGAAAGATGCTCAATATTCCTGCCTTGGCTCTATTTTTAGACTTGGAAATGTAGATGCTGTGTACTCAGGAGTCAGAGTCGGTCGCCATGTTTAAACCCTGACAAGTATTTTTACCTGTTGAAAAGGAGACGGAGAGCTTCGAACATCAACCAACGGCTCGGAAAAGAAAATCCAAGCAAGACACCGTCAACGAACGTTAAGTTAAAGAGACAGCTGCAAACATTTCCTTTAACTTTCACACATCTGGAAAAAGGAATGGAGAAAAATAATAATAATAAAAAAATCTGTGTACGCACATAAAGAAAATGTTACGTTTTGTATATTTATTTAATCTGTTCAGATTCTTGAATTTGAATCCACACTTTGAAGAAATCTCTTTCAAAACAAGACCAACAGACACACTAAGGAAGCAACGTCATCACACACATGACAAGAAGACGCACAATCCAGAAAACATCTGCCTGTCAAAACGAGAACCATCCAAAGCACCAACGCCATCCTTCAGCTCACTAACAAAGTCATAACCAATATCATTTCCTTAATGTTGTCAATACAAACTTGGGCTACGTTCCCACTGCAGGCGCATCAAATCCGGCTTTTTTGACCCTATGCCACCCATATCCGATCATCATAAGAACTGTCACTATACAGAGATGTGCTTCTGAATGTGGACGATGTGTCTTCTGCTGCAGTGATGCAGTTCTGCTTGTGTTGAGTGATGTAAACAACAGATCGATCTAAACTCTTTAAATGTCAAAATTGATCATTAGATTTTTTTTTTATGACACAACAGTGGTGAGTGTTCCCACCTTCTGCTCTTTGTAACTTAACGCGAGCTTTCCGTTGTCAAGTTTTGGACATGATTTTGGAGTATATCTTCGCAGTAGCAATTGACCACAAAGTAAAGCTACCGAAAATGTACAACCCCACATCCAGTCTCTACGGAAGAGGATTAGGACCACTGGGAAAAAACAGAATTGAGGTCAGTATTTAACAATAACACTAACTGTGGATCTGTGGCTTTGATGGATTTGTTTTTAAAAGCTTGTCTTTCATACAGAAGATAGAAAAGATCCATAAACTTTTGTTATAATCCAAGAAAAAATAAAAAAAAACCTAAACTAAATATGCGATAGTGAGGAAACTGACGAGGAAATACAATAATTTAATGTAAATATTAATGACTGAAAATCATGAGATTACACATCACAGCTCTTCCTCACCGATGGGTCGATACTGACCCATCATTTACCGATGTTGGCTGAAATTTGTTTACTTAAATGTACAGAAACTTTGTGAAAAAGAGCTCAACTATTATGAAACGGACTATTTTCATGCCAAAGAGATTCCCGTTACTCCGGGATTTAATGGAATGGAAAAATCTACCAGGTCGTCACTTCAGTCATCGCTGCCATCGTTCACAATCAGTTCCTCCATGATTTTCTGGTCATATTCTGGATATTTGTGTCAGACTTCACGGCGTACATACCCCGCTTTGTTTTTACATCTCCTTAACCTGGTTTGTTGCTCTGCTTGAAGAGTTTACGACTGTATTTAGCAGTCTGCACAGCGTTTGGAAACATTTTATGGTAACACGCTCTCTTTCTGCCATCTTGAATATGTTGACTATTAATCTTGATTTCTGCATTTTCTGCAACGTCATCTTGTTCTCTCGTCGGTATGGTGCTTTTTACTTTGCTTAAGACACTTATGTGTCTAATATTTAGGTTGCAGTATTGCAATCAGTGCTTTTACAAAAATCGCTGTAATTATATTATAGCGATATCTAAGAATGGCACTACTTTTTTTGCAACATAAATAAATTTGTGAAATTATTTTTCACCTAATAATTGAACCTATTAACTGTCAACACGTTTAAGTCTGACCGTCAGTATCACAGAAACCTATAAATGGAGACCTACAAATTTACCATACTCACTGTAATAACATAACAAAGTTGTGACATGTTTCCACAATATAAACATGTAAAATGAATAGTAAATTAAAATCATATAAATATATATTGTGACATTAATGATGATTTATAGATATATAGAACAGGTCCCTTCATAAAGTGCCCAATGATATGATGATACTCACCCAACCCTTTCTTATCCCCATGTTGTTCACAGCAGGAAGATGGGGAAAAAATGACAGTTTCTGTTAAAATAAAAACGCTGAATGATTAAAGTAAACGAGCGTAGCGTGAGCGCACTAACCGAACGTGCCCACGGTGGATGGAGTTGTAAGTTTGGTGCTCAGCTACAAATCTAAACCTGCTTCAACACTTTGATATGAATCTGGTGTTTATTACATTATAATGATAATAATTAAATACAGTTTTAGCTAAACTTACTTTTTTTAAGTTGAGTAGCATATGTTTATCATGTTTGTAGATATGCTATAGTTGAATCTCCCTGTAGTTGCTGATCCTGCCTTTGACTCCATTTTATTTTAATTTTGTGTATTTTTGTATGAATGTGATTTTACTAATACACACATATACCAGTACTAAGAGAGTAGTGTGCTATAACATAAGAATATTACTTTTTTTGACATAATATTTAGCAGTAATTTTGTTTTTCTTTTTGTCATTAAAATTTTTTGAAAGTGTAATTAAGAAGTAGCGTTGACTCTTCAGTATTTAAGTTCATAATAGTGTTTTTATCATTATGAATAAACCCCAAACATTATGTTATTTAGGATTTTAGATCAAACTTTTAAAGGCTCAAACATATGTATGTAGCATATTTCTAGTTGTATGTTATTATTACAGGATAAAAATGCATATTTATAAGCGAATACAAATAAAACTGAATTTAACTGAACTGACCTGAAGTCATCATTGGCATGAATTTGGACCATCGAAAACCTCAGTATCTTTTCAACTTCAAACTTTTCATTTATTAGTTAAATCCTGGCAACACATGTCACATTTTTTAAAATTTTCAATCTGTGTTCAGATCACACCACAAAACTGAAACTGCTCTCATCAAAAACACAAACTACCTCCTCACTGCTGCAGACTCTGGCCATAAAAGTATCCTCACTCTCCTGAGCTTATTACATCCTCTTTAACTGTTTATCTAAATACAGAGGCCTCAGTGGTGTAGCACTCTCCTAGTTTCAGTTATACTTTCCTGACAGGAAACATTATATCACCTGAAGAGACTCGTGTTCCTCCTCTACTATTTTCACCATTTACATGATTCCCATTACCAAATCATCATCATCATCATGCGCTAAGCTTCCACTACTTTGCTGATGATAGGGGATGATATCTAAGTACCAAAACTTCCAATCAGCTCCCTCCTCTGTCTCCCATTAACTGCCTGGATTTACAACTGAACTCTTGACTCTTGCTCTGAATCATTGCTCTGGAAAGTCTTGTCTTTTATCCTGTCTTCTTTCTCTCACCCCAACCGGTCACAGCAGATGGCCGCCCCTCCCTGAACCTGATTCTGCCGGAGGTTTCCTTCTGTTAAAAAGGAGTTTTTCCTTCCCACTGTCGCCAAAGTGCTTGCTCATAGGGGTCATATGATTGACCCCCTATGGTTTTTCTCTGTATGTTTTATTGTAGGGTCTACCTTACAACATAAAGCTGTCTACTTTTAAGATTAGACTTTTCTTTTTGAAAAGCTTATAGTTACGGCTGGATTAGGTGACCCTGAATCTACCCTTAGTTTTACGTTCCAGTCCAGTTGTTAAGGGATAACGTGTAAACCCTGCTTCCGGGTCCAAATTACTCTGGGTTTATTACGGCTGTTGTGTTTTAATGCTTTGTATCAGGATCCTGACATGCAATTGCATTTATCCCTAACCATCAGGAACCCTGACGTTAACCTTTATCGAGTGGAAAAAAGTTAGCGTTCATCCTCCTGCTTCACTGTGTTTATATTATTCTACCCATAGCTGTGTGGCTAGCTCTATAAATGCTACTTTAAAATACAAACGAATTAAAAAATAATCCAGACTCCATATAACTCAAAACACAGCAATCAAAAATATAGCTATAACTGAATGAATGAAGACCACCAACTCACCCCAGAATCTAAATAATAAAGAATTCAAATCTCTGGGACAAAAACCCAGGGCCCATGACAAGTTCAGGCTGGTCAGTGATAGAAAAAACAATGGTGCTAGAGGGGAGTAGCACTGATGTCAGAGTGAATGGCACATTATGTCATTAATACAACATTTTTTTAAGTAAGAAAGAGAAACAAAATCTTTTTTATTATTGAACTGTACTCTGTCCAGTTAGCAATCTTCTTATATACTGTACTTTTAAAACACAACTATTGGTGTCAGGCCCAAAGCCCTGAGTAGTAAACACTATTGAGACAGTAGGAGATGTGAGTGCAAACAGTGGGGATAATGATGCGATCCAACAGCTTAGTGCACAAGTAGAGGCTTTGACTAACATGGTTGCGACTTTAATGGGCCAACAACAACAACCCAATCAAAGACTGCACCTGTCCAAACGCCAGGCCAGGACCAATTCCATGGCACCCAACCTCTTGTTAACCAGGCACCCACTCCTCCACCAAGTCAACCTTTAGCTGCAAGGAGAGGTAAAATACCCAGCTGCACCAAATGTATGCAGCAAGGCTCAGAAAACCGTTTAAAGTGGCTGATGGAGAAATACAAAGTAATGCATAAGGCAAACAAAGACGAGAATAAACAATTGAAACTGGGAAAACTAAAAATAAACATGAACAACTCTAAACACAAAACTTGGTGTGGATACAAAAATACCTGGACCATGGAGACATGGCACAAAAGACAACAGACGACCTGACACTGAAAAAAGGAGGACAGAGGACTTAAGTACACAGAAATATAATCAGAGGATGGAAACAGGTGGAAACACAGCTGGGACAAATCAGACCTAATGAGACAAGGGGAAGAAAAACTAGATACACTGCATACTGGACAGAGACTTTCACAGTAAAACAGGAAGCAGAATGGAATGCAGACATGACATCACGAACTTAACATAAGACACGCAAACATAAAACAAAGGGCGAGGGAAACTCAAACAGGGGTAGAAGACACAAATTGAATCTAAAAAACAATAAACTATAATGGCAACTTAGGCATGGTAAAAATTAACTTAGATAACCTAAAGGACTTAAACATAAACCATAAACATCAAAATAAGCCAAAACTCAAAACTCAGACAAAAACCCAGGGGCCATGGAAAGGTCAGGGTGGTCAATGAAAGTGTAAGGAAGAGGACTGCCTTTCTATTATTTATATTATAATCTGTATAAAATCATTAGGTAGCCTTGTTTCAGATCCTGCACAGCTGCTGCTCATTAAAGATTGTGGTGGTTGTCTGTGAAAAGGAAAAGGTTGTGATTCAGAGGAAATAAAGTTTACCAGTAAGGAGAATTAATGCAAATGTGTGTGTGCAGGTCTAGAATTAAAGGGGGTGTAAAGAAGTGATTGTAAGATGTGATTACTCACCTTTCTCTCTTGTGTACTCTCCAAGGTGTTTGGGCAAATGTTTCCCTGAGGGTCCAGACACCCTTTAAAGGTTCTGGGAGAGACCATGGGTTAAGAGAGTGTGGGGAATCTTTTGTGCTTGGGTTTTGGGGTATTTATAATAATGTTTGGCGTAAGATTAAAGTGTAAAATATTTATTAATATGAAAATGTGAAATGTATTTATTAGAGATGGACCGATCCGATATTACATATCGGTATCGTTCCGATACTGACCCAAATTACTGGATCGGATATCGGTGAGAAATAAAAAATGTAATCCGATCCATTAAATATCAAAAAAGCACCTCACAAAACTTGCTACATGGCGTAACTCGGCTCATAACTGTAGCACGTTGCAGCAGTATGCATCACGTGATAGAGCCGCTGTGTGTATTTGTAGCCTTGCTAGCAAACCAGCATTTCATCTCCGAGGAAGTTTTCCCAGAGAGAAGTAAAGCAAGTGTGTAAGTTCATCTCTGAATGTTTGTAAAGCATTCCCACGTTAAGCTTAACAACAGATATATGGAGTGACTGCCTCTCTCTCTCTCTCTCTCTCGCCTACTACTTCCATCGTGAAACTGCTTAATGATCAGCTGATCGGCTTTTCTGTCGCGAGTCTGTCTCTCTTCTTTGTTTTTGGCCCACTTTGCACCAGAAAGAGGAAACCAGCGGCTGAACAACAGCAGCACGTTTAAGCTTGATAAGCTGTTGTTAGAATTTATTTAATATTACTTTCTAGACCAGGATCGTTTTCTACATAGCTGACGGCTGGTAACTGTGCAGGGGCGGATCTAGCAAAGTTTAGCCAGGGTGGCCGATAGGGCATGAACAGGGAAAAGGGGGAACAAAGACATACTTTTCTTTCTTATTCTCATTTAAAATGTCTAGCTTTTAATAAATAATTATCTGACTCTTACACCCAAAGTTTTAATCTGATGTAAAATACATAGAAGTCCATTACTGTATATAGTAACTGTTAAGTCTAATATACCCTAGTAAGCTATAGTACTTTTTCCTTTGAGAAGATACCATCTATGCAGTCTGCAATTCTGTTGAAGAAATATGTTGAATCTATTTAATTATTCTTGAAAAATAATTTCTTTCTGTGCATTTTTCCCCCTGCATCAAATTAAATTTGATTACATCGATTAAGCATCATGAGCTGGAGGGTGAGGGGTGGTTCCCTATTTTTTTTTTGCTGGGAGTTTGCAACCCTATTAGTTAGGTTGCTTGATATTTCTGCTAAGTACTCTTTAAAATACCAGAATAGGGAGGATGGAGCAAGTTTACGTTTATTAGATTGATCAGTGTTGCTGAACTATGAAATATTTTGGGCGCAGTGTATTTTTTACATACAGGTATAACAGAATAGCTTTAGTGTTGTTATTTATTTAAACTTGAGTATAAACTTATACAAAATGCAGCAAGATATTAAAAAAACATTTTATTCATTAAAAAACACACTATATCGGATTCATATCGGTATCGGCAGATATCCAAATTTATGATATCGGTATCGATATCGAACATAAAAAAGTGGTATCGTGCCATCTCTAGTATTTATACATGTATTTATTCAAGTTGATGTGTTGTATACTGTGGTGGAAGGTTGGGATTTAAGAATTTACCTGTGTGTGGAATAATGCTTTAGTCTGTGACAGCTGAAGGTATTTAAGGCTGCCAGTTGCCATTAGATGGGGAGTGAATTGTTTGTAAGGAGAGCTGTAAGACAAACAAATACTACTTGTCCCCCTGCTCTTGCCTTGATCCATCTCACTGTGATTCCAGCTGCTAAGGGCTGCCCTGTGACAGAGAGAAAGAACAGTGGTGCTAAAGAGCAGTAGCACTGAAAAAACCTGCTGATGTCAAAGTGCATTATTCCACACTAATTATGGTGTTTTTTTCACTTTCTATGTTTGACACATAAAACACAAAAAATGAAGAAAAAGGAAAAGTTAAAGAAATTGTTATCTTTTTGTTAATTATTTGATTTGAAGCATATGGAAATTTCCTGTTTTGCAACTTATCATATGACTGTGATAAGAGAGGGTGTGCCTAATGCCTGGGGTAAAGAGTCTGTAAACAGAGGGAGGCTTAGACAGGTGTGCTTAATTCCAGGAAAGGGAGTAGTCAGAGTTCTGTGAAACTGAAAGTTACTTTTATAAGATATCTTTTTTTTCTTTTACAAAAGTAGCTTTAAGGTTTCATTCGGCTTCATCTGGGCATCGCTCCATGAGTCGACCTGCTTTGGAGGCGCTGCAGTTTCACACTCTTTGCCTGCCTGCACGGAGCTACTGATAATAGATACAACAACATCAAAGTAGAGTGTCAATGATGTAATGGTGTGGTGAATATGTTCTTGGCACACTTTGGGCCCTGTAATATTTAAACCCCTCAACCTACCTAAGTAGGCAACTCGCCATATTGTCAATATGGAGCAGAATTCTTAACAAATATATCAGTTTTCCATCTGATACATCAGACAGACATATTGCTAGTAATGGATCTAAAGGATCATCAGTTCCAAAAATCTGTTATATCTGTAAAATCCTCAATCAATCCAAAGCCATTACAGCAAAATTTACATGAATTACTACATCTTGAAATAATGATTCATACATTGAAATATCTCATTTTCATTTTCCACTTTGCTAGTTTACTTCCTGCTTTTCTTATTATGAAAACTTTTTCTTCTCTTATATTTAAATTTCTTTCCAATTCAACTTTTACATCCATATTTTCCCACTTAAATTAGTGTAGACCTACAGTATGTATGTTTTTAAGGTTATACTTTCTTAAATTTCATCATTATTTGACATTATTGAATGCTCCACTTTAAATGTCTCTTAACAAAAGTTTCCATCCATCATGTTAGTGATATTTTATTTCTTGAAACAGGAAACTTTAGTGTACATTGCTCACTTTATTTCACAAACAGCAGTAAATTTAAAAAAAGTTCATGAAAACATAACTGAAATTAAACATTTACAATCATTTTCCACCAATTTAAATCTAAAAATAAAAAGTACATTAAAAATGCAAACACCATAATAACCCTGAATCCAACTTATCTGATATATAATTACTTTTTCTGTATTTTTAAACATACTGAAGTTATTTTCATATCAATTTATATTTGTGTGAGTTTTTCCTGCTAACATTATATTTAACCACTGTTTTGTTGTAAACTATATATGAAATAAATATTGTTTTGCCAAATAAACAGTTTTACCTGAATAGCTGGTGAAAACAAGACAATCAAAGAAATTAAAGAATACACTTATATCCATAAAGATTCATCTCTAACAGGTTAAACACATCTCAACAAGTACCACATGGCATCAAATTTTACTATTTTATGTTTATTCTCTTCTTGAGCTCACACACCTCAGCAGTGTGTCCAGCCTTTTCTGCAAGCCACAGTCCAACATAGAGAGGCTGAGTGAACCTGGTCTGGACTCTGTGGAGGAGATTCATGGTCTCAGTGATGCTGTAGAAAGAAAGAGTTCCTGCCCTGTGATCCAAATATACTCCTATTCTGGAGGACAGGGGGCCTGGGATGGGAGTGGGAATGTTGTTGTGTTTGAATTCATAACCGCTGCCTGAAACTGTTAATGACCAGGATTTGTCATTCAATCCAAATCCACATTCCTCTCTGGTCCCTCTACGGCCGATATCCTTGTATGCAACAGCTACTCCAACCATCCCGTTGCACTTCACCTCCCAGTAACAGCGTCCAGTCAGACCCTCTCTGCTCAGGACCTGCCACCATTCAAGGAATCTGTCTGGATGACTTGGATATGACTGGTTTCTACTCATCAGTGTTACTTTTCTGTTGCTATCACTCAGTGACATCAGTGTTTGTGCTGTATTTGGATCCAGAGTGATCTGACAAGAATATTTCAAAAATTCGTCTCTGGTTTTGGGTTCTCCTTGAGGCAGTAAAATATCTGCTTTGGCCGTTCCAACTGAGATTTTGGGCCATTCATCACTGAGAAGAGCCTTCACTTTATCTCTGGTCCGTGACACAGATGCAGTCACATTCTCAAAGTACTGCAGAGTAAGATTGTTGCAGGTGGGTACATTTGTAGATGCACTCAGATGTGACAGTGAGGAGTAGTTATTTAGAAAATGGAGGTTATCCTCTGTCAGTGAGAGCTGCTGCAGTTCAGTGTCTCTCCTCCTCAGATCTCTGATCTCCTGCTCTATTTTCTCCTGAAGCTCTTTGACTCTGTTCTGTTCAGATTTTTGTTTGGATCTGATCTTCTGCTTCACCTCAGAGCTTTTTCTCTCAATGAGACTGATCAAATCTTTGAAAACTTTATCACATTCTCTGAAAGCTTTATCAGCAGAAAGATTGATAGCCTCCACTTTTCGATGAATTATCTTCACATCTTTCTCTCTTTCCTGAATTCTTTGAAGAAATTTTTGCCGATTTCTTCCAAGCCCTTTCTGCTTCTCGGCTCTTTCTGCTGCAGCTGACACTGTGACGTGGTCTTTGTGTTCATTCATTAAACAGAGATAACAGATACACCGCTGATCAGTGCAGCAGAAAATCTTCATCTCCTCATCGTGGCGAGGGCAGATGTTCTCCTGAAGCTTTGAAGTGGCTTTGATGAGCTTGTGTTTCTTTGGTGGAGATACGTTGTAGTGAGGCTGAATATTGACATCTTCAGGTCCACAGACATGATCAGATGAAGCTGTCGGATGTTCTGCTTTCTTTAGGTCCTCCACTAAGTCAGCTAACATGGTGTTCTTCACCAGGACAGGCCGCGGTGTGAAAATCTCTCTGCACTGAGGGCAGCTGTGTGCTACCTTCTCATCCCAGTAGTTTTTGATACAGGCCATGCAGTAGCTGTGCCCACAGGGAATAGTGACTGGATCCTTTAAAAGTAGCAGACAGATGGAACAGCTCAATTTTTCTTGATCCAGCTGAATCGTCTGCTGTGCCATGTCTCCTCACTGTAAATAACGTCTCCCTTTCAGTTACCAGATAAAAGCTGCTCTTGTCTCTTTTATATAGAGACACTGATATGAAGCTTATGAAAATTTCCTGTTTTGCAACTTATCATATGACTGTGATAAGAGCGGGTGTGCCTAATGCCTGGGGTAAAGAGTCTGTAAACAGAGGGAGGCTTAGTCAGGTGTGCTTAATTCCAGGAAAGGGAGTAGTCAGAGTGCTGTGAAATCAAGTTTAGAGTGCCAATGATGTAATGGTGTGGTGAATATGTTCTTGGCACACTTTGGGCCCTGTAATATTTAAACCCCTCAACCTACCTAAGTAGGCAACTCGCCATATTGTCAATATGGAGCAGAATTCTTAACAAATATATCAGTTTTCCATCTGATACATCAGACAGACATATTGCTAGTAATGGATCTAAAGGATCATCAGTTCCAAAAATCTGTTATATCTGTAAAATCCTCAATCAATCCAAAGCAACTACAGCAAAATTTACATGAATTACTACATCTTGAAATAATGATTCGTACATTGAAATATCTCATTTTCATTTTCCACTTTGCTAGTTTACTTCCTGCTTTTCTTATTATGAAAACTTTTTCTTCTCTTATATTTAAATTTCTTTCCAATTCAACTTTTACATCCATATTTTCCCACTTAAATTAGTGTAGACCTACAGTATGTATGTTTTTAAGGTTATACTTTCTTAAATTTCATCATTATTTGACATTATTGAATGCTCCACTTTAAATGTCTCTTAACAAAAGTTTCCATCCATCATGTTAGTGATATTTTATTTCTTGAAACAGGAAACTTTAGTGTACATTGCTCACTTTATTTCACAAACAGCAGTAAATTTAAAAAAAGTTCATGAAAACATAACTGAAATTAAACATTTACAATCATTTTCCACCAATTTAAATCTAAAAATAAAAAGTACATTAAAAATGCAAACACCATAATAACCCTGAATCCAACTTATCTGATATATAATTACTTTTTCTGTATTTTTAAACATACTGAAGTTATTTTCATATCAATTTATATTTGTGTGAGTTTTTTCTGCTAACATTACAACAAAACAGTGGTTAAATATAAACTATATAAGAAATAAATATTGTTTTGCCAAATAAACAGTTTTACCTGAATAGCTGGTGAAAACAAGACAATCAAAGAAATTAAAGAATACACTTATATCCATAAAGATTCATCTCTAACAGGTTAAACACATCTCAACAAGTACCACATGGCATCAAATTTTACTATTTTATGTTTATTCTCTTCTTGAGCTCACACACCTCAGCAGTGTGTCCAGCCTTTTCTGCAAGCCACAGTCCAACATAGAGAGGCTGAGTGAACCTGGTCTGGACTCTGTGGAGGAGATTCATGGTCTCAGTGATGCTGTAGAAAGAAAGAGTTCCTGCCCTGTGATCCAAATATACTCCTATTCTGGAGGACAGGGGGCCTGGGATGGGAGTGGGAATGTTGTTGTGTTTGAATTCACAACTCCTGTCTGAAACTGTTAATGACCAGGATTTGTCATTCAATCCAAATCCACATTCCTCTCTGGTCCCTCTACGGCCGATATCCTTGTATGCAACAGCTACTCCAACCATCCCGTTGCACTTCACCTCCCAGTAACAGCGTCCAGTCAGACCCTCTCTGCTCAGGACCTGCCACCTTTCAAGGAATTTGTCTGGATGACTTGGATATGACTGGTTTCTACTCATCAGTGTTACTTTTCTGTTGCTGTCACTCAGTGACAACAGTGTGTGTGCTGTATTTGGATCCAGAGTGATCTGACAAGAATATTTCAAAAATTCGTCTCTGGTTTTGGGTTCTCCTTGAGGCAGTAAAATATCAGCTTTGGTCGTTCCAACTGAGATTTTGGGCCATTCATCACTGAGAAGAGCCTTCACTTTATCTCTGGTCTGTGACACAGATGCAGTCACATTCTCAAAGTACTGCAGAGTAAGATTGTTGCAGGTGGGTACATTTGTAGATGCACTCAGATGACTACTGAAATTTTCATGTATTTGAATAAGATGTATTTGTACGTGTTTCCAGTCTTTCTGCAATATTTGCAGGCTAGTTGGTAGGGTTGAAGGCCATTGGTTTTCCTTACTATTTATGGTATTTGCAATGTATATTATGGGGTTATTTCGTGTTTTATTGTTCTATGACTGAAAATGATTTAAAAAAAAAAATTTTCTTTTGTATTTTGATATAGGACTGTTTGGACCATTTCAGTTGTGCATTTGTGAGTTTGCAATCAAATGTACCAGAAATTAGTATTGTGCGTATTTTCTATCTGTTAATGTGACTTTTGTATTCTGATTTAAACAAGAAAACAAGCCTCTACAGCTGTTGATGGGGTCATTTAGAGGATAATTTTCACTCTAAGGTTTTAATTGTTTTTTTTAAGAATTCAATTTGTTCAGAATAATAATAAAGAACAATAAAGGACCTTTAAATATATTTGTACTTTGTCTTGAGCTCATTTTTCCACACACACCACATATGAATAATGGCAGTCACAAAGTGGCCTTAATAAGTTTGTGTTTCTTTAATGGAGCTACGTTGTAGTGAGGCTAAAGGTGCTGCTCACAGTAAGAGGCCATACACACCAGGCAGGACTTGGAGGCTCTCCACTTCAACCCTAAGAGTTCCCCTTGCATTGACATGAGTGCTAAAAGACCACAAAACCCTGTGGTCTTTCAGCACGCTTCAAACTTGAAATGCAAGAGAAGAACGGAAATCACAGGCCACATCTCCAGGTCCAGCAAAGGTATGACCAGATGTCTGTGAAGGTTCTCAAGCTTAATACTAAACAATATATATATTAGCTGTATAATACCAGTAGGCCAGCTCTAATAGTAAGAGCGGACCAGAGTTTGACACCTATGACTTATGGCAAAGTTACAGTCTCAATGTTATTCTTTATTTTTTCTCAGTGTCTTCTTGAGGGACAGTATGTGTATATGTGTACGTGATATTAAATAAATGTTTAAGTGCAGGTTGTCTGTGAAGGTTCTCAGTCATCCAGGTCATCGTAGTCAAAGGAGCTTGTAAAGAAAAGCGTCTGGACTTCTTTAAGTTACTTGAAGACGTTTCACCTCTCATCCGAGAAGCTTCTTCAGTTCTAAGGTCAAATGGTGGAGAGTCCCAGATATAAACCTAGTGGGAGTGTCCCCCCACAGAGGGACAAAAGGACCCCCTGATGATCCTCTAATCGCCTGAGCCAAGGTGTGGAACTGGGTTTGGGTCCCAATCAGCCAGAGTTTCGGGTGAGTTCATTGTGAAACCTGGCCCCACCTTATCATGCGAATTCCTGAGGTCAGATGGCCCAGGGAGTGAGTGGGCGTTAAGGCGTCTGGGAAGGGATCTCAAAACTGGATTATAGATGGCAGAGAGTTGGTGTCGTAAACCACCGCCTCTGTTCAAAGATGGTCGCTCACAGTGGACATAGATGGCTTCTTTCACTCCTCTTTCAAACCATCTGTCCTCTCTGTCCAAAATGTGAACATTGGCATCCTCGAAAGAGTGTCCTTTATTTAATGCTGAAGAGTTCTTTTAAGTCTGGCTTGAAACATACAGAATATACAGATTACAGGTCAAGCATTTAACATGTAAATAACAAATATGGGCCTAATTACTTATTAGAATGCAACTTTCACATCTCTGTTTAGGCAAATGTATTATGGTTAAAATATGCTTTGTTATCCCAATAACAATTAAAACTGTTTTTTAAAGTGCTGTTCTTTCTAGAAATCATAACTAGGTTTCAGTAGGGACACATCCATCACAGGTGTAGACAGCCACACATTCCTCATTATAAAACGCAAACAACTACAAATGAATTATACTAGTGTAGGGACCCTTCATGTCATATTTCTCCACACCTTAAAATTAGGGAGGTTTCCTATGATGCACTGAGCATTTCTTCTTCACTCTGTTCACTCCTTTTGGGTTTCTGCACCACTACTGTATTTAACACTTAGCAGTTATTAAACTCTCTTCGGTAGTTTGCCTTTTGTCTTGTCTCTCTCCTCTCTTTTCTTTCTCCTCACCCCCAGCTGGTCATGGTGGAGAGCTGCTCCTCCCAGAACTTGGTTCTCTTGGAAACTTCCTCCTGCTAAAAGGAGTTTTATCTCCCTACTGTTGCCAAGTGCTTCCTCATAGTGACTGAACTAAATGTGAATAAAACTGAACTGAACTGAACTGACCTGACATGAAGTCATCATGGGTATAAATATCCTGTCAACCAGCCAAATAGCTTGACATCAGCCAGAGAAGGTAAATATAGAGGACAGTAACAAAATATCACCAATATTAACAGTATTGGAACTAAACAACGATATAATTAAATAAATAGCTCATAGTGGGATGAAAAACAGGAATCCAAGCTCAAAATACAACCTAAAAAGAACTCAACTTAGAAAATGTTTATTAAAAAATAAAATGAAAAGATAAAATCATACTGTTAGAATAAAGATTAATGCAGAATGGGGAAGGACAGAACATCGGCAAAACTGAAAAAATATACTGCAAACTCTGTAAATACTACTCTAAAACACAAACAAAATAATCAAAAAAAATAATCCAGACTCCAGAAAACTCAAAACACAGGAATCAATATATATGGCTACAGCTGAATCGAAACTACCAACTCATCCCTCATCTTCACTCATGTCATATTTTTGTTAATTATTTGAGCTAGAGCTTATGGATATTTCCTGTTTTTCAACTTGTCACATGACTGTGTTAAGAGAGGGTGTGCCTAATGCCTGAGGTGAACAGTCTGTAAACAGAGAGGTAAATAGACGAGTGTGCTTAATTCCAGGAAAGGGAGCAGTCAGATTGGTGTGAAACTGAAAGTAACTTTTATAAGATATCTTTTTTTCATTTACAAATATAACAAATAAAAAAACATAACATTGGGGTTTTGCCCACGCGAGACATGCTGCTGTGCAGTCCTCCAAGATCTTTAAGGTGCATTGCTGGAATTCATTCACTTTTATTTATATAACGCCAAATAACAACGGTTGCCTCATGGCACTATATTTTAAGGCAAGACCCTGCTGTAAGATGGAGAAAACAGAGAAACCCTCAACAATCAGAAGACCCCCTATGACAAGGGTGTCAAACTCAAATAATTAGTGGGCCAAAATTCAAAACTGGAACAAAGTCGCGGGCTAACATTAATATTTATTGGAAAAAAAGATCTTCCTCTAGATATAAGAATGAGTCTCTTCTTATGGACTCAAATAAGTTTTGCTGGAAAACTGAATATGGAACAAGCAAAGCTTAATACTAAACAATATATATATATTAGCTGTATAATACCAGTAGGCCAGCTCTAATAGTAAGAGCGGACCAGAGTTTGACACCTATGACTTATGGCAAAGTTACAGTCTCAATGTTATTCTTTATTTTTTCTCAGTGTCTTCTTGAGGGACAGTATGTGTATATGTGTACGTGATATTAAATAAATGTTTAAGTGCAGGTTGTCTGTGAAGGTTCTCAGTCATCCAGGTCATCGTAGTCAAAGGAGCTTGTAAAGAAAAGCGTCTGGACTTCTTTAAGTTACTTGAAGACGTTTCACCTCTCTTCCAAGAAGCTTCTTCAGTTCTAAGGTCAAATGGTGGAGAGTCCCAGATATAAACCTAGTGGGAGTGTCCCCCCACAGAGGGACAAAAGGACCCCCTGATGATCCTCTAATCGCCTGAGCTAAGGTGTGGAACTGGGTTTGGGTCCCAATCAGCCAGAGTTTCGGATGAGTTCATTGTGAAACCTGGCCCCACCTTATCATGCGAATTCCTGAGGTCAGATGGCCCAGGATGTGAGTGGGCGTTAAGGCGTCTCGGAAGGGATCTCAAAACTGGATTATAGATGGCAGAGAGTTGGTGTCGTAAACCAGTGCCTCTGTTCAAAGATGGTTGCTCACAGTGGACATAGATGGCTTCTTTCACTCCTCGTTCGAACCATCTGTCCTCTCTGTCCAAAATGTGAACATTGGCATCCTCGAAAGAGTGTCCTTTATCCTTAAGATGCAGATGGACAGCTGAGTCTTGTCCTGTGGAGGTGGCTCTTCTGTGTTGTGCCATGCGCTTGTGAAGTGGCTGTTTGGTCTCTCCAATGTAGAGGTCTGGGCATTCCTCGCTGCACTGTACGGCATACACCACATTGTTAGGTCTGTGTTTTGGTGTTTTGTCTTTCGGGTGAACCAGTTTTTGTCTGAGTGTGTTGCTGGGTCTGAAGTACACCGGGATGTCATGCTTGGAGACAGCTGTCCATCTGCATCTTAAGGATAAAGGACACTCTTTCGAGGATGCCAATGTTCACATTTTGGACAGAGAGGACAGATGGTTTGAAAGAGGAGTGAAAGAAGCCATCTATGTCCACTGTGAGCAACCATCTTTGAACAGAGGCGGTGGTTTACGACACCAACTCTCTGCCATCTATAATCCAGTTTTGAGATCCCTTCCCAGACGCCTTAACGCCCACTCACACCCTGGGCCATCTGACCTCAGGAATTCGCATGATAAGGTGGGGCCAGGTTTCACAATGAACTCACCCGAAACTCTGGCTGATTGGGACCCACACCCAGTTCCACACCTTAGCTCAGGCGATTAGAGGATCATCAGGGGGTCCTTTTGTCCCTCTGTGGGGGGACACTCCCACTAGGTTTATATCTGGGCCTCTCCACCATTTGACCTTAGAACTGAAGAAGTTTCTCGGATGAGAGGTGAAACGTCTTCAAGTAACTTAAAGAAGTCCAGACGCTTTTCTTTGCAAGCTCCTTTGATTAAGTGCAGGTTATTGTGCAGACTCAGCACAGAGCATCAAAGAGTTGATTTGTAGTGTGTCACATCAGTGTGGTGGCAGCTGTCCTGGCAGCCATTTTTGGAATTCCATAAGATACTATGATTCATATCAGTATGTCACACATAAACACATTGTATTGAATGACACAAAAACAGAATCTTATGAGAATTATAAGATTCTGCTAACATTCTGTCCACATTTGATAACCTGCTTAGTGATGTGAAATCATCATCAATGTGTGTGGGCAAAACAGAAGCAACTTTCAATTTCTAACTACAAATCCGTTCTCTCTTCTTTCTTTTTGTCTTTATCCCACTCTAAAAGTTGGATGTAACAGTGAGACCAAATTCACAACCCAATAGAAACAGATCCAGGTACATTTACTGCAATATTCAAACTGATTACAGGCTGCTGGCCATTGACATGTAGTATCCTTTTGACTTGAAGTCACCTGGAACTGTAGCTGTGCTGTAAACAAATAATGAAGCGCAGTTTGACCAGAATAAGAACTAGAATCTTTAACACACTAAGATAATAAAATACACAAGCTATTTGGCTGGTAACTGGCAATAAGCCAGAGGACTAATGGCCCAGAAGGCCCAAATGAAACTAGTAATGTCCAGACATCTAGCCTATATTACTTAATATTCATTAACCTATTTAAAAAACACTTTTGCTCTGTTTCAGGTAAAGTGTAAATCTGCACCTCTGATTTGTGTGATTACATTTTCTCTTTGTCTTTTTCTGCTGCAGCAGCCAAAGTCTGATTTATTAATGACAAACCAGTGGCAGAAGCATCATAACATCAAGAAAACTGGACAGTTAAAGGATTTTTCTTTTTACATAAAAAAGAAAAAAATGTTTGATGATCTGAAATGTTTAAGTGTGACAAACATACAAATAAATAGGAAAACGCTTTTTCACACCATTGTCATATAAAAGACTTACTTCCTTCATTCTGCTCATTGACCCCATTGTGGACCACTAAAATTTTGTTTATACCTTATTTAGTTATTTATTAAATTTTGGGTTTGTTTTGTTTTTTTGCACAACATTAGACAACATCAAAATAGCGTTGGCCTTTTTGTTATTTTTGTTTTGTAATCTTTATAAAAACCTAGAAAAAAACACCTCTTAATCGTTGGTATATGGCGAGACGCTGTCCAAGTTTGTGATTGTGTAGATTTTTCAAATCAATACCATGGTTGCATCTACTGAAAATCTCTGTGAAGCTTAAATCTCAGTGACCTTGACTTCAAGGTCAGAGGTCAACTTTTCTGAAAATCGGAGGAGTTTCACATTTATAACACAGGTATGTCTACTGGGAGGCTGAAGGGTAGCACTATATATTTATAAACAATCAAAAACAACAATTTATTTCCAATTTGTATGGAATTTATTTCTGTAAACATGGTGTTTTAGGTCAGATTAAAGGACTGATGTGATGGTAAGGTGTCCGCTGCTCTGCTTTGAATATTGGTAGGCTTTTTTTTTTTTAATTTTCACAAGAATTGCTAGTTCCCCTAGAGTTTTGGCCACCCCAGCAATCAGAAGATTCCCTATGAGCAAGCATTTAGCGACAGTGGGAAGGAAAAACTCCCTTTAAAAAGGAAGAAACCTTCGACAGAACCAGGCTCAGGAAGGGACAGTCATCTGCCGCGACTGGTTGGGGTGGGGGGAGTGAAAATTTAAAAAAAAAAAAAAAAAAAAGCCAAAGTGATCATTATTGGAGCAGCTTAATTAATATTTCCAGTGTAATTTGCTGTTAATATCCTTTTCCAACCCCAGTTTGTGTTTTTATTACTTTTGTCCAGGGTGGAAGATGCCATGCTGGAGATTGACTCTGTATGGTTTTTCAATGTTGATACTTGGGAACCTGTTGGAGAGGCCAGGGTTGAAAAAGGGATGCCGTAGAACCTGAGAGGGTGTTATCCGCTGGTGTGCATCCAAGGCCAACATCTCTTTAATTAGGCTGACAAATAAGCGTTGGCCATCTTCTGGTCCTCGTCTGAACATCATTATTTGTTCGAGGTCATCCAGACGTGTCAGTTTTATGTATCTTGTCTCCAAAGATTCATATCCTGTCTCGTATTTAAATTGTTGGGCGGTCTTAAATGTCCAGCGTTGTTGGTTGTAGTTGCAGTTGTCTTTTGTGAAATAGTCTTCAGTGTACACGCCAGGATCGAGAACATGATCTGGTGGCTGACCCTGAGTCTCTATGATGAATTTCAAAACATCATAATATTTTTTTCCAGGGTAGAGTGGCACCCCTGTAACAAGCTCAACAGCCACCAGCCCCAGAGACCACATGTCACATGCTTCGTTATAAGGAAGGCCAAGCATAACCTCAGGTGCACTATAACCAACTGTCCCCACACGGTCACCAGGCATCACTGCAGACGCAGGACATGCGAGGCCAAAGTCTATAAGTCTGACTTTGACTGGAGACTCCCAGCGATTTACAACCATGATGTTTCCAGGTTTAAGGTCAGCGTGCACTATTCCCAAAGAACCCAGGTGGGACAGAGCATTAGTGAGTTGACCTAAAATTGGCCTGACTTTGCTTATGGGGAGACGCCGGTTATTCGGGTCCCGTATATAGTCCCACAGGCATTGATCAAGGAGTTCAAATTTCAGGCAAACCCGCTCTCTGTCAAGGAAAAAGCCGTTCCATTGAACAATGTTGGCGGCACCTGGATCCAACCTTCGCAGCTGCTCCAGGATGAAAATTTCCAGTTTTGCCTGTTGCAGAATATCAGGGCGGCTCTTGTTCACCTTAATAGCCACAGCTCGGTTGGTCATGGTATCACGACATTTGGCTACAATACCAAAGCCCCCTTCTCCAAGGAAAGCCTCTACCTTGTAGTGGTTTCCCAAAATGCTCCCTTCAACTATTTCAACCTCATCTGAGCTGAAGGATGGGCTGGCTGATGTGTGGACGAATACTTGCTGAGAAAATTCAACCGAGTTTTGAAAACTGCAGTTGATTTTCTCTGATCTCTTGCATTTCAAGTTTGAAGGGTGCTGAAAGACTACAGGGTTTTGTGGTCTTTCAGCACTCATGTCAATGCAAGGGGAACTCTTAGGGTTGAAAAAGGGATGCCGGAGAACCTCCGACGGTGTTATGCGCTGGTTTGCATCCAAGGCCAACATCTGTTTAATTAAGCTTACAAACAAACGTTGGCCATTTTCAGGTCCTCTTCTAAACATCATTACTTGTTCGAGGTCATCGAGACGCGTCAGTTTTATGTATCTTGTCTCCAGGGACTCATATCCTGTCTCGTACTGAAATTGTTGGTCAGTCTTAAATGTCCAGCGCTGTTGGTTGTCGTTGTCTTCAATGAAGTAGTCTTCAGTGTACACGCCAGAGTCTAGAACATGATCTGGTGGCTGACCCTGAGTCTCTATGATGAATTTCAAAACATCATAGTCTTCATTTCCAGGGTACAGTGGCACCCCTGTACCAAGCTCCACAGCTACCAGCCCCAGAGACCACATGTCACTTGCTTCATTGTAAGGAAGGCCAAGCATAACCTCAGGTGCACTATAACCAACCGTCCCCACACGGTCACCAGGCATCACTGCAGACGCAGGACATGCGAGGCCAAAGTCTATAAGTTTGACTTTGATGGGAGACTCATGGCGGTTTACAACCATGATGTTTCCAGGTTTGAGGTCAGCGTGCACTATTCCCACAGAACCCAGGTGGGACAGAGCATTAGTGAGCTGACCTAAAATTGGCCTGACTTCGCTTATGGGGAGACCCTGGTTTTTCCGGTCCCCTATATAGTCCCACAGGCATTGATCAAGGAGTTCGAACTTTAAGCAAACCCGCTCTCCGTCGTGGAAAAAGCCGTTCCATTTAACAATGTTGGCAGCATCTGGATCCAACCTTCTCAGCTGCTCCAGGATGAAAATTTCCAGTTTTGTCTGTTGCAGAATATCAGGGCGGCTCTTGTTCACTTTAATAGCCACAGCTCGGTTGGTCATGGTATCACGACATTTGGCTACAACACCAAAGCCCCCTTCTCCAAGGAAAGCCTCTACCTTGTAGTGGTTTCCCAAAATGCTCCCTTTAACTATTCCAAGCTCATTTGAGCGGAAGGATGGGTTAGCTGACATGGTGAAATGTGTCGGCTTGGTCAGTGAATTGCTAAGTAATGCGAAATTCTCTCAAAACTCTCCAAAAGGGTTTGCTTACTGTCAGGTCAAGGTCCGTTGAGCAGCAAAGTTTAACAGAGCAAAGCTCCTATTTAAGGGTTTTTTCTCTCATGACATCACAGGGGACATCACAGAAGATGATGACATCACAGGGGATCAAAGGCATTCTATTTTTTTTTATCAATGGCATTCTATTTTTTCAGTTGAAACACTGAAAAAAAATAGTGTTTCAACAGGGCAGGCTGGCGCCCTGTGGGAGGCAGAGGTGATAGGGTAAGGATGCAGAGGATAAGAAAAGATCTTATCTGTCAGCTCATCAGCGAGCAGCCGCAGAATCACAGGTGCAGCTTGGCAGGGGATGGAGAGTGAAGACAAAATCAACAATGACTTATGGCAGGGGTGTCAAACTCAAATACACAGTGGGCCAAAATTCAAAACAGGAACAAAGTCGCGGGCTAACATTAATATTTATTGAAAAAAAAATCTTCCTCCAGATATAAGAATGAATCTTTTCTTATGGATTCAAATACGTTTTGCTGGAAAACTGAATATGGATCAAGCAAAGCTTAATACTAAACAATATATATATATTAGCTGTATAATACCAGTAGGCCAGCTCTAATAGTAAGAGCGGGCCAGAGTTTGACACCTATTACTTATGGCAAAGTTACAGTCTCAATGTTATTCTTTATTTTTTCTCAGTGTCTTCTTGACGGACAGTATGTGTATATGTGTACGTGATATTAAATAAATGTTTAAGTGCAGGTTATTGTGCAGACTCAGCACAGAGCATCAAAGAGTTGATTTGTAGTGTGTCACATCAGTGTGGTGGCAGCTGTCCTGGCAGCCATTTTTGGAATTCCATAAGATACTATGATTCATATCAGTATGTCACACATAAACACATTGTATTGAATGACACAAAAACAGAATCTTATGAGAATTATAAGATTCTGCTAACATTCTGTCCACATTTGATAACCTGCTTAGTGATGTGAAATCATCATCAATGTGTGTGGGCAAAACAGAAGCAACTTTCAATTTCTAACTACAAATCCATTCTCTCTTCTTTCTTTTTGTCTTTATCCCACTCTAAAAGTTGGATGTAACAGTGAGACCAAATTCACAACCCAATAGAAACAGATCCAGGTACATTTACTGCAATATTCAAACTGATTACAGGCTGCTGGCCATTGACATGTAGTATCCTTTTGACTTGAAGTCACCTGGAACTGTAGCTGTGCTGTAAACAAATAATGAAGCGCAGTTTGACCAGAGTAAGAACTAGAATCTTTAACACACTAAGATAATAAAATACACAAGCTATTTGGCTGGTAACTGGCAATAAGCCAGAGGACTAATGGCCCAGAAGGCCCAAATGAAACTAGTAATGTCCAGACATCTAGCCTATATTACTTAATATTCATTAACCTATTTAAAAAGCACTTTTGCTCTGTTTCAGGTAAAGTGTAAATCTGCACCTCTGATTTGTGTGATTACATTTTCTCTTTGTCTTTTTCTGCTGCAGCAGCCAAAGTCTGATTTATTAATGACAAACCAGTGGCAGAAGCATCATAACATCAAGAAAACTGGACAGTTAAAAGATTTTTCTTTTTACATAAAAAAGAAAAAAATGTTTGATGATCTGAAATGTTTAAGTGCGACAAACATACAAATAAATAGGAAAACGCTTTTTCACACCATTGTCATATAAAAGACTTACTTCCTTCATTCTGTTCATTGACCCCATTGTGGACCACTAAAATTTTTTATACTATGTAGTATATACCTTATTTACTTTATTTATTACATTTTGGGTTTGTTTTGGGGTTTTTTGCACTACATTGGACAACATCAAAATAGCATTGTCCAAAATGACAACAGCGTTGGCATTTTTGTTATTTGTGTTTTGTAATCTTTATAAAAACCTAGAAAAGATCCACCTCTTAATCTTTGGTATATGGCGAGGCGCTGTCCAAGTTTGTGATTGTGTAGATTTTTCAAATCAATACCATGGTTGCATCTACTGAAAATCTCTGTGAAGCTTAAATCTCAGGTCAACTTTTCTGAAAATCGGAGGAGTTTCACATTTATAACACAGGTATGTCTACTAGGAGGCTGAAGGGTAGCACTATATATTTATAAACAATCAAAAACAACAATTTATTTCCAATTTGTATGGAATTTATTTCTGTAAACATGGTGTTTTAGGTCGGATTAAAGGACTGATGTGATGGTAAGGTGTCCGCTGCTCTGCTTTGAATATTGGTAGGCTTTTTTTTTTTTAATTTTCACAAGAATTGCTGGTTCCCCTAGAGTTTTGGCCACCCCAGCAATCAGAAGATTCCCTATGAGCAAGCATTTAGCGACAGTGGGAAGGAAAAACTCCCTTTAAAAAGGAAGAAACCTTCGACAGAACCAGGCTCAGGAAGGGACAGTCATCTGCCGCGACTGGTTGGGGTGGGGGGAGTGAAAATTTTAAAAAAAACAAAAAACCAAAAGTGATAATTATTGGAGCAGTTTAATTAATATTTCCAGTGTAATTTGCTGTTAATATCCTTTTCCAACCCCATTTTGTGTTTTTATTACTTTTGTCCAGGGTGGAAGATGCCATGCTGGAGATTGACTCTGTATGGTTTTTCAATGTTGATACTTGGGAACCTGTTGGAGAGGCCAGGGTTGAAAAAGGGATGCCGTAGAACCTGAGAGGGCGTTATCCGCTGGTGTGCATCCAAGGCCAACATCTCTTTAATTAGGCTGACAAATAAGCGTTGGCCATCTTCTGGTCCTCG
Source organism: Neolamprologus brichardi (assembly GCF_056152115.1). Taxonomy (NCBI): domain Eukaryota; kingdom Metazoa; phylum Chordata; class Actinopteri; order Cichliformes; family Cichlidae; genus Neolamprologus; species Neolamprologus brichardi. Next base: position 25,022,400 of record NC_142113.1, on the reverse strand, counting down.
TCTGAACATCATTATTTGTTCGAGGTCATCCAGACGTGTCAGTTTTATGTATCTTGTCTCCAAAGATTCATATCCTGTCTCGTATTTAAATTGTTGGGCGGTCTTAAATGTCCAGCGTTGTTGGTTGTAGTTGTAGTTGTCTTTTGTGAAATAGTCTTCAGTGTACACGCCAGGATCGAGAACATGATCTGGTGGCTGACCCTGAGTCTCTATGATGAATTTCAAAACATCATAATATTTTTTTCCAGGGTAGAGTGGCACCCCTGTAACAAGCTCAACAGCCACCAGCCCCAGAGACCACATGTCACATGCTTCGTTATAAGGAAGGCCAAGCATAACCTCAGGTGCACTATAACCAACCGTCCCCACACGGTCACCAGGCATCACTGCAGACGCAGGACATGCGAGGCCAAAGTCTATAAGTCTGACTTTGACTGGAGACTCATAGCGATTTACAACCATGATGTTTCCAGGTTTAAGGTCAGCGTGCACTATTCCCAAAGAACCCAGGTGGGACAGAGCATTAGTGAGTTGACCTAAAATTGGCCTGACTTCGCTTATGGGGAGACGCCGGTTATTCGGGTCCCGTATGTAGTCCCACAGGCATTGATCTAGGAGTTCAAATTTCAGGCAAACCCGCTCTCTGTCAAGGAAAAAGCCGTTCCATTGAACAATGTTGGCGGCATCTGGATCCAACCTTCGCAGCTGCTCCAGGATGAAAATTTCCAGTTTTGCCTGTTGCAGAATATCAGGGCGGCTCTTGTTCACCTTAATAGCCACAGCTTGGTTGGTTTTGGTATCACGGCATTTGGCTACAATACCAAAGCCCCCTTCTCCGAGGAAAGCCTCTACCTTGTAGTGGTTTCCCAAAATGCTCCCTTCAACTATTTCAACCTCATCTGAGCTGAAGGATGGGCTGGCTGACGTGTGGACGAATACTTGCTGAGAAAATTCAACCGAGTTTTGAAAACTGCAGTTGATTTTCTCTGATCTCTTGCATTTCAAGTTTGAAGGGTGCTGAAAGACCACAGGGTTTTGTGGTCTTTCAGCACTCATGTCAATGCAAGGGGAACTCTTAGGGTTGAAAAAGGGATGCCGGAGAACCTCCGACGGTGTTATGCGCTGGTTTGCATCCAAGGCCAACATCTGTTTAATTAAGCTTACAAACAAACGTTGGCCATTTTCTGGTCCTCTTCTAAACATCATTACTTGTTCGAGGTCATCGAGACGCGTCAGTTTTATGTATCTTGTCTCCAGGGACTCATATCCTGTCTCGTACTGAAATTGTTGGTCAGTCTTAAATGTCCAGCGCTGTTGGTTGTCGTTGTCTTCAATGAAATAGTCTTCAGTGTACACGCCAGAGTCTAGAACATGATCTGGTGGCTGACCCTGAGTCTCTATGATGAATTTCAAAACATCATAGTCTTCATTTCCAGGGTACAGTGGCACCCCTGTACCAAGCTCCACAGCTACCAGCCCCAGAGACCACATGTCACTTGCTTCATTGTAAGGAAGGCCAAGCATAACCTCAGGTGCACTATAACCAACCGTCCCCACACGGTCACCAGGCATCACTGCAGACGCAGGACATGCGAGGCCAAAGTCTATAAGTTTGACTTTGATGGGAGACTCATGGCGGTTTACAACCATGATGTTTCCAGGTTTGAGGTCAGCGTGCACTATTCCCACAGAACCCAGGTGGGACAGAGCATTAGTGAGCTGACCTAAAATTGGCCTGACTTCGCTTATGGGGAGACCCTGGTTTTTCCGGTCCCCTATATAGTCCCACAGGCATTGATCAAGGAGTTCGAACTTTAAGCAAACCCGCTCTCCGTCGTGGAAAAAGCCGTTCCATTTAACAATGTTGGCGGCATCTGAATCCAACCTTCTCAGCTGCTCCAGGATGAAAATTTCCAGTTTTGCCTGTTGCAGAATATCAGGGCGGCTCTTGTTCACTTTAATAGCCACAGCTCGGTTGGTCATGGTATCACGACATTTGGCTACAACACCAAAGCCCCCTTCTCCAAGGAAAGCCTCTACCTTGTAGTGGTTTCCCAAAATGCTCCCTTTAACTATTCCAAGCTCATTTGAGCGGAAGGATGGGTTAGCTGACATGGTGAAATGTGTCGGCTTGGTCAGTGAATTGCTAAGTGACGCGAAATTCTCTCAAAACTCTCCAAAAGGGTTTGCTTACTGTCAGGTCAAGGTCCGTTGAGCAGCAAAGTTTAACAGAGCAAAGCTCCTATTTAAGGGTTTTTTCTCTCATGACATCACAGGGGACATCACAGAAGATGATGACATCACAGGGGATCAAAGGCATTCTATTTTTTTTTATCAATGGCATTCTATTTTTTCAGTTGAAACACTGAAAAAAAATAGTGTTTCAACAGGGCAGGCTGGCGCCCTGTGGGAGGCAGAGGTGATAGGGTAAGGATGCAGAGGATAAGAAAAGATCTTATCTGTCAGCTCATCAGCGAGCAGCCGCAGAATCACAGGTGCAGCTTGGCAGGGGATGGAGAGTGAAGACAAAATCAACAATGACTTATGGCAGGGGTGTCAAACTCAAATACACAGTGGGCCAAACTTCAAAACTGGAACAAAGTCGCGGGCTAACATTAATATTTATTGAAAAAAAATCTTCCTCCAGATATAAGAATGAATCTTTTCTTATGGACTCAAATACGTTTTGCTGGAAAACTGAATATGGATCAAGCAAAGCTTAATACTAAACAATATATATATATTAGCTGTATAATACCAGTAGGCCAGCTCTAATAGTAAGAGCGGGCCAGAGTTTGACACCTATTACTTATGGCAAAGTTACAGCCTCAATGTTATTCTTTATTTTTTCTCAGTGTCTTCTTGAGGGACAGTATGTGTATATGTGTACGTGATATTAAATAAATGTTTAAGTGCAGGTTATTGTGCAGACTCAGCACAGAGCATCAAAGAGTTGATTTGTAGTGTGTCACATCAGTGTGGTGGCAGCTGTCCTGGCAGCCATTTTTGGAATTCCATAAGATACTATGATTCATATCAGTATGTCACACATAAACACATTGTATTGAATGACACAAAAACAGAATCTTATGAGAATTATAAGATTCTGCTAACATTCTGTCCACATTTGATAACCTGCTTAGTGATGTGAAATCATCATCAATGTGTGTGGGCAAAACAGAAGCAACTTTCAATTTCTAACTACAAATCCATTCTCTCTTCTTTCTTTTTGTCTTTATCCCACTCTAAAAGTTGGATGTAACAGTGAGACCAAATTCACAACCCAATAGAAACAGATCCAGGTACATTTACTGCAATATTCAAACTGATTACAGGCTGCTGGCCATTGACATGTAGTATCCTTTTGACTTGAAGTCACCTGGAACTGTAGCTGTGCTGTAAACAAATAATGAAGCGCAGTTTGACCAGAGTAAGAACTAGAATCTTTAACACACTAAGATAATAAAATACACAAGCTATTTGGCTGGTAACTGGCAATAAGCCAGAGGACTAATGGCCCAGAAGGCCCAAATGAAACTAGTAATGTCCAGACATCTAGCCTATATTACTTAATATTCATTAACCTATTTAAAAAGCACTTTTGCTCTGTTTCAGGTAAAGTGTAAATCTGCACCTCTGATTTGTGTGATTACATTTTCTCTTTGTCTTTTTCTGCTGCAGCAGCCAAAGTCTGATTTATTAATGACAAACCAGTGGCAGAAGCATCATAACATCAAGAAAACTGGACAGTTAAAAGATTTTTCTTTTTACATAAAAAAGAAAAAAATGTTTGATGATCTGAAATGTTTAAGTGCGACAAACATACAAATAAATAGGAAAACGCTTTTTCACACCATTGTCATATAAAAGACTTACTTCCTTCATTCTGTTCATTGACCCCATTGTGGACCACTAAAATTTTTTATACTATGTAGTATATACCTTATTTACTTTATTTATTACATTTTGGGTTTGTTTTGGGGTTTTTTGCACTACATTGGACAACATCAAAATAGCATTGTCCAAAATGACAACAGCGTTGGCATTTTTGTTATTTGTGTTTTGTAATCTTTATAAAAACCTAGAAAAGATCCACCTCTTAATCTTTGGTATATGGCGAGGCGCTGTCCAAGTTTGTGATTGTGTAGATTTTTCAAATCAATACCATGGTTGCATCTACTGAAAATCTCTGTGAAGCTTAAATCTCAGGTCAACTTTTCTGAAAATCGGAGGAGTTTCACATTTATAACACAGGTATGTCTACTAGGAGGCTGAAGGGTAGCACTATATATTTATAAACAATCAAAAACAACAATTTATTTCCAATTTGTATGGAATTTATTTCTGTAAACATGGTGTTTTAGGTCGGATTAAAGGACTGATGTGATGGTAAGGTGTCCGCTGCTCTGCTTTGAATATTGGTAGGCTTTTTTTTTTTTTAATTTTCACAAGAATTGCTGGTTCCCCTAGAGTTTTGGCCACCCCAGCAATCAGAAGATTCCCTATGAGCAAGCATTTAGCGACAGTGGGAAGGAAAAACTCCCTTTAAAAAGGAAGAAACCTTCGACAGAACCAGGCTCAGGAAGGGACAGTCATCTGCCGCGACTGGTTGGGGTGGGGGGAGTGAAAATTAAAAAAAAAAAAAAAAAACCAAAAGTGATAATTATTGGAGCAGTTTAATTAATATTTCCAGTGTAATTTGCTGTTAATATCCTTTTCCAACCCCATTTTGTGTTTTTATTACTTTTGTCCAGGGTGGAAGATGCCATGCTGGAGATTGACTCTGTATGGTTTTTCAGTGTTGATACTTGGGAACCTGTTGGAGAGGCCAGGGTTGAAAAAGGGATGCCGTAGAACCTGAGAGGGTGTTATCCGCTGGTGTGCATCCAAGGCCAACATCTCTTTAATTAGGCTGACAAATAAGCGTTGGCCATCTTCTGGTCCTCGTCTGAACATCATTATTTGTTCGAGGTCATCCAGACGTGTCAGTTTTATGTATCTTGTCTCCAAAGATTCATATCCTGTCTCGTATTTAAATTGTTGGGCGGTCTTAAATGTCCAGCGTTGTTGGTTGTAGTTGTAGTTGTCTTTTGTGAAATAGTCTTCAGTGTACACGCCAGGATCGAGAACATGATCTGGTGGCTGACCCTGAGTCTCTATGATGAATTTCAAAACATCATAATATTTTTTTCCAGGGTAGAGTGGCACCCCTGTAACAAGCTCAACAGCCACCAGCCCCAGAGACCACATGTCACATGCTTCGTTATAAGGAAGGCCAAGCATAACCTCAGGTGCACTATAACCAACCGTCCCCACACGGTCACCAGGCATCACTGCAGACGCAGGACATGCGAGGCCAAAGTCTATAAGTCTGACTTTGACTGGAGACTCATAGCGATTTACAACCATGATGTTTCCAGGTTTAAGGTCAGCGTGCACTATTCCCAAAGAACCCAGGTGGGACAGAGCATTAGTGAGTTGACCTAAAATTGGCCTGACTTCGCTTATGGGGAGACGCCGGTTATTCGGGTCCCGTATGTAGTCCCACAGGCATTGATCTAGGAGTTCAAATTTCAGGCAAACCCGCTCTCTGTCAAGGAAAAAGCCGTTCCATTGAACAATGTTGGCGGCATCTGGATCCAACCTTCGCAGCTGCTCCAGGATGAAAATTTCCAGTTTTGCCTGTTGCAGAATATCAGGGCGGCTCTTGTTCACCTTAATAGCCACAGCTTGGTTGGTTTTGGTATCACGGCATTTGGCTACAATACCAAAGCCCCCTTCTCCGAGGAAAGCCTCTACCTTGTAGTGGTTTCCCAAAATGCTCCCTTCAACTATTTCAACCTCATCTGAGCTGAAGGATGGGCTGGCTGACGTGTGGACGAATACTTGCTGAGAAAATTCAACCGAGTTTTGAAAACTGCAGTTGATTTTCTCTGATCTCTTGCATTTCAAGTTTGAAGGGTGCTGAAAGACCACAGGGTTTTGTGGTCTTTCAGCACTCATGTCAATGCAAGGGGAACTCTTAGGGTTGAAAAAGGGATGCCGGAGAACCTCCGACAGTGTTATGCGCTGGTTTGCATCCAAGGCCAACATCTGTTTAATTAAGCTTACAAACAAACGTTGGCCATTTTCTGGTCCTCTTCTAAACATCATTACTTGTTCGAGGTCATCGAGACGCGTCAGTTTTATGTATCTTGTCTCCAGGGACTCATATCCTGTCTCGTACTGAAATTGTTGGTCAGTCTTAAATGTCCAGCGCTGTTGGTTGTCGTTGTCTTCAATGAAATAGTCTTCAGTGTACACGCCAGAGTCTAGAACATGATCTGGTGGCTGACCCTGAGTCTCTATGATGAATTTCAAAACATCATAGTCTTCATTTGCAGGGTACAGTGGCACCCCTGTACCAAGCTCCACAGCTACCAGCCCCAGAGACCACATGTCACTTGCTTCATTGTAAGGAAGGCCAAGCATAACCTCAGGTGCACTATAACCAACCGTCCCCACACGGTCACCAGGCATCACTGCAGACGCAGGACATGCGAGGCCAAAGTCTATAAGTTTGACTTTGATGGGAGACTCATGGCGGTTTACAACCATGATGTTTCCAGGTTTGAGGTCAGCGTGCACTATTCCCACAGAACCCAGGTGGGACAGAGCATTAGTGAGCTGACCTAAAATTGGCCTGACTTCGCTTATGGGGAGACCCTGGTTTTTCCGGTCCCCTATATAGTCCCACAGGCATTGATCAAGGAGTTCGAACTTTAAGCAAACCCGCTCTCCGTCGTGGAAAAAGCCGTTCCATTTAACAATGTTGGCAGCATCTGGATCCAACCTTCTCAGCTGCTCCAGGATGAAAATTTCCAGTTTTGTCTGTTGCAGAATATCAGGGCGGCTCTTGTTCACTTTAATAGCCACAGCTCGGTTGGTCATGGTATCACGACATTTGGCTACAACACCAAAGCCCCCTTCTCCAAGGAAAGCCTCTACCTTGTAGTGGTTTCCCAAAATGCTCCCTTTAACTATTCCAAGCTCATTTGAGCGGAAGGATGGGTTAGCTGACATGGTGAAATGTGTCGGCTTGGTCAGTGAATTGCTAAGTGACGCGAAATTCTCTCAAAACTCTCCAAAAGGGTTTGCTTACTGTCAGGTCAAGGTCCGTTGAGCAGCAAAGTTTAACAGAGCAAAGCTCCTATTTAAGGGTTTTTTCTCTCATGACATCACAGGGGACATCACAGAAGATGATGACATCACAGGGGATCAAAGGCATTCTATTTTTTTTTATCAATGGCATTCTATTTTTTCAGTTGAAACACTGAAAAAAAATAGTGTTTCAACAGGGCAGGCTGGCGCCCTGTGGGAGGCAGAGGTGATAGGGTAAGGATGCAGAGGATAAGAAAAGATCTTATCTGTCAGCTCATCAGCGAGCAGCCGCAGAATCACAGGTGCAGCTTGGCAGGGGATGGAGAGTGAAGACAAAATCAACAATGACTTATGGCAGGGGTGTCAAACTCAAATACACAGTGGGCCAAACTTCAAAACTGGAACAAAGTCGCGGGCTAACATTAATATTTATTGAAAAAAAATCTTCCTCCAGATATAAGAATGAATCTTTTCTTATGGACTCAAATACGTTTTGCTGGAAAACTGAATATGGATCAAGCAAAGCTTAATACTAAACAATATATATATATTAGCTGTATAATACCAGTAGGCCAGCTCTAATAGTAAGAGCGGGCCAGAGTTTGACACCTATTACTTATGGCAAAGTTACAGCCTCAATGTTATTCTTTATTTTTTCTCAGTGTCTTCTTGAGGGACAGTATGTGTATATGTGTACGTGATATTAAATAAATGTTTAAGTGCAGGTTATTGTGCAGACTCAGCACAGAGCATCAAAGAGTTGATTTGTAGTGTGTCACATCAGTGTGGTGGCAGCTGTCCTGGCAGCCATTTTTGGAATTCCATAAGATACTATGATTCATATCAGTATGTCACACATAAACACATTGTATTGAATGACACAAAAACAGAATCTTATGAGAATTATAAGATTCTGCTAACATTCTGTCCACATTTGATAACCTGCTTAGTGATGTGAAATCATCATCAATGTGTGTGGGCAAAACAGAAGCAACTTTCAATTTCTAACTACAAATCCATTCTCTCTTCTTTCTTTTTGTCTTTATCCCACTCTAAAAGTTGGATGTAACAGTGAGACCAAATTCACAACCCAATAGAAACAGATCCAGGTACATTTACTGCAATATTCAAACTGATTACAGGCTGCTGGCCATTGACATGTAGTATCCTTTTGACTTGAAGTCACCTGGAACTGTAGCTGTGCTGTAAACAAATAATGAAGCGCAGTTTGACCAGAGTAAGAACTAGAATCTTTAACACACTAAGATAATAAAATACACAAGCTATTTGGCTGGTAACTGGCAATAAGCCAGAGGACTAATGGCCCAGAAGGCCCAAATGAAACTAGTAATGTCCAGACATCTAGCCTATATTACTTAATATTCATTAACCTATTTAAAAAGCACTTTTGCTCTGTTTCAGGTAAAGTGTAAATCTGCACCTCTGATTTGTGTGATTACATTTTCTCTTTGTCTTTTTCTGCTGCAGCAGCCAAAGTCTGATTTATTAATGACAAACCAGTGGCAGAAGCATCATAACATCAAGAAAACTGGACAGTTAAAAGATTTTTCTTTTTACATAAAAAAGAAAAAAATGTTTGATGATCTGAAATGTTTAAGTGCGACAAACATACAAATAAATAGGAAAACGCTTTTTCACACCATTGTCATATAAAAGACTTACTTCCTTCATTCTGTTCATTGACCCCATTGTGGACCACTAAAATTTTTTATACTATGTAGTATATACCTTATTTACTTTATTTATTACATTTTGGGTTTGTTTTGGGGTTTTTTGCACTACATTGGACAACATCAAAATAGCATTGTCCAAAATGACAACAGCGTTGGCATTTTTGTTATTTGTGTTTTGTAATCTTTATAAAAACCTAGAAAAGATCCACCTCTTAATCTTTGGTATATGGCGAGGCGCTGTCCAAGTTTGTGATTGTGTAGATTTTTCAAATCAATACCATGGTTGCATCTACTGAAAATCTCTGTGAAGCTTAAATCTCAGGTCAACTTTTCTGAAAATCGGAGGAGTTTCACATTTATAACACAGGTATGTCTACTAGGAGGCTGAAGGGTAGCACTATATATTTATAAACAATCAAAAACAACAATTTATTTCCAATTTGTATGGAATTTATTTCTGTAAACATGGTGTTTTAGGTCGGATTAAAGGACTGATGTGATGGTAAGGTGTCCGCTGCTCTGCTTTGAATATTGGTAGGCTTTTTTTTTTTTTAATTTTCACAAGAATTGCTGGTTCCCCTAGAGTTTTGGCCACCCCAGCAATCAGAAGATTCCCTATGAGCAAGCATTTAGCGACAGTGGGAAGGAAAAACTCCCTTTAAAAAGGAAGAAACCTTCGACAGAACCAGGCTCAGGAAGGGACAGTCATCTGCCGCGACTGGTTGGGGTGGGGGGAGTGAAAATTAAAAAAAAAAAAAAAAAACCAAAAGTGATAATTATTGGAGCAGTTTAATTAATATTTCCAGTGTAATTTGCTGTTAATATCCTTTTCCAACCCCATTTTGTGTTTTTATTACTTTTGTCCAGGGTGGAAGATGCCATGCTGGAGATTGACTCTGTATGGTTTTTCAATGTTGATACTTGGGAACCTGTTGGAGAGGCCAGGGTTGAAAAAGGGATGCCGTAGAACCTGAGAGGGTGTTATCCGCTGGTGTGCATCCAAGGCCAACATCTCTTTAATTAGGCTGACAAATAAGCGTTGGCCATCTTCTGGTCCTCGTCTGAACATCATTATTTGTTCGAGGTCATCCAGACGTGTCAGTTTTATGTATCTTGTCTCCAAAGATTCATATCCTGTCTCGTATTTAAATTGTTGGGCGGTCTTAAATGTCCAGCGTTGTTGGTTGTAGTTGTAGTTGTCTTTTGTGAAATAGTCTTCAGTGTACACGCCAGGATCGAGAACATGATCTGGTGGCTGACCCTGAGTCTCTATGATGAATTTCAAAACATCATAATATTTTTTTCCAGGGTAGAGTGGCATCCCTGTAACAAGCTCAACAGCCACCAGCCCCAGAGACCACATGTCACATGCTTCGTTATAAGGAAGGCCAAGCATAACCTCAGGTGCACTATAACCAACTGTCCCCACACGGTCACCAGGCATCACTGCAGACGCAGGACATGCGAGGCCAAAGTCTATAAGTCTGACTTTGACTGGAGACTCATAGCGATTTACAACCATGATGTTTCCAGGTTTAAGGTCAGCGTGCACTATTCCCAAAGAACCCAGGTGGGACAGAGCATTAGTGAGTTGACCTAAAATTGGCCTGACTTCGCTTATGGGGAGACGCCGGTTATTCGGGTCCCGTATGTAGTCCCACAGGCATTGATCTAGGAGTTCAAATTTCAGGCAAACCCGCTCTCTGTCAAGGAAAAAGCCGTTCCATTGAACAATGTTGGCGGCATCTGGATCCAACCTTCGCAGCTGCTCCAGGATGAAAATTTCCAGTTTTGCCTGTTGCAGAATATCAGGGCGGCTCTTGTTCACTTTAATAGCCACAGCTCGGTTGGTCATGGTATCACGGCATTTGGCTACAATACCAAAGCCCCCTTCTCCGAGGAAAGCCTCTACCTTGTAGTGGTTTCCCAAAATGCTCCCTTCAACTATTTCAACCTCATCTGAGCTGAAGGATGGGCTGGCTGACGTGTGGACGAATACTTGCTGAGAAAATTCAACCGAGTTTTGAAAACTGCAGTTGATTTTCTCTGATCTCTTGCATTTCAAGTTTGAAGGGTGCTGAAAGACCACAGGGTTTTGTGGTCTTTCAGCACTCATGTCAATGCAAGGGGAACTCTTAGGGTTGAAAAAGGGATGCCGGAGAACCTCCGACGGTGTTATGCGCTGGTTTGCATCCAAGGCCAACATCTGTTTAATTAAGCTTACAAACAAACGTTGGCCATTTTCTGGTCCTCTTCTAAACATCATTACTTGTTCGAGGTCATCGAGACGCGTCAGTTTTATGTATCTTGTCTCCAGGGACTCATATCCTGTCTCGTACTGAAATTGTTGGTCAGTCTTAAATGTCCAGCGCTGTTGGTTGTCGTTGTCTTCAATGAAATAGTCTTCAGTGTACACGCCAGAGTCTAGAACATGATCTGGTGGCTGACCCTGAGTCTCTATGATGAATTTCAAAACATCATAGTCTTCATTTCCAGGGTACAGTGGCACCCCTGTACCAAGCTCCACAGCTACCAGCCCCAGAGACCACATGTCACTTGCTTCATTGTAAGGAAGGCCAAGCATAACCTCAGGTGCACTATAACCAACCGTCCCCACACGGTCACCAGGCATCACTGCAGACGCAGGACATGCGAGGCCAAAGTCTATAAGTTTGACTTTGATGGGAGACTCATGGCGGTTTACAACCATGATGTTTCCAGGTTTGAGGTCAGCGTGCACTATTCCCACAGAACCCAGGTGGGACAGAGCATTAGTGAGCTGACCTAAAATTGGCCTGACTTCGCTTATGGGGAGACCCTGGTTTTTCCGGTCCCCTATATAGTCCCACAGGCATTGATCAAGGAGTTCGAACTTTAAGCAAACCCGCTCTCCGTCGTGGAAAAAGCCGTTCCATTTAACAATGTTGGCGGCATCTGAATCCAACCTTCTCAGCTGCTCCAGGATGAAAATTTCCAGTTTTGCCTGTTGCAGAATATCAGGGCGGCTCTTGTTCACTTTAATAGCCACAACTCGGTTGGTCATGGTATCACAACATTTGGCTACAACACCAAAGCCCCCTTCTCCAAGGAAAGCCTCTACCTTGTAGTGGTTTCCCAAAATGCTCCCTTTAACTATTCCAAGCTCATTTGAGCGGAAGGATGGGTTGGCTGACATGGTGAAATGTGTCGGCTTGGTCAGTGAATTGCTAAGTAACGCGAAATTCTCTCAAAACTCTCCAAAAGGGTTTGCTTACTGTCAGGTCAAGGTCCGTTGAGCAGCAAAGTTTAACAGAGCAAAGCTCCTATTTAAGGGTTTTTTCTCTCATGACATCACAGGGGACATCACAGAAGATGATGACATCACAGGGGATCAAAGGCATTCTATTTTTTTTTATCAATGGCATTCTATTTTTTCAGTTGAAACACTGAAAAAAAATAGTGTTTCAACAGGGCAGGCTGGCGCCCTGTGGGAGGCAGAGGTGATAGGGTAAGGATGCAGAGGATAAGAAAAGATCTTATCTGTCAGCTCATCAGCGAGCAGCCGCAGAATCACAGGTGCAGCTTGGCAGGGGATGGAGAGTGAAGACAAAATCAACAATGACTTATGGCAGGGGTGTCAAACTCAAATACACAGTGGGCCAAACTTCAAAACTGGAACAAAGTCGCGGGCTAACATTAATATTTATTGAAAAAAAATCTTCCTCCAGATATAAGAATGAATCTTTTCTTATGGACTCAAATACGTTTTGCTGGAAAACTGAATATGGATTAAGTATTTGGTATGGCTTCGCGGGCCAAATGTAATTAGGCTGCGGGCCAAATTTGGCCCGCGGGCCAGAGTTTGACACGTGTGCCCTATGAGCAAGTGGTTTGGCAACAGTGGGAAGGAAAAACATCTTTTTAATAGGAAGAACCCTCCAGCTGAAGGGCTTGTGTACACACAAACCCTGAAGAAATTCATCATTTTTTTTCTAACCACGTGGATGGAGAGCTTTAAGGTTTAATCACTCCACGACAAGATCTGCTTTGCAGGTGCTGCAGTTTCACACTCTTGGGTAGCTCTTTACCTGCCTGCAGGGAGTTACTGATAACAGATACAACAACATGAAAGTATGACTCAGTCCTGCCTTTTATCAACGGTTCAGAGTGCCGATGATGTAATGGTGTGGTGAATATATTCTTGGCATGCTTTGGGCCCTGTAATACCAACTGAGCATTATGGAAAAAAATCAGCCTAACTAAGTAGGCAACTCTCCATATTGTCAATATGGAGCAGAATTCTTAACAAATATATCAGTTTTCCATCTGATATATCATACAGACATATGGCTAATATAGAGTAATGGATCTACATGATCATCAGTTCCAGAAATCTGTTAAATCCCTTTTTGAAAATCTTTTATGAAATGAAGTAACCTTGAAGAATCCCAAAATATTCGTGTAAAATTCTTAATCAATTCCAAAGCCCCTACAGTAAAATTTACATGAATTACTAAATAATAACGGCTACATTGAAATATCTTCTTTTTATTTTCCACTTTGCTAGTTAAATTCCTGCTTTAAATTTTGCCTTAATATGAAAACTCGTCTGTTATATTTAAATTTCTTTCCAATTCAACTTTTACATCCACATCCTCCTACTTAAATTAGTGTTGTAGAGCTATGTATGTTTTTAATGTTATACTTTTTTAATTTCATCATTATTTGACACTATTGAATGCTCTATTTTAAATGTCTCTTTACAAAGTTTACATTCATCATGTTAGTGATATTTTATTTCTTGGAACAGGAAACTTTAGTGTACATTGCTCACTTTATTTCACAAACAGCAGTAAATAAAAAAAAGTTAATGAAAACATAACTGAAATTAAACATTTTACAATCCACCAACTTAAGTATAGAAATAAAAAGTACATTAAAAATGCAAACACCATATTAACCCTGATTCCAACTTATCTGATACATAGTTATTTTTTTCTGTAATTTTAAATACACTGAAGTTATTTTCATATGAATTTATATTTATGTGAGTTTTTTCTGCAAATGTTACAACAAAACACTGGTTAAATATAAACTATATAGGAAATGAATATTGTTTTGCCAAATAAACCGTTTTACCCAAATAGCTATTGAAAACAAGACAATCAAAGAAATTAAATGTTATTCTCATATCTATAAAGGTTCATCTCTAACAGGTGCAGGATAGATAAACACATCTCAACAAGTAGCACATGGCATCAAATTTCACTATTTTGTGTTTATTCTCTTCTTGAGCTCACACACCTCAGCAGTGTGTCCAGCACTTTGTGGAAGCCACAGTCCGACATAGAGAGACTGAGTGAACCTGGTCTGGACTCTGTGGAGGAGATTCATGGTCTCAGTGATGCTGTAGAAAGAAAGAGTTCCTGCCCTGTGATCCAAATATACTCCTATTCTGGAGGACAGGGGGCCTGGGATGAGAGTGGGAATGTTGTTGTGTTTGAATTCATAACCGCTGCCTGAAACTGTTAATGCCCAGGATTTGTCATTCAATCCAAATCCACATTCCTCCATGGTCCCTGTACGGCCGATATCCTTGTATGCAACAGCTACTCCAACCATCCCGTTGCACTTCACCTCCCAGTAACAGCGTCCAGTCAGACCCTCTCTGCTCAGGACCTGCCGGCAATCAAGGAATTTGTCTGGATGACTTGGATATGACTGGTTTCTACTCATCAGTGTCACTTTTCTGTTGCTGTCACTCAGTGACATCAGTGTGTGTGCTGTATTTGGATCCAGAGTGATCTGACAAGAATATTTCAAAAATTCGTCTCTGGTTTTGGGTTCTCCTTGAGGCAGTAAAATATCAGCTTTGGTCGTTCCAACTGAGATTTTGGGCCATTCATCACTGAGAAGAGCCTTCACTTTATCTCTGGTCCGTGACACAGATGCAGTCACATCCTCAAAGTACTGCAGAGTAAGATTGTTGTAGGTGGGTACGTTTGTAGATGCACTCAGATGTGACAGTGAGGAGTAGCTTTTCAGAAAATGGAGGTGATCCTCTGTCAGTGAGAGCTGCTGCAGTTCAGTGTCTCTCCTCCTCAGATCTCTGATCTCCTGCTCTATTTTCTCCTGAAGCTCTTTGACTCTGTTCTGTTCAGATTTTTGTTTGGATCTGATCTTCTGCTTCCCTTCAGAGCTTTTTTTCTCAATGAGACTGATCAAATCTTTGAAAGCCTTATCACATTCTCTGAAAGCTTTATCAGCAGAAAGATTGATAGCCTCCCCTCTTCGATGAAGCATCTTCACATCTTTCTCTCTTTCCTGAATTCTTTGAAGAAATTTTTGTCGATTTCTTCCAAGCCTTTTCTGCTTCTCAGCTCTTTCTGCTGCAGCTGACACTGTGACGTGGTCTTTGTGTTCATCCATTAAGCAGAGACAACAGACACACTGCTGATCAGTGCGGCAGAAGATCTTCATCTCCTCATCGTGGCGAGGGCAGATGTTCTCCTGAAGCTTTGAAGTGGCTTTAATGATCTTGTGTCTCTTTATTGGAGCTACGTTGTAGTGAGGCTGAAGGTGATGCTCACAGTAAAAGGCCATACACACCAGGCAGGACTTGGAGGCTTTCCGCTTCCTCCCAGAACAGGCCACATCTCCAGGTCCAGCATAGGCATGATCAGGTGAAGCTGTCAGATGTTCTGCTTTCTTTAGGTCCTCCAGTAACTCAGCTAACATGGTGTTCTTCACCAGAACAGGCCGCGGTGTGAAAATCTCTCTGCACTGAGGGCAGCTGTGTGTTTCCTTCTCATCCCAGTAGTTTTTGATACAGTCCATGCAGTAGCTGTGCCCACAGGGAATAGTGACTGGAAGCTTTAAAAGCTGCAGACAGATGGAACAGCTCAATTTTTCTTGATCCAGCTGAATCGTTCGCTGTGCCATGTCTCCTCACTGTAAATAACGTCTCCCCAGATAAAAGCTGCTCTTGTCTCTTTTATATAGAGACACAGAGTGTGGAAATTTCCTGTTTTTCCACTTATCACATGACTGTGATAACAGAGGGTGTGCCTAACGTCTGAGGTAAACAGTCTGTAAACAGAGAGGGGCTTAGAAAGGTGTGCTTCATTCCAGGAGAGGGAGTCATCAGATTGGTGTGAAACTGAAAAGTTTCATGTTTTTGATTAAGATGTATTTGGTGTTTCAAGTCTTTGTGCAATACTTGCAGGCTGGTTGGTAGGTTGAAGCCCATTGGTTTTCCTTACTTATTTGCAATGTATATTATGGGGTTATTTCATGTTTTATTGTTCTATTACTGAAAATGATGAATTCAATTAGTATTGTCTGTATTTTCTATCTTTTAATCTGACTTTTGTATTCTGATTTAAACAAGAAAACAAGCCTCTACAGCTGTTGATGGACTAATTTAGAGGATAATTTTCACTCTAAGGTTTTAATTGGGTTTTTTTTAAGAATTCAATTTGCTCAGAATAATAAAGAATAATAAAGGACCTTTAAATATATTTTTATTTTGTCTTGAGCTCATTTTGCCACACACACCGCATATGAATAATGGCAGTCACTTAGTTTTTACAGTAGTTTTTAATACAGCTCATGCAGTAGATGTACCCATAGGGAATAGTGACTGGCTCCTTTACAAGTTGCAGACAGATGAAACAGCTCAGTTTTTCTTGATGCAGCTGAATTACTTGCTGCGCCTTTTCTCCTCATTCAAATGGTCTCTCTTTTCGTTTCCAGATAAAAGCTGTTTTCGTCTCTTAATGCCGAGACACTGAACTGAAGCATATGGAAATTTTCTGTTTTGCATCTTATCACATGACTCTGTCAAAGAAGAGGGTACGCGTAAACAGTGCAGGAAGGAGCTTCCATCCAGGTACTCAGATTGGTGTGAAACTGAAAGTGTTTCGGATGAAAACCGAATTGTAATTGAATGTTTACACTGGAAACTGTTACTCACTGTTTATCTACCCGCTGTTGCCAAGTGCTTGTTCATAGTGAGTGAAGCAAATACAAATAAAACTGAATTTAACTGAACCTGAAGTCATCATGGGCATGAATTTGGACCTTAAAGAGTTCAGTAACTTTTCAACTTCAAACTTTTCATTCATTAGTTAAATCCTGGCAACACATGTCACTTTTTTTTTTTTTAAATTTTCAATCTGTGTTCAGATCACACCACAAAACTGAAACTGCTCTCATCAAAAACACAAACTACCTCCTCACTGCTGCAGATTCTGGTCATATAAGTATCCTCACTCTCCTGGGTTTATTACATTGTACTTAACTTATTTATAGGGCGATCGTCACTCAAGAGTTGGCAGTTCGTCTTGTAATCAGAAGGTTGCTGGTTCCAGCCCCGGCTCTGACAATCTCGGTCGTTGTGTTCTTGGGCAAGACACTTCACGTACCACCTACTGGTGATGGTCTGAGGGGCCGATGGCGCGATATGGCAGCCTCGCTTCTGTCCGTCTGCCCCAGGGCAGCTGTGGCTACAACTGTAGCTTGCCTCCACCAGTGTGTGAATGTGAGAATGAATGAAGAGTGGAAT
The DNA here is from genome assembly GCF_056152115.1 of Neolamprologus brichardi. NCBI lineage: Eukaryota > Metazoa > Chordata > Actinopteri > Cichliformes > Cichlidae > Neolamprologus > Neolamprologus brichardi. The sequence goes on along the minus strand of NC_142113.1, from coordinate 25,005,021 downwards.
TGTAAAGCGCTTTGATGGTCTTGAAAAGCGCTATAGAAATGCAATCCATTATTATTATTAATGCTTAGCGTTCATCCTCCAGCTTCACTGTGTTTCTATTATTCTAACCATAGCTGTGTGGCTAGCTCTAAAAATACTACTCTAAAACACAAACAAAATAATTAAAAAATAAACCAGACACCATATAACTCAAAACACAGGAATCAAAATATAGCTACAACTGAATGAATGAACACCAACTCACCCCAGAATCTAAATAGCAAAGAATAAGGAACACTGGGACAAAAACCCAGGGGCCATGACAAGTTCAGGCTGGTCAGTGATAGAAAGAACAGTGGTGCTACAGGGCAGTAGCACTGATGTCAGAGGGAATGGCACATTATGTCACATTTATCACGTTTATTTTATTTTTGTTTTGTTTTTTTGACACACAAAACATAAAAAAGTCAGAAAGAGGAAAAGAAAGAAACAAAATCTTCTTTTTATTATTACACAGTACTCTGTCGAGTTAGCAGTGTTCTTATATGCTGTACGTTTACAACACAACTATTAGTGTCAGGACCAAAGCTCTGAGTAGTAAACACTACTGAGACAGTGTTTAGTGTATTTTGAGCTACAAAAGATTGAAAATGAGCTTTATCCTTCTCTAAAGCTCGATTCTCACGTGAACACTGTGGTAAAATCCTGCTTTTTCCAACTGAGGCAGCTGTCAAAGACCAAGCCTCTTTTGGTCAAACGCAACCTTGAAAGAGACATACATGCTTTTATAAGCTCCCATCTCAACTACTGCAGTGCACTTTTCATCCAACTCACCCAGGCCTCCATTGCTCACCTTCAGCTGATGCAAAACGCCACCGTTGGATTTTTATCTTGTGCAAGTAAGAGCTCCTTCACTCACCGTTTTAAAACACACTTTTACTCCCTGTCCTTCAACCCAGGGTCAGATGTCTGTGATCTTATGTTACTTTTATGTACTTGTTTAGTGTTTAACTTCGACTCCTCTTTTCTGTTTCCGTATCTTTTACCTTCTAGTGTGTGTTGTTTGTCTTTTGTATTTGATATCATTTTACAGCACTTTGGTTTGCCCTGTTGTTGTTTTTAAGTGCTTTAAATAAAGTAGTACGGTAACTGTATTTGTTTAAATTACATACTTACAAGTCACCATTTTAGAAAATACAAGATCAAATCAAAAATGAGTTACAAAAATACTTATATATTTGCCTTCAGTTAGCTGTATTATAATAAAAAATACTTAAAAACATAACTATTGGAAAAGGAGTGAGCATCTTTACTCTCCAGGCAGAACAAAGCAAGTAACATGTTGAATATTTTCATGTTTTGAGACAGGTGAGTTCACATGAAACAACTACTTCACCTTAACTCAAAAAATATATACCTAAGATCGTCTACAATCATTCACCGCACAACCCTTCCCTTCTTGCCCTGCTATCAGAATCAAAGTCCATTCAGTGTAAATATCTTTGTACCCTCCCCTTTCACAGACTTCCCTCAAAAGGACTTTGGGTTCGAATTTCAGTTCATATTTGCATTCTTATAACAGAAAGGAAAGCTTTCAGACATTTACAGTCATCGTGAGGAGACATGGCGCAGCAAGTGATTCAGCTGGATCAAGAAAAATTGAGCTGTCCAGTCTGTCTGGATCTCCTTAAGGATCCCGTCACTATTCCCTGTGGGCACAGCTACTGCATGAGTTGTATCAAAAAATATTGGGATGAGAAGGTAACACACAGCTGCCCCCAGTGCAAGAAGACTTTTACACCGAGGCCTGTCCTGGTGAAAAACACCATGTTAGCTGAGTTAGTGGACGACCTAAAGAAAGCAGGACTTCCAGCTGCTTCATCTGATCATGCCTATGCTGGACCTGGGGACATGGCCTGTGATTTCTGTTCTGGGAAGAAGCTGAAAGCCTCCAAGTCCTGCCTGGTGTGTATGGCCTCTTACTGTGAGCAGCACCTCCAGCCTCACTACAACATAGCTCCACTAAAGAAACACAAGCTGGTCAAAGCCACTTCAAAGCTTCAGGAGAACATCTGCCCTCGCCATGATGAGGTGATGAAGATCTTCTGCCGCACTGATCAGCAGTGTATCTGTTATCTCTGCTTAATGGATGAACACAAAGACCATGTCACGGTGTCAGCTGCAGCAGAAAGAGCTGAGAAGCAGAAAGATCTAGCAGGGAATCGACAGAACATCCAGCAGAGAATCCAGGACAGAGAGAAAGATATGAAGGTGTTTCAGGAGGAGGTGGAGGCCATTAATCTTTCTGCTGATAAAACAGTGAAGGAGAGTGAGGAGTTGTTCAAAGACCTGATCAATCTAATTGAGAAAAAAAGCTCTGAGTTGAAGCAGAAGATCAGATCCAAGCAGAAAACTGAACAGAACAGAGTCAAAGAGCTTCAGGAGAAAATAGAGCAGGAGATCAGAGATCTGAGGAGGAGAGACACTGAACTGCAGCAGCTGTCACTGACAGAGGATCACCTCCATTTTCTGAAAAGCTACTCCTCACTGTCACATCTGAGTGCATCTACAAACGTACCCACTATCAGTGTTCAACCTCAACAGTACTTTAAGGATATGATGATGGAAGTGTCACACCTTAGAAATAAACTACAGGCCATTTTGAGTAAAGAGCCGACAAACACCTGTCAGAAAATGACTCAAGTAGACACGAGTTTTTGAAATACGCCTGTCAAATCACACTGGATCCAAAGACTGCAAATCCATATTTATCTCTGAGTATGAGCAACAGGAAGGCAACGCTGACGCAAGTCGAACACTTAGTTTCCATTCATCCAAAAAGGTTCTTACCATGGTGGCAGGTGATGAGTTCTGATGGTCTGACTGGATGTTGTTACTGGGAAGTAAAGTGGAGTGGTAAAGTTTTAATTGCAGTTGCATACAATGACATTTGTAGAACAGGAAACAGGACTGAATGTGGATTTGGAAATAATGAGAAATCTTGGGCACTAGAATGTGAGAACGGTAGTTATGTTTTCAGACACAACAGCATTTCCACTTTAATCTCAGGCCCTCAATCCTCCAGAGTGGGAGTGTATTTGGATCACAGGGCAGGTATTCTGTCTTTCTACAGCGTCACTGAGACCATGAATCTCCTCCACAGAGTCCAGACCAGGTTCACTCAGCCTCTCTATCCTGGTTTTTGGCTGTCAGCATTTGTTGGAGACACTGTTGAGTTGTGTAAGTTAAAGTAGACCGGAGTGATGACTGATCTGTGGTGAACAGTAAAATAATATATGCTGAGATGTGGCTGCACTGCTGAGGTCAAACTCTGTGGGTGAGAATTTTAAAAAAAAATTGAAAAATACTGCATTTATAAAAGCAGGTATGCTTGCATTAGAAAGTGTTTTGATTTATTCATTTAAATAAACCTATTAATTTCTCTGACCACAATCATCTCCAAAATGAATGTATTATAATGTAAGAAAATGTCATAATTTATATATTAATTAATTTAATGTCTATATTTGTTGCTTGGTATTGTGTATGCTGTTCATTCTTCTTGTATATATTGTAAAGCTGTTTTAATGAGATTACAAAATCACAGCAGTATTAAATGTAAATTTAAGCATGTTTAATTTAAGCCATTCTGAATAATGACTAAATTTACTTTTGGTAGCTATAATGTTAACACTAATGCTTTCAATCTTTACAAATGCAGGATTTTTAATTGTTATAGAGTATATTTAGTGTAAAAGCTCAGGTTATCTTTCCTTCCACTGAGCAAAACGGTCCAGTTTTTTGTAACCTGCACAGCAGAAGAGCCACACCTGATGGTAATGGGAATATTTAAACCTGCATTTATTTCTGATAGATTTCCAATTGTCCTGTCCATGACCATTTAAAATAAATCTTGGATTCGTTCCACTTTTATGATTCTCAATTTCTTTACTTTTTTTAAATATAACAAATAAGTAAAAGGTCATTTAATCCGAAACAGCACACATGTAACAAAAGTAAATAAAAGTAAACATTTCACCAGACAGTGTTACTTTCAGATTTATTACACAACTTGTTTAAACATTCCACAACAATCATGCAGGAATAAAATGGGAATTATACAAAGCTTTACACGCTTCTCCAATCACACTTCAGGAATAACTGGACTTCTGATCATTGTCTCAAAAACACTCAAAATGTGAGGTAATTTTTAAAAATCATTATCTACAGACGAAAGACCGTGTGTTGACTGAATGCTGAAGAGGGTGAAAGAAACAAAAACACTCAATATAGGGTAATGAAGTCAGCAATTAACTATACATAACTGTGCACTGCGTCAGCATTGAGTTCATTTGGAATATTACAGTTTAAAATGCCAGGAATGTCAACAAATGCACCATCAATTCCTTATCCCTTATTTGATGTCCTCCTTAGAAGTAAAAAAACATTACACATCAGAAATTATTAACATAACACCTTGTCCTTTTTTCTTTTGTACAACAATTCTACAAAAGAAATAAAAGCTACAGTAAAACAGACGCACAAAGAAAGTCAGGGCGCTCTGGGATCATTGGACGTTTATCATTTCATTCCCTTAAATTCTTACCATTCAGAGAAAATCTGTAAAGGTGCAGAAAGTGTCTTACCTAAATTCTGACTTTGAAAGGTCAAATACTTGAGAGTCAACCATAAGCATCTCTAATCCCAGCCTCAGAATATATCTATACTTAAAATATCAAAGCTTGAGATAATTAAGATAACGGTTGTTATAATTACCTTCTGTTCTTTTAACGCCTGTAACACAAAAAGCTTCCTGTCTTTTTTTAAGAGCTGAAACATGTTTTGGGGGTTTTCCTTAGTCGCATACACTATACACACTTTATGGACAAACGTATTGAGCCACAACTTTCAGTCTTTCAGTCTCATTGCCACAGGTGTGTAAAATCAAGCACCTACCCACACAGTCTGCCTTTTGTGAAAGAATGAGTCATTCTGAAGAGCTCACTGTATTCAATGGTAGTGCTGTGGTACCTCTGTAACAAGTCAGTTTTCACGCTAGATATATTCAACAATCAGCTGTAAGTGGTTTTATTGCAAAGTGGAAGTGTTTAGGAACCACAGCAACTCAGTCATGAAGTAGTAAGAGCAGAGGAGGCATAGTGTTTAACAGTCACCAACGCTCTGCTGACTCTGCCGCGCTCCAAAGCTCCTCTAGCATTAACATCGCCACAAAAAGCTGAACTGGGAGTTCAAGGCGTGGGTTGCCAAACACAAAAAGTCCCTTTAGATATAACATGCAGGTGACCAACCTTTTGTCTATATATGTATGTTCTAACACAGCAGTTTTTTTTAAATACTCATTAAACATGGGCAGCACGGTGGTTAACACTGTTGCCGCAAAGCAAGAAGGTCCTGAGTTCAATTCCACCATCAGGCCAGGGTCTTTCTGTGTGGAGTTTGCATGTTCTCCCCGTGTTTGTGTGGGTTCTCTCCGGGTACTCCGGCTTCCTCCCACTGTCCAAAGACATGGACTTAGTGGAGATAGGTTAATTGGTTAATCCAAATTGCCCATAGGTGTGAATGTGACATAATTATTGGAATTCAATCCAGATAACAGTTTCCCCCTTACTTGCTATAAAAAAACGCATATGAGAGCTCAATAAAAATTTGAATATGCCTGATGAGGGTTTTTTACACATAATCTGGGTGTTTAGCGGTGAAATACTGTTGTTATTAACAGATTTTAAAAAACGCAAAGTTTCCAAAACTCCACTGTCTATGTGCAAATATCTAGCTTTTAGCCGCTAATAGCAAACTAGCAAGATGTAAAAGTCTATTGGAGCTGCTAAAAGTGAACAAAGCAAATTTTGTATGTGTGTGTGTGTGTTGCACATGAGGCAAAACACACAGTCATCCTATAGTCTGAAGAAACACAGTTCACTTTTTCAGTAAGTTGCAGATGTTATAAGAACAGAAGCTACCCAGAAGATTGAAGAGCAGTAACAAAAAGCCATATTTTCACAGCTTTTACTAAAAGGTGACTTACACATGTTATAAGCAACCTTAACATGTCACTGCGAGCCAACTTCACAATAGCCATTGTGTATGCTCTTATTTATGCTTTCCCTGCTGTGTCATATATCAAAATGTCTGCTGTGAGAAAAGCTCCCCAGTTATGTTGATCCTATCAGGGTTAGAAACAAATAATAACAATTTAACAAACACTTTAGCCACAAATACTGTGTAAAAAAAAAAAAAAAAAAAGGTCAGATCATGAGAAAAACAGGCACCATATCCACCATAATCTCAATGGAAAATATCAGGTAAATATCAAACATGACTATATAAGAATTATGGATAAAAAGAAGTCTAATTTTGAAGCATATAAATAGAAAACAATGAAAAGTAAAGTTTGTATTATCAACGTGTACTACTTTACAGTGTGCTCATTTTAAACACATACTCTCCCAGATGTAACAATGTAACGATGAAGCCAAACAATCATCTTTTATGGGTTAGTGGTTTGTTTGTTTTTTAACTTCCATTTACATTTTCATGCTCCGGCTGTTTTGTGAGGTTGTTCGAGTATTTTTAGATCAAGTCAGATGAGATCATATTCTTTGGTAAAAGGAGGGTGAAGAGGATGTTTGTATGAATTACCTCTGATAACACTACGCACGTCAACAAACCAATGATAAAAGGCCTTATACACAAGTTTAAAAATACAATGATAAAAAGTGATAGTATCAAAGTTTCCACAGTACAATACATACAACAGATTATTGCACCAAATGTAACTATTTTAAATGTTATCATAGCAGAGCGACTTAGTGACACTGTTTCACTTTCTCCACTCTCTGGATTTAAATCCACCCATAAATGAATAATACAATTAAAAAAGCGAATGTTCAGTAGGGAACGTTTTAAAGACCAAAAATTATTATTTGCTGAATGATTAAATAAAAAAATTATAGTGGCAAGTAGTTACATAGCCAATCGGTCATTTTGTATCAAAATTCTCATTAACTATATGTGTATTACACATGTTGTAAAGTCACAAATATTAAACCAATAAAGCTTTGTGCATCTTACATTTACACTAAACTGGCGTTTCAGAAAACATCGCTTTCGCCTACGGTCGGCTTCAAGTGCGTTACAGGGTTATGGTAATATACCTAAAAATGCACAATAAATACTAACCTTAAACAATAATCATGATTGGACTTTGTCATCACTTACAAAAATAATGAGCTGCTTAAACTTTTCTTTTAGGAAAGTTACATTTTAAGTGATGATTTGCTGTGAGTCTCACAGCAGTGATGGTGTGATCACCAAATGTTGCTATAGGCTCGTCTTTCCTCTGGAGGAACAGCGCCCTCTCTCTGCAGATTTCCCACTAAAACCTAGAGGCCTGTAGTGGGAGACAGCCTCATTAGATGGTCTCATTTGTTTACTTTCAGCATTTTGTCCATACACTGCCTGGCCAAAAAAAAAAAATTTTACAAAGCAAAAAAAAGAAGAATTTTCATCCATCATTTTTCATCCAAGAATGTTGGAAGGGTCGAATTATTGGCCTCTTTCAAGCAAAGAAAACAACTAAAGAGACTGATAGAACGACTAAAACCGGGTAGGGGCTTTCCAAGTTCTCATTACAATAAGGCAGTAAGAACAGAGTAAAAAGAACAGGACTAAACAAAACCACTTGTCAATGAAAAGGGTAGAAAAGGGTTCAATTTCGTAGGAAGAATAAAGATTGGACTCAGCAATGAAAAAATTGCCAGATTTAACCCTTTAACGCCTATTGTTTCATATTACATACATTCAGTTTTTTGTGAGTTATATCATCAGTGTGATTTTTTTCCCAATAACAAACCTAAAAAAATGCATTTTTAAGTATTTTCTTTGAAGCCAGATGTAGCAAACACAATATAAATTAAAAGTCATATATAGAAATTAAAATGTAATTCATTTTTCAAACAAATTTGCTAGATAGTTCAATAAACTCTCCATTTTCAAAAAATTCAAAGAACTTTCTAGCAATTATTTCATATTTCAGGCTTTCATAACCCTCCCAAAGCATGCAACTGTGTACAGACAAAAACGTGGTGACGCTGCATAAGCTTATCGAAACAATGCCATGGTGAATGCAAGCTGTCATCAAAGCTAAAAAGGCAGTGCAAGATATTATTAGATTTTTTTTGACAGGCAGTGTATTTTCTGATCTGTGAGCAAGGATGTCAATAAGACTTTTGAGTCTTTAGCTGGGTAAAAGTGTTTAACTTTTAAAAGTCATATCATTCGAACTACATTCAGCAACACATTCATAGCAGATGAGATTCTGAATATCTGTGAATCTGTTCACTATCTTGGGACAAATGTAACACTGACGCAAGTTTTCATTATTTTACACCAACAAATGGACCCTGTGGTTTGACACAAAACAAGAACACAATAATAGGTAACAGATTTTCCTCTACAATGTGAGCCTTTTAGAATAAAGCAGTGTACCCTTTCTCTTACTTTATACTGACATCTACACACTAAAAACAGTCACACGGGTTTACATTTTGCCGTAGGAGTGATAAATGCAAAGCTAAAAATGAAGCTTTTAGATCAATATAAGGACATTTAAGCTGCGTTTCAAACACAAGTGCCTCCTAAAAACGAAACAAAACATGTCTAAAAGTTGTTCCAGAGCAGGAACAGTGAGGAAGGTCATATTTTTAAATGGGCATGTTGCTTTTTTAAGACATTAAGTTTGCCGTTCTTGTAAAAGTAAGCTGTGTAGAAAAAAGAGCGCATTAAAAAAAAATGATTATTTTGGTATTTGTGCTGAAATTTGCAAAAGAATAGCAGACAAAAGCAGAGAGTGGAGAAACAAGTCCCACCACAAATAAGCCAGCAGGTTGCTGGGACTAGCTAGTGGCTGTGAAGAGTGATCAAATACAAAAACACCATCCATCCAAATGTCTACAGCTTCTCTGTGCCGAATATGTAACAAAAAAGGCAACCACAGTCCACATTAGCCAATTTGTAGCAGGTCATCAGAGACGAAGGGTGTTGCTGTGAAGGTGTGTACATTTTTTTTTAAGTTTTATACTTTTAGTTTAAAAAAAAATACAAACAAAACCTTAGCTGAATAACAACGATCTGCATGTTGAGTCAGTGGTTTTGCATGCAAATAATATGTAGATATTTTGCAATGTGACATTTAGAGAATAAAATCTGTTTTTAGGAGGAATTACTTTTTTGTGTTACATGAGGAGCTGAGTGGAACTGGCTCGGTCAGATTTTAGTTCTGGGATGCTGAATAAATATTTAGATTTCTACTTTTGAAGTGCCACTGAGCAAACCACTAGACTACCAACCTTTCCTCTATAACTATATTTCTTTACTTCCTATCAACCTGCCTGTTTTTCATGACGGCAGCTCATTTAAATTACAAACTGTAGTTGAGCAATAATGTCCTTGTTTACATCAAACAAGATTTTGAATCGTTTCCATTAGAGGTTTCCTCGATAATTTAAAAATAAATGATCAATATCACATCATACATTATTGTGTAGCTGTTCTTATTCTATGCTTTTGCATGGCTATGGTTACACACTCTCTTGCTACCTCCATTTATTTGGAGATTTAATTAAATTGCCTCAAAAGAAATTATGCAATAGACAACGGTATAGATGAACTTGCAAAATTGCAATGATATTGTCGTTATCAGCAATAATTGTGAAGAGAAATTCTGACAGGACAGCCCGAGTTTCCAACATTTGTTGGTGTTAAAATGCTACATGTAACACTCTAAGACTTAAATACCACAGTAGCTGCTGGATAAAAGCCTCTTGTTCAATGAATATCTGGTATTTTTTTCCCCCCCAGAAAACAGATACAGCAATGTGTACACTGTGTAGTGAAACCTTTCGCACACTATAGATCTCTAGCACTGAAAAACAGTAATTTTATCAGCTGGCAGGCACACAAAAGACACAAACACGAATAATAGAAAAATCCTCCTCTCTCTCTGCCTCACAGCAGACTAGGAAAGTTTGCAATCACCCTCAATATGTGGCAGGAAACCTGTGCGTGTCTGTCTGTTATTCCAGAGACGAAGGGTGAAGTAGAAACGGGGTACAGGCTTTACTCATTAGCGGGCTTCTCTTTGCAGGAAGGTTCACAGAGGATTTCTTTGTGTGGTAGTGGATAGGGGAAAGCTGCTCCGCTGCAAGTGCTACTGTGAACCAGTTTGTTGAGGCGAGAGAGGCCCTTGATGCTGCCAGGGGGCCTCCCAGGGCTGACCTTATACCCCGCCGCTCTGGTCGTACCGAGCGGCCTTCCAGGACTCGTCTTGAACCCGGCAGCTCTGGTGGTGCCGAGTGGTCGCCCTGTGCTGGTTCTATAACCAGCTAGCTTGGTGGTTCCCAAAGGCCTCCCACGTCTGCCCGTCTTCCCGACAGACTTGTTCTTCTTCTTGGCATCATCTGTTGCTTGATTGGTGTTTTTTAACCCTGCAAGCTTTCCAGACGAGCGGGGGTCACCCCCAAGAACTTCCTGTCTCTGGCACACCATGGGCTTGTGGCTCTGGGTGGGTAAGGCCATGGGAGCCAGTGTCATCTGGAGGGATGATGGAGGGGGAGGAGGGTAGAACTTGCTGGCCTGTGAGGTGCACAGGTCAAAGTGAGCAGTGGGGTGGTGGCTGTCCTCTGCTAGGCACGACGGCCTGCTGTTCATGCAGAAGTCACTGGTTGTCACCTGGCGCATCATCTTCTGTTGGGGGTTGGAAATAATGCATCAGCACTCAAACATCAGGACTAATGTTTTCTGGATAGTGAAATGTCAGGTTAAAGTTAAAAAGCAACTCTACAGTTGAAACTGATCATACCCATATTTGCATGAAGACAAGAAACATGGGAACACTAAGACTTCAGTGAAATATTCTGAAAGCATCATCTGGTCTAATCCAGATCTACACACGGTGGATCTAATCCCATCCCAACAGATTATTCTCATAAGAAAGGGAGCTGCTTATTTCTGAAGTGAGCTTCACTTTTGTGCTGCTGGTCAAAGTTCAAATTTAGTGTCAGCGCTAAATATTAAGGGCTCATTACTGCCACGCTGAGAGTAGAGGGCTGAAAGCATCCACTATGACCTGCAGTTATAATGGATTTTTCCCAAATGACCACATTGCACACTGAAAAGGGAAACTTCAAGGTGCATGAAGGTGGGAGACGATGCTATATCTGAAACATTTTAACAGGAGAAAGGACTTGAGGATTGTTTTGCTCTGCAGAGAAGGAGCAGCAGCATACTGTAATGTGGCTGTGTGCTGAAGTCGAGGTTATTACAGTAAACAAACTACACAATAACAGTTGTCTCATGGTGTTTGTACTATAAGATAAAGACCCCAACAATCAGACCTCAAATAAAACGTAGACTCAAAAAGAAAGGCAAACTAACAGAAACAATAATGGACTTACAAAAGTAACTATAATCAACAATATTGAGTAAATATGCTTAGTCTTAGTTAACTTGCACTACTTCTAAGCACTTTGTTCTGCAATGCGTGCCTTTCTCTTGTTTTCTATATGTTTCTCCAGTTCGTATATATTTCTCTTGTTTCTTATTTATTCCTGCTGTCTTACTCTTTATATTTTGTTCCTGCACAGTTGACATGGAGGACTTATAACTTTGTTCTACATGTACAGTGACAATAAAGGGCTATTTTATTTATTTTCAACCTGAGGAGGCATTGGTTAATCTGTTGGGTTGTTTGTTTGTTTTATTATAATGACTGTGAGTCAACTGCCTTCACACAGTGTTGTCCTTGTTTTATAATACCAGCTTTGAACTTCCTAATCTGCCTTTAATAATAATTAGCATGGAAACATACAAAACTAAAAGTAAACAAGAAAAACAAGCAAATCCACTCGGAAACTAAACAGAATTAAAACCAAATTAGATATTTGGATTCATGCCCTTCATGTAACAACAACAACACTTAAAAGATTTTTTTTTTTAAATACACTCCTGGAAATAAAAAATATTATTGTTACTATTACTACTACTACCTATATAACCAGACAAATACCCTTCATATAACAACAACAAAAACAAGTGCTGAAGCTAATAAAATAAACAAGAAAAGCCCCTCTGAAACGAAACAGAATTAAAAGTAACTTATTAGAAATACTGAAATAACAATAAAAAAACAAAAACTATAGATCTCGATGAAAAATGCTTTGTTTAGAAACTCAAGTTCACATCTAGTTCGCTTGTTTACACGCAGACTTTCTCGTGTTATGTTAACTCGACCATGAAAAGCTGTTTCATAATTTAACAAACAGCATATGATTATATACGTCCCGTAAACAGCTTCGACCTTAAGAATAAGGATAGACCTCACCAAAGTGGTGCTGAAGTGCCTTAGAGCAAGACCTCTCCTCTCGCCGGTCATAAAACCGTGTTAGACTGAATGCATTTGGCTGCTTTGTACACTTTAATTACAGTATTGAAGAGTGTAAATGGAGTGAAGTAAAGAGTGCACACAGCTGCTATCGCCTTTTCTGCAGAGGAAACGGGACGCAGGGAGGTGTGGACTTTCACCATCACACACGCTACACTGTCAGTAGTAATATTCATTCACAAAAAACAAAATGCACATGGATTCCGCATCTTTGCATTCAGACAAAACCTCCAGCTCTCCGTTAACGAGCAGCACCGAGGGCTGAACGTAGCCTCGTCCCTGGCCCGAATAACGGGCTTTTTTTTTAAGAGACACAGAGACTGGTTTACACTGTTTACAACATGGCAGCTGACCGTGGACAGAGCTGATTTATGTGCTCGCATTTGAGCCGCATAACGAATCTAAATGCCCCTCCGGAGACCCGCGTTAGCGCTAACGTTACTGTACCTCGATTGTTCGCAGATCTCGGAGCAGAAAGGGTTAAGGAGCAAAATGATCTTTCATCCCCCTCAAAGCGCGAGTCGATCCATTTTCCAGAATATTTTCTCGCCACAGGACATCGGTTCGCTAACACACGATCACCGCATCGGGTAGTTTCGACGCGAGCGACGGTGAGAGGTGAGATGTGGTCAGCTAGACGGCTCCTTTTTTCATCTCCCAGCTCCAGCGGTTTGGATAAGAAACGCAGCCATTTTCCATTAAAAATTAATAAGACAGCAGCGCAGTCTGAGCATGCGCACAACAGCAAACTCGGGATGTGAAGAGGTTATTCTCCTTCCCCTCCTCCTGAACTGCTTTGACGACCGAAAACGCTTTTTTTTGGTCTCTCAAGTCCTGAAAATTCTCATTTTCACCAAACAAGCCGGAGTAAAGGCTCAAAAAACGACTTTATTTTTCAGATTATTATCCTGAAACCGAGCCATGAAGCAGTTTTAATGCTCACCAAGCATCACTTCCCACCACTGATGAATAATATACAAAGAACTGCTATTAAATAATTAACATTAGCAGTCTGAACAAATACAAAGCGCCTTAACAGACTGGAAACAAGTTTATTTTCTTAGCAACAATGTTTTCTTGGATCTTTCATAAAGATGGTGGTTGGTATGGTGTTCCTACATAAATGTGACTAAAAACATCTTATTAATGAAACCAGGTCTTATACTTAAAGACATATTGTGGATAGTTGTGCTGATTTGATGGTATAAAAATCATTGGACATATATGTGTATATGTGTGTGTGTGTGTGTGTGTGTGTGGCGGGGGGGGGGGGGGGGGGGGGGGTCAAAAATGCTAACAAACAAAATACAACTAAAGTTGGACACATTACAAAAAAAATATTGACTAAAATATTCTTCAACAACTTGGATGAAACTGTGGAGATGAGGAATGGAAGCTCCTCCGGTGTGCCTCGGTTCATCCTCTACAGCACTTTGTACCGGCCTTTGCTCGTCGGCTGGTAGGAGTTTTGCTGGGGGGGGAAAAAGAAAGAAACGGGAAATAAAATTAAACATTTTTGGCATAAAGTCACTGCATAATAAGAGTGGATGACATGTTTTAACATGTGTGAGCAAAAAGATACTTACTAATCGGATGAGCTCTTCCTTGATTAGCCGTGTAATTTCTGTTTTGGCTTTCTGCACAGCCAGTTCATTTGCACCTACAACACAAACAACATGTTAATATTCAGTATAGGCTGCTCTGTTAAGGAAACTGGACACTCCATTAGGAAATTCGTTGCCTTAAAGGTAATTTAAAAAAACTACCAAAATAGAGGGAGGAGTTGTATTTTGCAAGAGGCACTTTTAACAGCATGATTTAAGCCAACAAAAGCTTTTTTTCCTTCTTTAAAACTTGAAAAGTCAAGATTATCTGCTCCGTGTGATAACTAGTTTATAAACTTCCTGCATTGTGCTGTTCTCAAGTTATCATGTTCATTGTTCCTGTTCACTGAACCTTAGAGTTCAGCAATTGTACAGCTGCCCTAAAAATATCTTGTTATATCAGGTGTCAGGACTTTTAAAAAAAAAGGACAGACGTTCTTTGACACATACTCTCAATAGCCAGGTAGATTTTGCGCTCTCCTTCCTTGGGCTCTTTGCCTGGAGGGAAGTACGTTCCTCTGATGGTGATGGCAGCTTCAGAGTATTCACCGATCCTCTGCAAAGCTTCTTTAGATGTCACCTTCCACCTGGCAGTCTGAGGGAAGGAAGAAAAGGACGATTTTATAAGGCCTTTTTTGTCTGCTTTATGTTCAGAGGAAGAAACAAAATACTTTGGGATTCTTGATTGTTAATCAGTCGTGACAAAAACCACAAAACGCTCAGTTTAAGCATCTGTCATCTAAAAGATAAGCCCCTCTCCCGGACAAAAAGCATTTGTATTGAGCATAAACATTTTGCCAAAAATTCGAACAGCTTAGCTTTTTTAATCAGAGATTAAAAGAAAGTTATTTTCTTAGTAGCTTAAAGAAGTCGAGGATTTAAATGTCAAGTATTTTTTAATAGATGGATTTGCTTAATTTTCCACTCAAATTTGCATATGTTAGACTTTACATCATGATGCACCAACTACACGCCGGAGGTGGATTTTAAAGGGGTATAACAGGAATGAATGACTACTAGGCCCTCAGGTCTCCAGCTGTCTGCGTCCGTGTTCGCAATGGAGAATAATCAAGACTTACGTGTAAGCAAATCAGGAACATTTTAAAACATTCACAGATGTTTTAAAAAAAAAAAAAAGTACAACTGGCTTTCCAACTTTAAATCTGAAATTGCATTGCTAAAAAAAGCGACAGTGTAAGTCTTACATAAACACTTAGAGCAACAACGTCTCTGCCAGAAAAACTTGAACCCGTTTCACTTGAAACCACAACCAGGAGATGGGTTTGGTGTGGTGTGCAAATCACTAAAAAGAAAGCAAAGAAAACACTCAAAGACGTGTAAAGTGGAACTTCTGGTATGTATAGGTAGAATGCCTGCAGACTAAAAAGTGAGCAGACTCTAAAAATGGGAATCATCTCTCAGTTTTATAGGGGTTTTAGCAACGTTCACTCAACTCAACGTATAAAAAAGCAAGATGAGAGAAGAAGGAGGTCTTACAACAATGCAAAAAGAATGACAGGATATCTGTGCATTTGGGAGGAAAAATAACTTTTGAAGGAATTTTGCTGGATTTTTGTTATTACTCCCCACATGAAAGTACACTTAAATGATGGTAAATCTGGGTGTTGGAGGAATTGTGGCTCCCAAACTGCAGAGCATTATGTCTGCTGGGAATGTCAACACATGCAAAACTACTGGATGGAAACAGACAGGGTGTGACAGGGTGGATCGTCAACACTCACATATGACCTTATATCTGGATAACTTTCCACCAAAGGAATCAATAAATAATCATATTGATGATGTTGTTTCATCACCTTATGATGTATTATGATCCTTAGATTTCCCCATCACGCATTATTTATTTATATACAAATGTATGGATAACCAGGTAGCTGCAGGTTAGTCTTACATGTCTGTAAATTTGCTGAAAAGTTTTAAATAATAATAGTTTTTGTGTTTGTTTTTTAAAGTGGGCTTGAAAAACAAAGGGAGCAATAGTAGAGCTCAGTTTAACAGGAAGTAGTCAGGAAAAAAACTGCAAAAGCAAAAGTTTGTTTTATGTTTTGGTTTTGTCTTCTGTTTGGTCTTTTACTCATTTTTAAGTCCTTACACGGCCTTGCCCCACACGACCTCTGAGCTGTTGTACTTCCCAGTTGCTCAAATCAGCAGACCAGCTGCTCCTGGATGTGCCGAGGACACAGTGGAGGCTCGGGAGAACAGGGATTTGCCATGGCGGCTCCCAAACTGAGGAATTCTTTGCTGTTAAAAAGACAGGCCTCTTCACTACCAGTTTGCGCTTATGACCCACCTCTTCATCTTGGCTTTTCCCCAAGTGTGATGATTTTACTTTTTGATTTTAAAGTTTTACTCGTGTTTAACTCTGTCTTGATGCTTTTGTTTTACATTGTAATTTTAATTCTATTTATTTTATTCTAACATATCTTTATTTTTGTATCCAGAGGTTTTATCAGTGGTTGCTGTTTTTTAAAGTGCTTTAAATGAAGTTGGCTTGGCTTATCAGCGGCACGGGCTAAGCTAACAATCCAACAACAGCACAAACAGAAATAAGCTAGCATGCAGACAGCTGATCCCCATATTATTGACACAGACCCCTGGTGACAATACACAGCAACAACATCCAGATTCATGATTCCTTCCCTATGCTGTTTTGGGGAAATGACTTAGTCGAGTTAAACTACTGAACCCCAGCGGCTGTGAAAAGAAAACCTGAGTCCAAAAAACAAAAAGCAAAAATAAAACTGATCCTTGCTAAATATTTCAGTACAGCCGCTGACCTGAGGGAAGTCGTTGATCTCCAGCTCCTCTTCATATCTCCTGACTGTCTCAGCCTGCTCAGCCGCCTGCCGCTCTTCCTCCAGTTTCTCCACCGGGGTGTAGTTGAGCTTTGCATTGATCTTTTCTGCCAGCTGCTCCGCGATGGTTTTGGCTGACACTGAGGGGGTCATGATGGTGCCGCCCCGCAGGATGGCGTTGGTTGCCTGTTGCATCACATCCTGTAGACACAGAGTAATTGTAATTGTCACAATGCAAACAAAGTTTTAATTACCAGCTGAGGTCTGAGGATTTTTGTGGGTTGTAAACTCAAACCTAAGTATTGGACACAATAAAAATGAAACCTAAGTGGTTAGTCTGAAAAATCACAAGTCCCGCAATCTCAGCTGTGTCATGAATACGTGCACAACCGTCCAATTCACGGTGGCACTGGAGTCTTGACGTACCTGAGCCTCAGCGCCCAGGTTCTTCTGAGCGTTGATCTTGAGCGCCAGCCTTTTGGCCATTTCCAATTTCTGGATGTTACCAGCAGACGTAGGCCCGAGTCCTGGCAAACCACCGGGGGCGGCCGCTGTGGCGGCAACAGCTCCAGCTGGACCAGCAGCCGCGCCGGGAGCAGACAGATCCTTCACCCTCTTCTTGGAGTTAAACATACTTTCAATTTGCTCCTCAATCTAAGAAGGAATAACAGTTAAACATGTTTAGTAATTATATAACTGCAATTAGAGGACAAAAAAACTTACAAGAAGCCAAGCAGTTTAGCAGAGGTAAGTAAATAATTTAAATAAGAAATTTAAATCTCCATTATTTAAAAGTTACTCACATCCAGGGCTCCGTCCTCATCGTCAGAGTCCTGCAAACCGAGAGCAGCTTTCTGCAGCTTCTTCCTCTCATTGGCCAGAGCATGCTCAGTCTCATCAAACTTGAAGCCTTTTCCTGAGAAACCACTGCTGCTCTTAATGGTCTTACCCTCCTGCACAGAGGGAGGAAAGAAAGAAGCTTATAAGTTTGTCACATTGTCTTTCTAGATCTTTTTTAATCTGCTTACTAACTGAGACACCAAAGATCAATCAAATTTTATCCCAATTAATGTTAAGTATTTATAATAAAAGAAAACGATAAATAAATGAAACATGAAGTATAAAAGCACCATGTAACTGTAAGGAAAGCATAAAAATGAACACGATATTTAAGCTGATGCATTACATGTGCAGAAAGACGTTGCTAATACCTTCAGAAACTTCAACATACGTTTCTCCCTGGCAGTAAGTAATGCTAAAATATACAATTGCCTACTGTGGGTCTTTATCTTACCGCTTTCTGTTGGTCTTTGAAAGAGGCCCAAAGCTGCTCCAGTTCTGGTGGGACCGGAGAGCCCGACAGCTCCAGAGCTTTAATGATATCGCCAGCATAGCGAACCTGATCCTCAGTGATGAACGTGTAGGCGTATCCCTGAGAAGCAAAATATGTACAGATTTAAACATGATTACCACCAAAAAAAAAAACCACCCCAAATGTCAACATGAATTTCCTAGTTTTTGATGTCTAAAATTAAATGAGCTTCCTTTAAAACGGCTGACCTTGTTGCCTGCTCTGCCCGTGCGCCCGGCCCTGTGAACGTAGTCCTCGTAGTGGTTGGGACAGTTGTAGTTGACCACCAGGATCAGCTGCTTCACATCAAGGCCTCTGGCTGCCACAGAGGTGGCGACCATCAGACGACACGCTCCATTCTTAAAATCGTTGATGATGCTGTCTCTGTCGTACTGATCGATTCCTTGGAGACACAGAGAATTACTACTTTGTAGTAAATGTGGCCATGACAGAACAGAAACCTAAAAATATAACTGACAGATATAAAACTGACTGATTGTATATTCACATTAGGAGGACAAAAAAATATGAATTCATGTGGTTTGATGAGACTTTTTAATATTCCTGGTCGTTGTTTAAACAGACCAGATCATCCCAAATACCTGAAATTGAAAAGTGATTGACAAGCTGATAGCCAATGACAATTCCATATGATGAAAAAAAACTAATGAGGCTTCTAAATGAGACTACTGGGTGATGTCACAGTAGCTTTGTTACTCATTATATGGCTGTCGAAGTCAAAGTGTGGCTCAGTACCTCCATGTAAAGACATGCAGGGGTACGAGGCTTTCATCAAGTCTTTGAGCAGTCCGTCTGCGTGCTCCTGTTTGTCCACAAAGATGATAACAGATCCTTTTTCCTGGTAGTGACCCAGAATCTCCAGCAGCTTCAGGAATTTCTTGTCCTCATCGATCACTAGCTGCAGAAATAAAAACAGATACTTTTAAAAAAGGGGGGGAGAATTAAAACTGAACTAGTAAGCAGAGAAACTGAAAGGGAAAGTTCCTGTTTAGTGAGATGTATTGCAGACTGCTTACCACGTGTTGTTCCACATCAGAGCAGACGACACTGCGGCCTCCCACCTGGATCTCCAGGGGCTTTGACAGGATCCTGCGAGCCAGCGCCTCCATGGCTCTGGGGAAAGTTGCTGAGAACATGACCGTCTGACGGTCTGGACGCACGTTGTCAACGATACGCATCACCTGGTGTGTGAATCAGAGGGGGGAAAAATATATCTGCGAATTTTTGTCACTGAAGATTTTGTTTTGCAGCATTTGCAGGTTCAGAGTTGATTTGTCCTGGCTTTATAAAACATGTTGGACACAACCATTCCTCAAGTGCTAAACATTATACACTAACAATGCTTCATTTGATGCTGCTCATTTGTGAAAAACTGTATGTTAATGTATAATCACCCACCTGTGGCTCGAAGCCCATGTCAAACATCCTGTCTGCCTCATCCAGGACCACATATGTGACTCTGCGGAGGTTGGTTACCCGACCTACACATTAAGGAAGACGAGCATAAGGAAATCAGTTAAATATGAACAACGTCAAGGCTTAACAGGCATCCTGCCTTCTTCACATCACATGAAACTAGTCTAACAAAACACAGAAAAGCTTTTTCCATGATACAACTATTTGATACAACTGGACAATAAATAAAGGCATCCTAATTTCAGCACATTTTTCAAGTGGCCAGAGTTTTATTGCATTGGTATTTTAGGCTGTTAATTTCTTTGCTCGTCTTGCGTACCATCTCAGGGGCAACTGGGACCTGTAAAACATATAATACAAGAGATGGAGCCACATCAAGCACTATCTGAGCGAGCGCCTTTTCACCTACAAGGGAAACATATTACAGATTACCTCGCATGTGTGGAAGCAACAAGAAACCCCTTCTATCATACTAACTGCTACACACATGTAATAGCTACTTTCTAAGTACACTAATAGTGTTTTTTTCACATTTCTATGCAAAGGCTCAGTGCTGCGCAGGACTCTACAATCATATTTACTCCCAGAAGCAGCACATTAAGTCAAAATAACCTGACATGATGCAAAACTCTGATATAATACAGTGCATACCCCTGACCACCTTACATCCATGTTATGATACACTTATCAAACATTACGATTGTTTCCTGCTTGAAGTCAGAGGAACCGTGGAGGCAGCACCAGGTCCACCTACCTGTACTTGGCCTGAGCTTCGGGAATAACACATCAGTCTTGTAGATATGAGTGATCCCAAAGGTGGTCAAATAATGCCAACAGTTTAGTAAGTAGTACTGATTTGGTTCATTATGTACTGTATCATACTGTCACATTTAATCCATGCAAAGCAACAAGAAAAGGCATCAAATGTGCAGACTTGCATTTATGTCCTATAAGGATAGAGAAGCGACACGACCAAGAGTGATGAACTCACCGCTGTTGGCCCCCAACATGTCAATCATTCTTCCTGGTGTGCACACGATGATCTCAGCTCCTCTCTTCAGCTCAGCGATCTATAATACAGAAGGCAGCGTTAAGGAAAAATACACATTTTCTTTCTGTTGCAGGAGTTTTGAGGGAGGAACAATGTCCAGAATTTAAACACTTATAATACCAACACAATAAAATTATTATGGTGCACAAGGAGCGTATACAATAATGAGCAACTTGAATTTGGAAGTTTCTGCTACTGGGTCTCAAATCGGTGTTTCCTCCAAACCTTTTCAAAATTCTTCAAATTATTTTACAATATATTTTTTAAGAAGTCTCAGCCATGCATGTTTTTGTTTAAATATATACAAGAATTGCAAAATAGTTTAGAAGACCAATTTTAGGTTGGTATTTTATGCCGTTATTTGATAGTATAAAAGATAGACGCAGCCACAATGTCGTCACCTGCTGTTTGGTGGCGTTCAGTTTGACATCACCGCCTTGGTGTTTTGAAATTAGATGTGAAAAGTGAGACTCAAACTGAGGATATCACCACCTGGTAAACAACCTGGATAATCCAAGTCGTTAGCCAGTGAACATAACCTGGATATTCCTCCTTTCTGACTACGAATGGCCATCATTTAGACTAAAGTCTTCAGGAAAGTGCTTACAGGTAACAGAGTAAAGGAAACCAAGGGCTGTTATAGCACAGACTCTACTACTTAAAATCTTCTCGCAATTGGAGGAATCACCCCCTTGCTGCCCATAAAAAGAAGCAGGTTTAATCTTCTACTCCACCTCAAAGTTAAAGTGGAATTTATGGTTCAGCAGGGAGAGCTCGCTTACAATATGCTGGAAGTCCACGGTCTACCTGCACAGAGCTTTTTGTCAATTGAGGCAGCGAACAAATAAGTGCTACAGCCGGTCTGTGGGCCACTCTTCTTGTGCTGTTGATATACAGTATTTTTTGACATGCACTACTGGCATTTTGGAGGACTGCATGGAAGTGTTTTGCAGTGGGTGAAAACCCTTCTCTCCACTCACTGTCCACACAGAAACCTGTACGTGGATGGAACAAGCGGAGCCACAATTTGCTCTGAAGCCTGTGTTATACTGTCAATGTTGACAGCAGTCCTGTAAGCAGTTATTATAGCAGCAGTTGTTCTTTTGTTGTTGTTTGTTTTTTAAAAACAACCTATTGTAGTTTCCCACACTATTACATCAACATCAGCCTGAATCATTAATGCAAGGCAGGATGGATCCATGCTTTCAACTTGTCTATACCAAAATCTAACCCTACCATCCAATATATAAATCCATTTTTGGCTCTACTGAAAAGCATGAGCTGCTATGTCAGATGGACACTATAGGTCTATTAAACCTCTAAAATGATGTAGTTGTGCTACAGCGCACACTTACCTGTTCACTGATGCCCGTGCCTCCATAAACACACACCACCCTGAGTCCCAGCGGTTTAGAGAATTTCTTGCACTCCTTTGTGATCTGCAGAGCCAGCTCTCTGGTTGGAGTCATAATTACAGCTGCGTAAAAGGGAGGAAAAACAGGATAATTGGATTGTTGTCGTTAGGGGAAAAACAAAGAAAAAAGAAACTTGACCATTTGGTCTTCATCTGACCTACAGTTGGGTTCTGAACCCGGACTGTGAAAAGCAAAGGAATCAGACAGGATTCATATGTTTTTATTTGAATGTGATCAAAAGATGAGTTTATTTATATTTTAGCGAGAAGCCCAAAGGAAAAATAAAAGTTCCTGTTGCTTACAGATGGGGCCCTCGGATTCCTCCAGGGGTCTTTGGTCCATGATGTGTCGGAACATGGGCAGCAGGAAAGCTATGGTTTTCCCGCTGCCGGTCTTAGCAATACCAATGAGGTCTCGGCCAGACATGATGGCAGGGATGGCCTGGGCCTGGATGGGTGTGGGTTTCTCATAACCGTGCCTTTAAAAGAAAACCATGAGCATCTTGTCAGAAAGAGTCATACGCAATCCCAATATATTAATTATATATTTGTTGCTAGTCTTGAGTGAATAGAGTGAATATGAATGGTCATATTTATTGGCTTATTAATGGATTTTATATAAAGAGAAAAGACTGCTCACTGCACAATGATTTTCAAACATGCACACACACAGAGACACACTCACTTCTTCAGGGCGTTCAGGATCTTCATCGACACTCCACACTGCACCCATGTCTTGATGGGTTTGGGACAGCCTTTCCCTTTCACCGTAATGCCTTCCAGTTCCAGTCTGTACGCATTCACTTCTGTATTTATTTAAAATAAAATAAATAAATGAATAAATTGAATAAAGAGATTTTAAACAAGTAATTAAGCATGAAAAAGACAAGTCGTTTATCATAGAACAGATATGGTTTTCTCACTGACCTTCTGTAGTCATCTTGGCCAGTTCGGGCACCTCTACGTAGAAGTTTTTGCGGTACGGTTCATACTGGATCTTTGTGTGGTCAACAGGCTCCAGGATCTTCCTTTGTTTGGTCTGGAAGCCTGTCAGAGCCGTCTGGAGATCAACCTCTTCCTCCTCTGATGAGTACTGTCAAACACATGAGCATCATTTTAGATTGTTAAAAGATGATCCCATCAGCAGAAAGCAGATTAATTACTGAGGATCTCTGTTTCATTCATCTCAGCTTCTCGGGCAGCGAGAGAAGAGGTTTAACCTTTATTATATAATCAAAGCAAGCATTAAAATCTCACCTCCATGGCATCCTGGTCATTCTCCATCAGCTCTCCCTTCTTTTTGTGCGTGTGAGGTCCTTTCTTGGTTTTAACGACTGTCACCACTTTGGTCACAGTCATTGCACCTTTCTGCAGAAGAAGAGAAGACACACATATTCATCAGCAGAAGAACAAACATCCATAAAGGCAGCATCTGGTCTGACACTAGTAGATGAAACGGATGATAACAGGAGATCCTTTCCAGTCTATTTTTCACAATGTTTAATCCCTGAAAAGAATGGACCTTCACAGAATATGCAGTGAAAACAAAAACCAAAGCCACACGCTTCCAGTGATGAACACCTAAAGACAAAATGATAGCAACTACACAAACATCAGGAAAATGTTGACAAACTTCAAAGGTGTATTTTTAGAGCTGATCCTAATGACTTTGGGGAGGGTTGGGCAATAAGGATAACACTGCAAAAGATGCAAAAATCCAACCATCAGATCAGATATTATGTCTCAAAACACTAGATATCGGAGAAACCGACCTGGTCTTTGGGCCACATTATTCAATTTTACCTAACTAATGCGGGATTTTGTCCTCACCTTATCATTTCCTCTCATGGCTCCAATGTTGAACTTCTTCACTTCCTGTTTCACCTCCTCCATGTAGGCATCCAGGGGATCTATATCATCCTCCTCTGTCTGCTGCTCCATGGGAGTCTCCTTGTCCTTATCGTCATCACCCTCTTTCTTACCATCCTTTAACTCCTCTTTCCTTTCCCCTTTCCCGTCCACCTCCTCGTCATCATCTCCCTCCATTACAGCAGAACCGTCCTCGTCATCGTCTGAAATGAAGAGTTAATTAAGATGCTGGGCAAAGATAAAGCTACAGCAAGTATTGGTCAGTTAGCTGATAAAATTAAAGCAAATAAAGGGTGACTGATTGGTTTATCACACTGATAAAGTTTCGTTAGACACAGTTTAAACAACTTAAACTACTCGTGAAGTCCAAAGTAAAAATTCAACAGTGTTTCCTTCAGTTACTTCCTCACCATCATCGTCCTCCAGGCTCCATTTCTTGCCCTGCTTCATCTCCTCCAGTTCTTTCTTGATCTCTCCGATGTTTTCGATGGCCTTCTTCCTCTGCTCTTCCCTCCACTTCTCCACCCGCTCCTTCCTCTTCCTCATCTCCTCCTCCAGTTTGTTCTGGTCAAAGTCTTGCTGCATGAAAACAAAGGAAAAGCACAAATATTTTACTTCTCGTTAAGTTCTTTACTTACTTGCTTATTATTTCAAACAAAGAGGCACTTTAAAGTTCTTTCTACGGGCAAAGAAAAACATGAAGAAAGGACAATGGCATTCAAGCTAGCAGAAGTAAACATATCAACCAACTTACATCCTCAACCTTTTCATCTTCTTTCTCCTCTTTAATCTTTTTCTTTTCAGCTACAGGCTCCAGGGTGTCCTTCTCTTTGCTTTTAGCCCTGCAAGGGAAAAAGAAAATAAGACAAAGTGTAATAGATGGGATTATGGAATTGCTCAGATTAAGCAAATCATGCAAATCATCCATCCAATTTACAAGGTCTTCTATACTGTTCACCACTTCTAGAGGACAGTTTAATCTTTATAAAAATGGAAAGCTCAATATATTATATGGTGTTTTTTTAACTGTCACCAAGCTCTGAAAATATGCCTCACATCCTGGCTGCTCATAGCATCTTTACATGACATGTAAAAGAGCTACAATACTCTAACCCTAAACGCAGCCCCTTTCACAACATATAATTATTTATCACTCTGCATGCCAGCAAAAGAACACAAAGTACAGAGTAGAAGACTCTGTGTGTTTTCAATTTCACAGATGGGAATTTAAAGCCTCACTTTTCATCCTTTTTACTGCTCTTGCTGGGGCTACCAGAGCGGGACCTCCGGGCTCGGCTTCTGCTGCCCGACCGCCTCCTGTCTCGGCTTCTCGACCTCCTCCTCTCCCTGCTCCTGGAGCGCCTGGAAGCCAAAGGAAAACATATCACATGTAAAAGGACAAATCAACAGGGAGACAACAGTTTTGTCAGTTTCAGCTTTTTAAGTGTGCTGATGCGCATCTAAAAGTAAACCTCACAATAGCTTAATCATGATAAAACTGTATCATAAAAAAAGTGCATGAATTTTCACTGTCTCGATTCAAAATGATTCTTCGCCATCACTGTGATTTTTATCCACTGTCCTACTGGATTTGCAAAATTTAACACATGTGAACGTTTTAGTTCAAAAGAATTTTCAAATCTATGGATGCAATTCTACTGAAATTAAAGATAATTACCAGACAGAGCAACAGCAGTAAACAGTTTTGTTAAAAACTAAATTTGGCTTCTGTTCATCAACGTATGGCTGGGACATATAGCCTGTTGTTTTTCCCCCCATTAAAGCAGGCTATTGTCTGATGGAGTTTATCAAAGAGTTTTTGGTGGACTAGTGAATGACTAATGTGCCCTAATGTCTCTGAAGGAAGAAAAGAAAATTGAGAATGTGCCCCTCTCCAAGCAGACAATTGACCTTTTCTCATTGGCGCTGGACAAGAACTGTAATGTTTGCGAGTCAAGTTACTCATCTTTGCAAGTGGGAAAACAAAAGAGTATGAGATTAGTGAGTGCCCCAGGAGTGATTTATTAACAGAGTACCTGCATGCTGAAGCTGAAATGGGACAACAGGCAGGCTACAACCAAAACCATGTCAGACTTTTGAAACAGATGCAAGATAAAGTGACTGAAATGAACCCAGAACTGCAATTGGTATTGTTGCATCATATTGTAGGTCAGGAAGTGTTGTGCAAGTCTGCACTAGCCATGTTGTTGATGTTGTAAAAAATAAATAAATAATTTAATAATGTGCCAGGAGCACTGAATCTCAGACAGCTTGCAGCTCTTTTGATTCACTACAGGGAAAGAAAATTTTAAGTAAGCATCACTGCTGGGTTTTGGTTTGTTTGTTTTTTCTGCTCTCAAACAGGAGAGGTTTCCACATATAAGTAGACATGCTCATAAAATGCTGGATCTTATTTAGATATACCTTTATATTTGAACAAACCAATACAGATACAGATCCTCTCTGAGCAACAATAACATGTTCAGTGTCATTTGTATTTCCACCAACAACATTAACACACACGAGCCAAAAACACAATATATCTCTATGAAAAAAGAGATAGTCATTCTGCCTGCATATGGTTGGAAAATCAGTATTGTTACATCGGATCAAAAGAGTGACCAGAAACTTCAATTTGTGTTCAGGCTGTAAACACCAGAAGACTTCAGTCCACTTCAAAATGTATTTATTTACGTGTACACTTAAACTTAAGTTCAAACCACCACACACCTGGCTCGTTTTCTGTCTCTGGAGCGCGACCTGCGGCGATCCCGGCTCCGTGACCTCTCCCTCCGGCTCCGCTCGTCTTTCTTGGAGCGCTTGTCCGGGGAGCGACTCTTTGATCGGCTACCCGACCGTCCCCGAGATGCGGAACGTTTCCGGTAATGCCTGTTGATTAAAAAAACACATGATATGAGAGATTAGCTCTTGGTTAACGTGCATAAACATCAGTACGCTTTTAGCCAGCATGCTAACGCTAATCTAAAATCGCTTCCTCAAACAGAAGTTAGTCACACTCGATTCACCAGCACCAGACTAACCGGAAAAGTCCAGACATACCTCGACTCACGTCCCATCTCGAACCCACGCAGATAAGTCTCGCAAAAAAGTGAACTTAGTTCTCAGAAAATAAACGAGTCTTGCGCGTCGAGTGGATGTTTGTGTGTTTGAACCCGCACGTAAAAAAAGTGCGACTCTACATCTCCTAAACTCCACAGGTAAAAGGTTGCTGCGCCACCAAGTGGTGGGAGGTCAGAATACCCCAGCCTTATCACAGGCTGTGTCGCAGGGCTTTTCATTTGTGAACGGTTCCCGAACTTTATGAAGATGATTTCATTTTCATTTATTTCACCTTATTCATCTCTTTATCTTTCGTGGAACTGAAACATTTTAAAATTCTCTCATTCTTAAATATAAGTTGTATTAATTGGAGGATCAGTGGTTTATTGGTTCCACCACAGAGTTATAAATGAAAAACCTATTTATCTTTCTTGTTTTCCACATTTTAAAGCTGAGACTTACATGAGAGATCGCACTGGATTTGAAAAGAAAATATTTTTAGAAAAAATCATCCAATGGCAGCTTTTTGTCACTACTGGGGTGAATCTGAATGCAAAATGTTCAATGTAGCAAATATTTGCCAGAAGATTTAGGGAAAAAAAGCTAACCAAACTTACCAGGCCCCTACTAAATACTACACCATTACCACCACAGGAGTGTGAGCTGTTGAAGGCAGAATGAATCCATGCTTTCATGTTGTTAACATCAAATTCTGACCCTACACTTTCAATTGTGCAAGAGTTTGTTGGTTTGATTCCAGCTACAGACACAAATACCCTTTAGGGTTACATCCTGTCTAAAACGCTGCCAAACCAAACATGCTTGACCATGCTTACATGGCTATACAGGCTGCCCTGTGATTGGCTGATTAGATTAGATACATATTTTTAATAAGCTAAATTTAGTAATATCAGTTCCCTTTGTCTTTCAAATTAAGGCTTTTTCAAAGTGTGGCTTAATAACTGATGCCAAAAAAGAGGTGATTCACACAAGTAGTATTTATTTGGTATGAATTGTTCGGTTGCTCATTTATCTTTTGGAGCAGAGACTGTTTACATCACATCAACACTACATTTGTTACTCGCGTTCAAATATGTAAGATACCGCAAGAGCCATTAAAAACAGTATCAGCAAATTTACGTTATCAAAAAAACAATCAAGTAGGTCAGACAAGTTGTAGGATAAATTACACCAAGTCATTCACATGGAAAAATATTCACATTCATAAATTAATCAGGTTAAAATTACAAATATGAAACAAGGACAGCACGGAAGTAGAGAGAGCATACTGTATATTTATGCAAGTATGTATGAGAGAGGCTTGAACAAAGCAAAGCAGGATATGTCACCAGAATTACTCAACACAAATAAGCATACAAAGTCCCCCTGCCTCACACAAAATTGCAGTGACAGCACTTTCTAGTAAAACCCCCCAAAACACTCTCAGCGTGTATAAAGTTCACCGCGGTTTTAAGCTCATGACCGAGCGTAATAACGTACACTAAACATACAAGGGCTAAACTCTTCATCAGACGTAAACAAAGAAGGAAATTGTTTGTAACGTAAGTGGACCCTTCCCAAAGATCAGAGAAAATGTGATTTTTAAAGCAGTGCTATGAGGAAAAGAAAATCCCTCAGAAATGGGAAGGTCCTCAACACTCGAATATCTTTAAAATCTCTAACTGAAGGTTGGAGGGCCATCTATGTAAAAGTTTGTTTTGTAGAAAAATCAAAGAAGCTCACAGTTTGAGGCAATCCAGAAATTCTGTCATTCTTCCTCATTCCATTTATACCAGAGTAGTTTTGTTCTTCCCGGCCTCTTGTACCTCTAAGATCTCCGTCTTTTTAAGCCAGCTCATTCTGATGGACAGAAATGTTTGATACGGCTCTTTCTACAACAGATTATTAGTGTGGTAAAACGATGTCTAACTGCTGGCCTCTTTCTCTCCTTATTATTTGTTTTAAATAGGCTGTGCAGCAGTGTCGGAGGTCATCCGAACCTCTCCACTCAGAGAGGAGCAACGTAACTGTGAGATCTCTGAGATTAATCGCAGTATTCACAAAAAAGCTGAATTAATAAACCTGAGAATAAAAGTCAGAAAGCAAATTTCTGAATCTTGTCATTAATCTCAGGGCGACTATTTTTCCAACGCTGCTCGAGTTAAAAGTTTCTCACACTTTTGTTTGCGGGAGATTTTTCTACTGGGCTGCTATGATGATCTGTGACACAGCTGTCACGTCTCTATCTCGTCTACAGCTCTGGTGCGGACACTGCAATCAGCAGGGGTGTTTATGTACCGTATGAGAAAGAACAGAAAACTGCTGCTTCTGTCAATGTCATTCATACTGTCAATTGTAACGGATCTAGAAACTTTCCTTGCAAGGTTGTACCAACCTCACTTTCACGATGTACAAATGAAGCACTTCAACCTAAAAGGCCAGCAGTGTTCTGCGTTTGATTTGAGTGGCATGAACTGAAAGTGAGTTTCCCCTGTGCGATGCCCTAAGTTGACAAAAAGATTACTATAGTGTTGTAGACTAGCTACCTCCAAAATTCTCCAGCAGTTTTCATCGTCTTGACAGCAGATTTTGGTTTTACAGAAGAGTTAGAACCCTGCTGAGGAATCTGGCTGTGGCATTAGCTGAAAATAGGACACCCTGCTCAGACTAAGCATCACCTTTGGAGGTTATTACTCCGCAGAATGACTCAAGGGCTTGGCGATAATTCAAAGCGTTCTGACTCAACATCTTGTTCAGCAAACAATTGTTCCTATCAGGTGTCAGATTTAGAATTATGACCCAGCCTTTTAGGAGACTCCAGTGTTTCCCCTTCATAAGTTAAATGCAATCTGTGGCTGCCCACTGGGATGTCAGACTGATGACTGTACAGTAATCCAATCTTCGCCGTGATACTTCCCATTTTCCGTGCTAATAAATATCCTTCTGCGCAATAAATGGCAGTACATTCTTTACACACAGGTAACACAGGTTTCACAGCTTCTGTTCAGAGAAAAATTAACCTGGAAGTCTGTAACAAACACCGAACTTTGTGGTCGGGCGTAGCTTTAGCGTTAGTGAAATCCCGAAGAGCTCAAATGACGAGCACTCGTCCAGCTGGCGTGTGCGGGCCTGATCATAAGGCAGCAGGGGTTCACCTCCAGACTGTCAATGATAAACAAGCACCTGAGGGTGCAACTAAGCATGCCTATGTTGCTATGAGAGATGGGAGGGGACAGCAAAAAAGGAGGGGTGGGGGTTTACAGAGGTCCTTGTAACCTATCAGGGAGTCTCTGAGCCAATGAGGAGCAGTATCTCATGCGAGAGGATGAAGGTGAAGAAGTAGACACAGAGGTCAGCAAAGACGTCACCCATCCTCCTGTAGGTGTCCATGGAGCGATTGATGACCTCGGCAGGGATGCCGGACAGTAACAGGGCAGCAGTTAGCACAGTGGTCTGGGTCTTCTTCTCTACCTGCAGAAACAGGAGAACCCAAAGCACATTATATGCAAATATATGTGCTTACTTCTCATTATTAATCAATCTATTTTTGCACTAAATAAATCAAGATTAAAATGTTCAAAAACTAAAACTCTATTAGAAATAGAGCAAGTCAATCCCCACAGACTCCCATGTTAAAATGTCCAGCTTTGCAACAGAAAGAAACATGTTTACAACCTGCTTTGGTTGCTAAATTAAGTGGAGTCACTGAACTGGACCTCTCCAACCTCTCCATCTATTCTTCTGGTGATGACTTAACAATCCACCAGCTTTTCCAAATATGATCACTTCTTAATTAAAAACAAGAACAGCAGCTGTTAAAATTAAACCCTGTGCCTTCAAAATGAGTCCAAAACTAGTGGGTGATGTCACAGTGGCGATGTCCATGTTTTAAAATATCACTGGACACTTTCTTTAGTACCAGTACCAGTTTGGACCCTCTGTGGCATAGATTCAATATGCTCCTGGAAATATTTCTCACATATTTTGGACCATACTGACATTAAAGCACCACACAGTCGCTGTGGATTTGTTAGCTGAACATCCATTATGCAGATCTCCAATTCCACCACATCATAAATGAGTACAGTGAACTCAATGTCATGTTCATGAAAGCAGTTCAAGAAGATGGGTGTACTGTAGTCATAATGGGATGGGCATGGTCAGCAACAGTACACCAAAATCTGACCTTACTATCTGAATGACACAGCAGAAATCCAGACTCATTGGAGCAGGCAGCATTTTTCCAAACTTCTATTGTCCAATTTTTGAGACCCTGTATGAGCTGTAGCCTCAGTTTCCCTTTCTTAGCTGACAGAAGAAGCACCCGGTGTGGTCTTCTGCTGCTATAGCCCATCTGCTTCAAGGTTCAGGGTATTTTGCATTTAAAGGTGCTCTTCTGTATACCTTAGTTTTAACAAGTTCTCTGAGTTACTGTTGCCTTCCGATCAGCTCAAACCCTCAACATGGATTTTTCACACAGATATGTTCTCTTTTTTCAACCATTATCTGTAAACCCAAGAGATGATTGTCTGGGAAAATAGATGGGAATAGATCAGTTTCTGAAATACTCAGACCGCCCAACTGGCACCAGAAACCATGTTATGTTACATTTAAATCATCTTTCATTCCCAGATTTTCTGATACTCGGTTTCAGCAGGTTGTTTTAATCTGTCTAGTTGTTGAACAGGTATTTGTCTTTTCCTTATTACCAATAGTTTTTATCTTTTTAAAAAAAAAAGGGGGGGGGGGATGATGGGTGAGGCAACTTCCATCGCCTAGATGCAATGTCCAGTAGATTTGAAATCCTGTTTAACCAATAATCCATTGAGAAGTGTAAACATGATCTTGGCTAGCTATAACTTGTTAGTCCACTCTGACTGGTTAGTCCTCAGCGGTGTAGCAGAATTAAGGCTGTGAATTCATAGGCGTGCTCCAGGACCTCATGTCCAATTTAATATTGTACTTTGTATGAACTTGGTGTTGGTTGAGAAGATTGTGGCTAAAAAGACTGGGCTGTCCGAAACAGCACAACTACATCGGAACAACTGCAATAGGTCATTGCATTTGATTTTCCATTTATACAGAGAAAAACAAAACTAAAATATTATTCGTAGTGCTGTCCGCTCTGCATGCACAATGTGTGCATGCAGAGAGATGAGAGTCTTAAAAAATAAAAACTCACCTTTGGAAAGTATTTGGACAACCCCATGTAGGCCAGTTCAAGTGTCAGAAATGGAGCAAATATTGACTAAAATAAAACAAGATAAATGTAGCATTAACTAACAAACAAATAAATAAATACATATTTGGTACTGATACTGGCATAAAATGTAAAAATGAACTCCTTACTAGTGTACTAGCAAGTCTGTGTTAAAAGCTACAGGCTCACCAGATACTTGCAGACAAAAACCCTGACAAAAACAGCAAGGAGGACGCTGCCGATGAGCCTGAAGACCCTGAAGGGATCAAACTCCTCTGAGTCCGACCTTCCGTCCTCGGTCGGCTTTTCATTGGCCAGCTGACCCCGAAGCTTCATGGCATCATCAAAACGAGAAAAGTAGGAGGCAGAGAGAAAGCCTGGACGAGGAGAGCCACTGACATCATCTGACGGCCGCTCGCCCCTCGGTCTCCGACGGACTCCTCCGATATCATCTTCTGAGGATCCTCCGGGTGGCTCACTGGAGAGCTCTGGCAGGGGTGAGCCTCTCCTCTCCGGGGTGGAGCTGTGGGAGTGACTGCCAATCCCTGGAGACGGTCTCGGAGAAGATGAGGCAGTGGACCATGGCTCTAGAGGCAGATGGAACCGGGGTTCTGCAGGACGCCGTGATGCTCCTGACAATGAGAAGACAATAATCAGTAATATGACATTAGCTAGTGCTAAAATGATTAGTCAGCTCCCCCCCCATCCCCCACCCCCACCCCCTCCCAAAAAAACGAATCCAGGTGTGACGTAACTGCAGTTTTAGCTTTAATTCAAAAGGATTTAACAAATTAATTATCTTTATAAACCAATTGCAAGCTGTTTAGATTTTGTACAGGGGACTATGATTTTACTTCAGTTCAGAGACAGCATAATATTGATAACAGATTGTAGTACCAGTAAGTTTCCATTAAGTTTTTTTTGCTGGGTCTGATTGCATGAAGACACTGATGAGTTCCAGCTTGTCTGTGTTGTTTAAGTTAAACTGGGAAGTTAATGTCAGCATAATTTTTTAAACAGCCATTTCCAGTGCCTAACAGTGTTCAAGAGCACAGGAGTGAGTGAGAACAGCGAGGTCTGAGCAAAAACAATCAGGACTTGTCAAAACTCATAGTATGTTCCACAGAATTGAGAATTTCAACACATTCAAGTCTGGGAAGATTGATTTTGGATATTTAGAGTAAGATAACTTCAGCGAGGGCACTCATGATGATGGAGGAGGACCTGGGCTCGGTAGATATGGCCACACTGAAGAAGAGGGCTTGAAGAAGTCAATTAAGAAGAGAACAGTGACTGCTGACGATGGTCGCTTCGATCACTTTTTGAAACATGATAACTATGATGTGTCGCCAAAGAAAGGGAATGAAATCTGTACTCTCAGGAGCTGATCATAGACAGTACTGCTGGTGTTGTGCCATAGAGTGATTGTCTGCCACTTCTGATTTTTCTATGCATTTTCAATGTATAATATCTTTGCTTATTGTACCTACATTATAATAAATACAGTCATTTTTGGCCACTTAAAATATCTCAATAATAATTTGTTGCAATTTCAGCCCCCTTTTGGCCATATCTCTCTATTCTTCATGCCAATGACACTTTTTACCCTGATAAATAAAGGATATATAAAAGTCACAGCCAAAAACCAACTGCAGCTTTTACCTTGTCACTCACTCCTGTGCTTTCTGGTTCCAAATGACTAGATATTTGTTATGAGAGATATGCTTGGCATATATGTATTTTTTGTTTCCTTATGTACTGACTACTGCAGCTTCTCTGCAGGTGTCTTAAAGCCTGTGTGCAATAGGACAGGTTGGCTGAGGTACCTTCTATCTACACTGCTGTATTGCTGTGTATTAATTATTCTGTTTATCAGAGCTGAGCAGCCTGTGAGCCACCCTCTGATCTCCACCTGCTAATGCTAACAGCATTTAGCATGACTTGAATCCCAAGCTGCTGCCATTTTCTTCTTCTAGTTAATATATCTGCAGTGAGCCCGATTATTTACATAGTAAGTTATGGTCCTAAAAGACAGCACTAACGTCCCAACTGCAGCCGCAGGATGAGGCGGGTCTCTGTCACGACAGCGTGTTTCAATAGGAAAGACACGCCCAGGAGAAATTCAGAGGATCGTTTGTTACCGATTACCGTTATTTTCAGGCTCGTTTTTGGTGATTCCCACGATCCTGTTCATCCTGTCCTCTGAATTCATGAGCAGCCTTTTCCTCCGGATCTCCGCTCTTTTCTGTGCCGCCGACATGGAGCCCGTCTTCTCCTCGCTGGCCTCCCCGGACTCCATGTCGATAATTAAGTAAATGACCCTTTAATGCAAACTCAGCCCACAGTACATAAAGCTAGTGCTTCAGTAGCTCACGGTACACGACACAGAAGCCTCAGACCACTGAATTAAACGCTTAACACGAAAGAGCGACGAGCCTTAACTGTGGCGCACAGTGATGATGTCAGCACGGCTTTTTTTAGATTACGTCAACGATATGCGATGATTTATTACGACTAATAATAATAAAATAATAATAATGAAGGGGCCAGATGGGTATATTCTGCAAAAAGGCAAATTTACAACCAAACGGGTCATATATTTAAAAGAGAAAGGTGATATTTAAAACAAATAAAAACAAATGGCAAATTTACAAGAAAAAGGTAAAAAAAAAAAAAAAAAAAAAAAAAAACTATATAAATTTATGGTAAATAAATTTATTTGTTCTTAGTTTGCTTGAATCCTCAGCCTCTTTATGCCTTTAATTGGCTCTAATACGCCTTCATAAAACTGTATAACAATATTAGCATTTAACGAGCATAAAAAAGTACAAAGAAACACTAAGGAAACAGTGTGTTCTGAGTGGCAAAGCATAAGCATAACAAAGCATAAAGCATAAAAAACGGGATAATTTCATTTTTGTTTTTCGAAATGGCACCAAATTTTAGATTATCTCTAGACCTCAAGAGGCTGGAAGTGACAAATTCTGCCTTTTTTAAAAAAAAAATCCATTTCTGAATGGTCTGTAGTGTTAATAGGAAAAATAGCTCTAACCTCTAGGTTTGGAGTATTCTTTACTCAAGCTGAAATAAAAAGTGCATTAACGATGCAACTAAAAAAAATCAGACCTGAAATAACAATTTTTTTCAGTTAATTATATAAAAGCAGGGCATATTAATTTAAATAATTGTAACTGAGCTATGGAAAAACTGAAGATATGAAACAACTTAATCATTTTATTTGTTTCATCTTTTGGTCATTGGTTATATTAAAGCAATGAAGTGATATAATAAAGGTCTGAGAAAAATGCTTATTGCAAATGTCAACACAGCACATACTGATGAAAAACAGACAGACAGACAGACAGATATCATTAAAAGCCTGAACTTACCACAACTTTCATACCCTTGATGGGTGTCTGTACATCTCAGACTTTATGGGCCTCTGTTAGCATGTTAAAGTTAATGACAGCACAATTTAAAAAAAACGACCGAACAAGAGGGGAAAGCTTCTTCCCTCTGAAATGAACACATCAGCACAGCTTACATTTGCAAAGTTGCACCTGAACAAACCACTTCTTCTAGAAGAATCACCATATCAATACAAATGTACTAGCACTGTAGAGAAAGGTGGGATTGAAGTCCACTCGGCTAACCTCTCACTACATAGGAGATGTAATAATTATAATCCTATAATTCCTATAATTTATAATCTTTATACTCTCTTTCTGCTATTTGCACATTTTTTACTGTAAATTCCTAAGTTAATTTGTAAATTTTGTAGTAACCTGTAAATTGTAAATACTGTAAAACTTTTTTTCTGTCATTTAATGGTCGGGCATTGTACAGCTACAAGCATTTCACCCCCATGTCATACTGTGTATGGTTGTGTGTGTGTGACAAATAAAATTTGAATTTGAATTTTGAATTTGAGATAGGGTAAAAGGTCTTAACATCCAGCCTTTATAATAACAGTGAAACAAAGTTCTAGAAAAGAGCTTATCAATGTGTTTTTTTAATTTGTATCAAAGTTATAATCAAAGTATACGTCTAAGTAATATAATGAATGAGAAATCAGTTTGAGTAATGAAACTGATTTAATATTTAATTTCCTGACCTTCTGCTGTGATTTGGTGTGTGCGTGCGCTTTTGTGCTGAGGTTGATTGTACCAGCAGGGAATCTAAATATGGCACACAGCCTAGAGCTTGTCTGAGGTCTGTAGCGCTTGGTCAGAATGACTAAGCAAATACTCAGAGAAAGTTTGATTTTTAGCATTTATGATTTCATTAATTTAATTGATAAAACAAAATTATATGAAGTAAATTGTGATTGACAAACTGAGTTTTAAAGAGTAAAGATGAGATAAAGCATTTCTATATAATGAGCTGTTTGGAAGATTGGATCTAAGCAGATCCAGCAGAGACACCAGAGGGATCTATCGCTGAGCCGGGGACAGAGGCTGACTGGAATTTATTCTTTATTGACAAAAAACAAACAAACAAAAAAAGTCTGGTGCTAAGAAACAAATATTTTATAGCGATAAGTTAATAAATTTTCACTCAATTGTCACTTTTCTCCCCTTTAAATATCTTATACCAACTATAAAGCATGATGGCACAGGCATGATGATTTGGCCTTGCTCTGCAGCCACAGGGCACTGTCATTGCTGCTGTCATTGAGTTGACCATGAACTCTTAAAAAATACTAAAGTATTCTAAGGTGAAATGTGAGGCACAGCTAAAACCTTACTGGAATTGGGTCACACAACAGGACAATGACCCCCAGAACAAATTTCCGACTGAGTGCCTCAAAGCCCAGGCCTCCACCTGACTGGAGTGAATGTTCACAAACCTCAATAATCCGAAACAACATTGTAAAGAAGAGTGGACCAGAAGTCATATGGAAAATAATTATTTCAAGTTATTTCATGTCACGCTGATGTTCATCTGAGGTTGTATTTAAATCATTTTAGAACCTGTAAGGACAAAATGATTTTTTGTTACATCCTGATTACATAAAGTCTAAGAATTAAAGGAGTGTGTACTTTAGTTTTTACAATGCCTGTACAATTAGGGAACACAGAGTGGGTCAAGAAGAATCAGAGAAGCCTCTCAGATTAGAGAAAAAACCTAAAATGAGTCTACTTTCCTTCAACATGAGTACTGAGACTGAGGTCCTGTGCACAAACACCGGTGATACAGAAGTAGAAATTCATCAGTGCTGCTACTGTTTTTGAACAGTGTATAGATGTGGGGCAAAGCCGATATTGAGGTTCCACTTTATACTCAAGACACAGCTAATAACTAACAGGTAAACCTCCACCCACCCTCCAACCAATTTTAAAGTTTCAAATTGAAACAACTTCTGTTGTGTAGAAAATGAAGAGTTGATTCATCGCAACATGTAGACAAGGTCTATTCGTGTTGTCCATGTAAGTCAGAAGAGAAGTCACAGGTCAAGTCAAATTTGTATTATTTTCTACTTTATTTTTTGGGTGTTAAATTTATTCAATTTCTTGTTGAAAGGTGAGGTCGTTCTAAAAAGCCAGTGGCATTACATCTGTTGATTTAATCCACTCTGTCCACACTCATGAGTGGTGTTATTTTAGCTGTAGTCATGTGACTGACATCCAGTCCTCAGCAAGTTAACTCTGTACAAAAACAAAGCTGCTTTTTATTTTCATCAGTATTTTTTTATGAAAAACAATTTTTCTTGTGCATGAAGACCAAAACATATTTGTCTGTTCCTAAATACATTTTTGTTGATATAATACATAGATTACAAACTGTATGAAATGAGACCAAACCAAATTAAAAAAGAAAAAAAAAAAAAAATCTCGATTCAAATGCATTCAAGAGAAATATTGACTGATTTGGTCCATGTTGTCTTTTGTAGTCTTTGTGTTCACAGAATAAACACTGTTTACCCACCAAAACACAAACTACACTTAAAAAGTCCCAACATTTTATTTTCTTAGCGTCATTTCACCTTATTTGTACTAAAATCATCAGCATGTCTTTACCTTTATATAATGCAATCTTTTAATATACAAGTATCAATAAGCATGATTAAAAGATCACAATGGCTTTGTTATGTCTGTGTTAAAGAATTTCCCATATCCTATTATATTAAAATATTTCATATATAGAGTCTGTATTTAAACAGAGGTTTTAATAATAAAAAGTGAGTTCCCATACAAGGCAATTATAGAATTTAATCAGATTGGGAGTCTCATAAATTAAACAATCAGAAAAAGAAACAAACAAACAGAACAGCAATGTCGTCAGAGGTGTTCTGAATGTCCAGAGAGAAAGAGCGAAAAGATGAGCGACAGACCAGACCGATGAAACCACTTTCCGCTGCCAAATCCAAACATTCGAGGCAGCGACGGCAACGAGGCTGATCTGCCTTCAAACACCTTTAAAATTCAGGCTTTCAAACAACAGAGTCTACAGATTTGTTCAACACACAAGTATAATGACTGTCAAATAAAAATCACACGCTCTCTCCTTCAGGTACAATATTAGAGCGTTGTTAGAGCTCAGCTGCTGTGTGTACAAATACTCCAGGTGACACCCAAAAAACAAAACAGTCTTTTTGCCGGTTCCTTCCTGTCTTATAAACTAGTCTTAAGCGTACGTACATATGTTTGACTCGTATTAATAAAGACTGTGCTTTTTCCGAACACAAACACATCTGTTTTCCTGCACTGTTTCTGAGCACTACCTCAGTTAGACAGCATTGTTCTGTGAGAATAAACACTGATTCATTCGATCATTGACACAATAATCATCCTGGATTTCTTGTTTCTTCAGCAGGGTTCAAAAGTGCCCAATAAGCATCAGAACCAATTATTTGTCACATCCTCGTCACATGACTTGATTGGGCTGATGCCTCGTGTTAAGTTCAGCTCGGGTTTTTCCCCCCCCTCAGAGATATGGTGGACCACAGCTGAAGAAGGACCAAGAAGCGACCTTGAGTGTAGTCTCACTCACACGCATACACACTCTCACACCATATACATATATACTCGCACACGTACACTGACGCACATGTTCGCTTCAATGTTCCCTCGTCTCCGCAGCCACACTGAAGATTATTTGGAGATTTGCTGTTGGAGGTGAAGGAGGAACTCGTAGTACGACAGGGCCGACTCTGTTCGGTCCTCGATCATGTTTTGCATAAAGCTGGCTTTCAGCTGGCTCTCGTCC
Source organism: Neolamprologus brichardi (assembly GCF_056152115.1). Classification (NCBI taxonomy): domain Eukaryota; kingdom Metazoa; phylum Chordata; class Actinopteri; order Cichliformes; family Cichlidae; genus Neolamprologus; species Neolamprologus brichardi. The sequence goes on along the minus strand of NC_142113.1, from coordinate 24,965,571 downwards.
CTGAGTCACATGATAATGTGTGGGAAATAAGAACACAATGAGAAGACGTGAGTTGGGATTGCTCCTACATATTCAGGTACTAAAGATGTGCAATATAAGATACTTTCGTTCATTTTAACAGGGAAGAAGAGGAGATGCTAAAGTTTTTCAGAGCATTTCCTTCAACACAGCACAGTTGCAAAGCCTATATTTTACTATTTTGTTAACATGAAGTCTGTACTATAAAGGAGGGTTAGGAGGCCTGTTGACGACCGTCTGGGACTTTCCCATCAATAGTCGTGAAAGAAAAATCGATTTTTACTGACCAGTTGAAAAAGTGTGACGCAAACCAGAAACATAGACCATGGGCTTTCAAAGTAAAAGCTGTGCTTCAGCAGTACAACCAACACGTTTCAAAAGTAGCAACTTTTACACTGAAGGCGAACGGTCTCTGCTTGCGGTCTGCACCACACTTTTCAGTTTCTTAACTGCTCAGTGAGTAGTCAATATCTGCCCTGCAAACTAGAGGCAGCAACTCCATGCCCACCAAAGCTACTGTAAGGTGGTTTTCGATGCTGCTCTGTAAACCTCTTTGCTTGTTACACAGATAGCAAAAAGGTCTATTGGTTTAAGAGATCATCTGCAGTTTTTGTCTTTACTTATCAGCCTCAACAGGAAATACAGACCCTCATAAGCCACTTGCCTTACTTGATTTATTTATTTTTTGAGTACATTATAGTTAGTATCATAAGCGTTAAAGTGCTATAATCCTAAAGGCACAGGGTGGCTTGTATTTTTTAGACCCTTTTGTTTTGCTGGGTTCTGAAAGATCAAGTCTGAAACAGTCTTATATGCCCTGAGAAAACATTAAGTCAACACATCATCCTATTAAAAACAGTTACTATAGTGAGATTTTAGCTGTTATATAGATAAAGCTATAAATTGATCTTGATCTTTTACCTGTGGAAGAGTGTGGGAAAAACTGACAGCACTACAAAAAGTATCGGTAGTTTATAACAGTTCTTAGCTAGACCACCAGGGAGCACACTTTTTACTTTTGCAACTTAATTCATTCTTTTCTAATACCCAGTGAGGTCCCACCTGATGATATGCAGGGAGGGGAAAAATGGCCTCTGATCTCTCAGCCAACCAATGAAAGCTCTGGTTCTCTGAGACTCTGCGGTGTCCAGTTCCGGGAGCAAATACTGTGAGAGGACAGCAACAGTTTTTGTTATCAGCAAGTATGGGAAGGCATTAACATATGGAAATGTAGCTGTGCTGCATGTTTTGAGAAGTCTTGTTACAGAGATAGAGCAGTTGACCCAAAGTAAGAAATCCTACCAGATTATCAGGCACAGCAGCGTAGTTTGGAACTCCTAGGACCTGTGTGAGGAAGTTAGAGTGGCAGTTTCGTCCAATCCACAGGTACATCACCTTTGGGAAGAGAATGAGGTTAATTTAAATATCTTTAACTGAAGAACAAGAAGATTACAGTACTGAGAACTGTCACTGAAGAGCTGAACACCTTTAAGTACAGCTCAGGAAAGCTCATAACTGATGTTTTAATCTAGAACTGTGCTACATGGTTATGTAAAATGTTGAGTGTACAAGTTATTATCAGGCGTGGGGGGAGAATGATTAGTGTCATGGAGAAAGCTGGAGTAAGGCTTCATCACAGAGCTACACATTTGCATAAGTCACACAGAGAAGAGGCACTAGTGATACAAAATGTACAATTCAGTGATTTCTCATTATCCAGAAAAGGAAATCTCTCAATCTCTCTCACTATGCCAATATTAGCACCTTTTAACATACAGCCACAGAAAGAAGCGCCATCTAAAGAATCTTTAGCACTGCTGCTGATAAGTAGAATGTAGGAAATAAATTAAATGAGACATTCAGGACGGGAAATGCCAAGCTGTAATTTCGCCCGACATTGAAAATTGTTAGCTTGTTCTAAGAGCCCATCTTGAAACCTACAATTCCAGCATCCATGAGGAAAGCTCCCTCCCTGCTGAGCTTCTCCACAGACAGCTGCAGCAGTCTGGGCTGAGGGATGGTCCGCTCGTTGATGTTTAATGCTCCCTGAAGATGGAGAAAAGAAAAGACCACTTAGTAATGAAGAAAAGCTGAAAATAAATAAAATCCTTCCTAAAATGGTTTTAGTCCAGTCATGTAATCTTAAAACTACACATTACGCATAAAAAGAAATAAAACACAGGGCTTTGAAACTTAAATTAATCCTCCTCACCTCGTCAGTCAGGTCGTCGACACGGTACAGAGCAGGATGGATCATCAGCATGGCGTAGGCCAGTGGCTGGTACTTCAGCTGAAGCATGGCAAACACCCGGTCATCCAGCCTGGTGCTGGTGCCTGTCCTGAAGGCTTTCTGCAAAGCGCACATATAAACACACCAAAAACCTTCAATAACGACTCAATGGTGGCATATTCAAGAAAGGCCTCTGGAAGTAGAGCCAGTTAGTGTTAATGTTCATAAAAATTCATGAATTTAGCAAAGAGAGGATATAGTAGATCGATCTTTACACCAAACAAAGGTACGTTTAAGCACAGGGAAAGGTTGAAAATCCATCAGTGGAAAAGATTAATGGCAGTGTAGCAGTTGTGTAACCCAGCCAACCTGTTTGAGCAGCGCAAGAATGTAGAGCGGGAAGAGTCTGAGGCAGGCCGGAACCAGCAGGCCAGGCTGCTGGATTGTCAACACAGACTGCCGGTAAGACATCAGCGAGTCGATAGCAGCGTTGGTCATTGCGTCTCTTGCATCGCTCAGACTTGCCGTCACTGAACGGTCCACAGCTGTAGAGAGGGATATTAAGAACCTTTAGGCAGATATTTGTGGGATTAAATAGATGGGCTGTCTCTACAAACAACACAGACTACCAGAGTAGTTTAAAAGAGGCTCCAGTCTCACACCAGTTATGAGACAATCATGAATTTTAGGTCTGATATTGTAATATAAGGGGCGCTGTTCCTACACCATGTTCAAAAGGTAAAAAAATAAATAAAAAAAATCTGTGTTCAAGACCTCAATAATTACACAATGTTTTTTTAAATCAGACTTTTATGAACCTTTTAACTGAAACAGAAAAATAATACTTCTCTTTACCAGAATATGATCAACTAAATATTTGTGTGATTAAAAGATGAACTTTCTAAAAAAAGATCCATTAAAATTTTATTATCAAATGAGGGTTTTATCTGCTAATCTAATTCACTTAACAGCAAAATTGTTACTGTTAAAATTCACAATATGTGTGACTTTACAAAAACTTATTTTCCTTCATAGTAATGCTCTTCTAATAACATTTCAATGGAGACTATGATTTGAATTCAGTGTGAGGAAATTAAATAAATTTGTGTTTGTATAAACTTGTGTTTGACAGAATGAATGACCTGCTGGCCTGTGGCTCTATTGGTTCTTGTGGGTAAGCGACAGTTGTCTTGGTGGGCCAGTAAAACCCAGAGGGGGGAAAGAAAAACATGCTGAACACTGCTAAGTGGCCCGATTTTATGCAGTAGGACATTTAACTACCAAATGAATTTTCTGTGAATTTAAAATGAAAAAATATGTCCGTCTTTGAGATGTTAATATTTATGACATGACCTGTAAAAAATGCTTATATTTCCTAGCAGAGCTTAGCATAAGGATTAGTGTGTATAAATCTTTTTGAGTATTAGCCTTGTGTATATTACAGTTGTGAGCTGATGATCATCATTCACATGGCATGGCTGCGCCTTACTATGCATTTGAAGTCACAGTGCTAAAACAGCCATGCTCCACCTGATTGTAATAAGATTAAAATGAAATAAACTCTTCTGAAACATAATATCAGTATCTGTTCTCCAAGTTAACATCAGATGAGCCAGCACAGATTCGAATGCTCGGTATAGAATGGTCGCTAGGACACCGCAGCTGTCACCACTCATCACCATCTGTCAGTGCTTATAACAGCGAAGACGATGAAAACCCTGTGAGGATTCAGGATCCAGCCAATTAAAAGAGTATTAACTGTCACAATGAAGAATAATCGCCTAGTTATGCTTTCCACAAATCCAAGTTTATCCATATTTTACAAACACACAATCACGTATCCAGAAATTTACAAATGGTGAAGACAAAGCTCTCACACTGTTACTTCACTTTCACATTTCTGTCTACAATTATTATATACAAGTGTCAAAACAAACATAACTGGTAATAACTCTCAAGTATGCAAAAGAGATGTGCAAACTGACCAAATAAAATTAAGTATGAGTGGTAACAAATAACAAAAGAATTGTAACTTTATTATCACATGTGAAAATTTTAGAAAACAGTTTAGCACGTACCCATGCAAGCCAACAGCCCAGTGATGGCTTGAACATCAGCCCCAGCAAAGATATCTGACAGAGAATTAACCACAGGGAGACACAACGTGTGCACGCGGATCCTCCTCTCTCCTGTAAGGGACCATTCATGTTATTTAAACATATTTTAGTTCTACCCATTTATTGCATATAAAAATGTGTAAATAATAACATCTGCTTTTCATTCGATAAAATTACACTAAGTAGTTCCATCTTATATAATAATAATCATAAGTGACTATTTGCATGGATGATTTTTTTTTTTTCATTTCTCAACACTATTCTGCAAAAAGATAAGGAACCAAACAGGCTCGTCTGAGCATGTGCGTACCTTTGCTGGAGGTGTAAAGCAGCGCAGCCTGGAAAGAGACAACCTGCATGTCATCAAGGTTTTCCTCGATGGACATCTGAACTGCGAAGCCGGCGTCTGGGTTGACGTTGGGGAGGGACAACAGATCTGTGGAGCGCACAAAGAAGTTCCCGTGGAACGTGTGGATGGACAGACCTGCATAGGAACAGAGAGAAATAAAAATCAATTAAACTGGACTGCATTATCTTAAAAGGTAGCCAAAAAACAGAAACCACGGTTGTGTCCAGACTCTAGAAATGTGTTTTCCTCTCTATAATGACTCAGAGTTTAAGCTTTTATGTCCAATTTCCATGATGAGCAAATACAGGGCTACAAAGGCTGGACTGTTTGTAAATACAGCAAAAACTGAACACCATCGGGCAAGAAAAGTTGTAAAGCAGATTTCTGGTTCATTCAACCTGCTGCAATTTCCACTGTCAGTTTTGACTCTGTAAGTCATGCTAACTTTACACTTCCCACTAAAGCTGGAGAGACTTGGGAAAACTACAACCCCTCACACTTGCCTTGAGAGGTAAACATTAAAGTTTACCCCCCAACGCAGACCTTGGTGTTAGCAACAGTAAGCATATACTACTAATACTTTTACCAATAAATCAAACATGTAAAGAGAAACTTGAAGTTCTGTGACTCATATTTGGGAATTTATAGATGTAAGGAAAGGTTTTGAACCAATTACCAGGATTTCTGAAATTTATTTTTGAGTGAAAATCAAAACTATTTGCATTATTATTACTATTACAAGTGTGTTTATCTAATTGTGCCTTGGATGATGATGATTAGACCACATTTTATGCCAAATCAGTGCAGAGTTGGTAATTCCAAAGTTTATAAACAACATCTTGCAACGGTAACCTTCACGTCTATTCAACACTCAATCATCTTTAGCTCTTTTGTGCCCACAGACCTTTGGTGCAGCGTATCCTCATGACAGCCTCAAAGCCAATTTTCCTGGTTAAATATCTCTTCAGATCCTTCTGGAAGCGCTCAACCTGAGCTGGGTTATGCTGGTGGTGGTAGGATGGGTAGTAGTAAACGCTCCCTGCTGAATATCTGGATATGCATCCTGCAATAAAGAGAGAACGCACAGAAATGGAGAGAAAAAGCTTTTAAGTTTTGAAAAGACAGACTGGTTAAGAATTTCTATCAATTTCCATCTCGTTAGGGAATAAATAAAATCTGATAGCATTTTGTGCTTAACGTTTTTACCACTCAAGAGTTTTAAAATCTAGGAATATGAGGGGATTTTTAAGCAAGAGGTTAACATGATATAAACAATAAAAGGTCCACTGCATCCATGTTTTCCCTTCATTGTCCCCCTCCGGTCCCTTGAGGTGAGACTTACCAAGAGATGCCAGGTCACAGTACTGAGCGCTGAGCAGGAACAGGTCTACAGCCACCTGCTGGCTGGAACAGTCCAGAGCCAGCTTCTTGTAGAAGTCTGTCGCCGGCGCTAAGTGCTGGATATCCTGAAAGGAATGCACATCAGATAGCGCCATGAACATAAAGTGTAAATGTAAAGCAACAACTCAAAAGTCGTCCAAAGTAAAACAAATTTTTACAGTTTGTGGAAAAGCTGACATTTTTTAATCCTGATTTAACCCTCTGGTTTAAGATCACCAAAATCAAATAACTCTAAACATAAAAATGGAAATCTCTCTCTCTCTGTCTCTGAAAAGTTAGTTTTTCTACAATAAATCTGATCTTATTCCTAAAAATTTGCTTTTATTTTGCATTTACTAGAAAAGTTTAAAACTAGCTGTCAAACATTCGTCACGTCCATTTTTGTTCTATGACTGACTTGAAACACTAGTCATTAAGACTTACTTTGTTTAATATAGTTATGGCAACTGGTGTCTACATATAACACTATTTAAATCCCGCTGTATACCATTCAGCACACTTCTCTCATTACCTTGGCAGATGCCCGCTGGTTGGGGTCCTCTCTCGACTGCAGTGCCCCAACACCGAGGTTAGGCAGCTGCGTCTGAAACACTGACATGCGCCCTCCAGTGGGGGACAACAACTTAAAGGCTGCTTGCAGAGCTGAACCCAGGGCGGACTGCGTCTCCATCGTCTTCTCAAATAAATTTGGCAGGCTCTTCAACAGATCCTGCACAAGCTGAAAAGCAAATGGGTGGACGTGAGTCATATTTTTATGACGTGTTATCGCTATTAATCAGAGAAAACGGATATGAATATAAAGCAGCAATCAATTTTACTTCCTACATAGTGTAAACACATAGTAAACTGTTACACTGAATCTCAGTTTCAGAATACAGTCATTTATAAATTAAACAACACAGGACTTTAACAAAATGTGCATTTCTGACCTCTTTGCTTTCATTGAGGTTTACTAGAAGGCTGTCTGGTGTTGGTAAAAAGATATCTGTAGAGAACAAAACGTAATTATTTAAACAAATATAACAGTAGGTAATGACAACCATAAATCAAACAGGTGAGCAACCATAAAGTGGTTTCATTAAGAAATAGAGTCACTGCATGTATTGCAACAGTTTTTACAAAGTTTCACTTAAAATAAAGGCGAAAAAACATAAATGTACTAATTTACCAACATGGCATTCATGTTTAGTGAGCCAGTAAGTCTGTGACCTTATATGTTTGTCAGTTCTCGATTCCTGCAGCAAGTGGGCACACAGCTGATGTCAAGTTACTGTGATAATGAAAGTGTGGCCTTTGCCGTCAGCTGCGTCTCACCTTCTATGTCAGACACAATTAGCATCTGAGGCTGGGAAAGTCCTTCCTGGAGGTTGTAGAAGTGGATGGTGCTGTCAAAGGTGATGAATCCTACCTTAGTCCGTGAGTCTCCAGGAAGTCTAGGACACATAAACACACACTTCAGTAAAGCTTGTCAGGGATAACCTATTTTCATCGAAGTTTGCAAAGACCCAAATTAAGATCCTTGCATTAAGATATTATGTTGGATCGTGTTACTGCACATTACAGAAAATAACCATCTGTTGATCAAATATGTAGACAGGTGGTCAGAGTCAGCCTGCCAGGGGGTCCTGTTTGTCCCACAGGGTAGTTTTGTAAAGAGAAAACCCCTTACTTCAAAGAAATAAGAATCTATGGAGATTTTTTTAAGTCTACACAAATTATTTGAACCATCTGAACAGATATCTGTTCTTTAGTCACAACTCCATAGATCCCAGTGGCTCTATATAAAAAGGGATCAACCTTCATATGCAAATATTAACTGTACATGTTTAATATGAGTATCGACCATCTGAACAGTGACAGAAAATAAGGTACACTATGTTACCAAAATTATTCGCTCATGTACCTTCACATGCATATGAACTTGGGTGACATTTTATTCTAATCTATAGGTTTTCATATGATGTCAACCCACTCTTTGCAGCTATAACAACTCAAACTCTTCTGGGAAGGCTTTCCTTAAGGTTTAGCAGTGTATTTATGGGAATTTTTGATCATTCTTCCATTCCATGAAGCTCTCTACAAACTGTTCTTGAGCTAATCTAAAGTTCAAATAAAGTTTGGAGATTTGTAGCGAATGACTGGAGAAAGTCAGTGACCTCTGTGCACTATAAGCCTCATTGTTGCACAGGTGGGATCCTATCACAGTACCATGCTGGAATTCATGGAGCTCCTGAGAGCGACCCATTTTTTCACAAATGTTTGTAGAAGCAGGCTGCATGCCTAAATGCTTGATGTTATACTAAATACAGAAAATTACTGTTTAAAAGGCTATTTTGTCAAAAGGACTCTAATGAATCAAAATTAAAGGTTGTACATACGAATTGATGTTGTCCAGAAGTGACTGACAGAACACATTTAGGTAGCCTGTCTCCACTGCATTGTGGGAAACGTCCAGAACGAAGAGGTAAACAGCAGGCTGGGGTGGCCTCAGCTGAACAAAATCAGGGCAAACACAAGCTAGTTAAAGCAGAGTTAATAAAAATAGACAAAATTACTATCACGTACACAGAAGACTGCACAATTTCCAACACTCAGAATTTAATTTAGCAGGTTAAAATAGCAAGTTAAAAGCTTAAAGTAACCACTAACTGACTTTGCCCTAAGACAGAGTCCTGGAAAGTATTTTCCCTGCAGAGGGCTACACCTCTCCCACCATCTTTGAAATCTCCCTCAGCTTTCAGATCATAATTCTTCAATTTTACACCACTCTGAAAATGCCAGTTTTATAATAGCATGGATTTAACTGATGACAGATACAATGTTAAACACCTACCATGTATTCTGAAGGAGCAATGAACTCAATGGTGGCATTCTGGACCTCAGGTCTTTTGTGTGGTTCTCCATATGATCTGCTGACAGGGTTGTACATGAACTCCTCTGGAACTACACACAAACACACAAAACTTCCAGTGAGATTTTAGTACTGAGTCACCTGAGGTGAAAACACATATAAACTAACAAAATCCTCTTTCCAAAGTAGGTGACATTATTCTCTCTTTGTACTTAATCTGTGGGTGGAAAAAACCCCTCCTGTTACTTACCATCATTAACCCGATAGCAAAGGTTGCACTTCCACCTTCTCTGGTCCAGGAAAGAGACAAAGGGATTGATGTAGGTTCTGCAGAACCGACACCTAACAATCGTGCTGGATGTCACAACAGGAAGCTGCTGTATTTATAAAAGCAGATGAGAAACAACTTCTGTGAGACGAGAGCCTCGAGGCAAAACTATCTGGTTTGCAGCTTATTTTAAATGGCATTTCAATAAAGACGTTTCTTGTTGCTGTCCAAGCTGTGAAATGTCTCTGGAATTCGTGTCCTCAATTAACAGGGAAACATAAACGTAGTCGCTGTGATAGATTTTGCCCAGGGGTGTATTAACCCTACTGGGAAATAAACAGCTGTTAGGAAGACACTGTTTAACCAATACAAATTTGATGCAGCTCATGCATCTTTTTAAAGATAATATAGCTGTTATATGTTGGTGTTATATGAGGATGACACATTTAAAAAATGGCTCTGGGAATGCCTCATTTTTAAAAGCACCACTAATGAGATTAAACAATTAGCTCCTGTAACATATATATGATTTTTGTGGGGAATTCATTTAATGAACTATCAGTCACAGGCATATGTTTAAGGAAGAAGCCAGAGGAATGAGGCACCTATTCCAGAAAGACACAGAACAAACTCATTCACTCCGAGTTAAGCATGTGTGTGCCACTAAGTAAAGAGGAAAGTCTGTTCCACTGAAGGGAGACATTACTGCACTTTTATCATTCAAACCAGACATGCAGCAGTATATGAACCAGAGTTAAAGCAGCAGAAAGAGTCAATATCCTAACGCTACATTTTATTCAATGCAGTGCTCTTATTTATAATTTAGCCTTTTGTCAATGTGTGATAAGTGCCAACTGCCAGGTTTGACCCAGTGATAATGATGACATACAACTGCATGGAAGCGTTTAAGATCAAGACAAATTCTTATCCACTTCAGATTAGAGAAAAACAGAAGTTAATACATGCAGCCTATATTCATAAACAGTCTATAAATATTCTCACCATATGACATAGCTATGACAGCGATACATGGAGAGAAATTCGTCTTAAAGTGTTAGTGCGTGGAATGATTAATACATGTGCAAATGCATAATACTGCAACCCCTGCATTCATGTAAATAACCAAAATAAGTCACTGCTTCGAAAGAGATTTGAATGCTGGGAGAAAACTGAGACATCTGAGCTTTGGGTGTAACCCAGTATCGTTTCACATAGAGCAGAAACAGACAGAAATACCTCGCCACCCTCTGTCTAAAAACCAATAACCTACACCTCTAATTGTTGATACATGATAATGACTACACACATTTGTGACTAAATTGTCTCCTATGTGTCACCAATATTATGTGTATAACTACTTAAATGTGAGGACAGAAATCAGTGCTGTCTCCTCACACTCAGGATTGATCATAAAAGTGGCAATGATAGTAAACATAGGCCCTGGGTAACAAATCTCCAGCTGGGATTGTGGTGATGTGTATGACATATAACTAATGTTCTCTGCTTTGAAATAAACGAAAGATAGACTCAGCACTTGTTGCCGAAAACCTGCTGGCTTGCAGGTGAGGTTCACAGTGGAAGCTGTTGGAGTAACTGACCTAGTTAAACTGACTGATGACTGAGAATGAACATTCAATATTAAATTGACACGTTACCGAGAGGTCTTTGAATGGGTGAAGCAGCAAGCCCAGTGGCATCTTGGCTTTATTGAGCAGAGACTGGGTCTGAGGGATGCTGGTCAGTGTAGAGCGAAAAACTCTGGAAGCACACAGAGTGACAAATTCAGTGTTTAGGCTGTGTGCACTTAACACGAAACAGTGATATGATTGATGTCCCACTTTAAATGCAGCATTTCTTAACCATTTATAATTTTGATTTTAAAAACATAAAAACTAAACAGAGATCATTTACAGTATTACTAGCTGTATGAGATAAAAACACAATCAATTCAATGAAAGACAAGAAATGCAACAACACAGAAAATTAGTTGATTATGACTCACTCTGGGCTGCAGTTGAGTTTCTGCAGGTCCTGGGTGAGGCAGGGAGTCGGGGCAGGGACTGGAGCCGGTGGCAGCAGGTTCCTCTCTTGCAGGAGGTTGACCACTCTCAGGGCCTCCGGGGTGCTGGACTGGAGGCTCATGGCTGCTAATGATGGGCTTAGCTGAGCTGGCCCCAGGCCACCAGGTGGCTTAAACAAAAACAACAACAACAAACAAACAAACAAAAAAATACATTAAGCCTAATAGTCTAATAATATTTACTTGACACAATAAATGTGAGAATTTTGAAGTCCGCACGTGTTCAAGTGCTTTTTCCTAAAATTGTATCTTGAAATGAAATTAATTTAAAATTGATTTAAGCATTGGTTGCAAACTGTTCCCTCACAAGCCCTTTACTATAATTCACCTAAGTTTCTTTAGCCATTCCAGTTCTATAACCAGTTCAACCCTATGCAACAGTGAAAAAAGCAACCCAGTGTTGGTTATTCTCCTTTCCATATAACCAGCACGTGTTTTGCATTCATGTGCAAGTCAATGACAATTCGAACAAACAAACTGTGTATGCAAAGTGTTCTAAAATTATGTGGAACTGGGTTGTGACCTTAGGCTCACCTGCTGATATGGCTGAGGTGCTTGAGTGTAAGGCTGCGTGGCGGCTTGCATCGCAGGGTGGATGGGAGGGGTGGCGTGGGGAACTGAGGTGTTCTGGTACCCAGGAGGGAGCGAAGGGTAGTGGCCCAAGTGCCGACCGGGTGGTCCAGGCTGAGTTGGGCCAGCTATGGAAGAAACAGTAACATTAAAAACATTTACACTTACAAAGGCTTACATGAGAACTCAAATAGCAGACATCACTAAAAATGGGAAGCTCTGTGGCTGACAGGTACACACAGCAGCAAGGCATATTAGTCACCAACTTAAATAAAACCCAGTGGCAATGTTTCGTGGATTTGAATGTGTTTCCCTCATAAATGTGTTTTTATAGGCCTAAGCTACTTAATGTTTGTCTACACAAACAATGGCTGTTAGCAGAAGTTGTTTATTGTGGATTTTGTTCTTTTCATGGGATTTGCTGATGATATGAAAAGTATATTACAAATTCCGAGACGCCTGCTGGTATGGAACCAAAGGGAAAAAAAGAAAATAAAAGACTGTTCACCACAGCTGGCAGTCACAGTGGGATTTGTGACAGTTAATATTTAGATATTTGTACTGAAAAGGGAATCCAGTTGGGATTCAAGACATACATCACACAATTAAAGATTGTACAATAAAATGTAGCCTCATATTCGTCAAAAACTGCAAAGACAGGCATTAGCAAAGACTGCAAATGTGACAGGTGTGTGCACAGAAAACCGCCTTACCCATTTTGTTGTCAAGATGATTATAGCTGTTTGATGCTTGCGGGCCATTGCCAGCCACAGCTCCTGTTTCAAAGCAAACACAGACATGATATGAATAATTTAAGCAGCACTTTGCCAACCACAAACAACAGGGATGGAACAAAATGAACTACAAAAAGGGTCAAAACAATGACAATACTAATGATGACGCAAATTAAAGAGACACTAAAGATGTTTATGGGAAGTATTTTTACATTAGTGATTTTAATATTTAGAAGTTGAGCCACATGGGAGACATGGTGAGCCTAGATGACTGAAAAGGTAAAACACACCATCAAGAAATAATTGTTTCCATGGATGCTCAGTTTAGCACTAAAAAGATACAGAGTTACTATGAATGCCATTACAATATCTCTGGATTAGTTTTCATTTTATATGCATTATTCTTTAAGACTATGAGATGAAACCTCTGTATATGCTCAATAGTGCATCCAGAGATACAAGCAAGAACTGTACAGATGAGACAGGACTGGCAGCACAGCACTGACACAACATCTAAGAGCTGAAAACTGATTTTGCCACACCTGGACATTCAATATCTCCCTCCTGGTTGTCGGGCTCAGTGGGGGAAAGAGTGCTGTTAACAACACCCCCACACTGAGCTGGCATGTAGTGGAAGGAGCGGAGGGAGGGAAACAATGGAAGTTGATCAGGAAAAAATATAGAGAGAGAGATAATAACACGTTGGCTTATACAAAGGATATGCAGTCATTAAATATCACGATTATCACATCTGTGGGAGTAAAATGTTTAATGATTATTCTAATGTTTCCAAATGTGCTGAGATCTGGGCTCTGTATTTAAAAAAAAAACTTATAAAAAGATTACACATACCATCTGCTTTAGGTGGTGGAGGTGTGGCGTTTGCCACTGGAGGTCCAGTGGGAAGTGGTGTGGGTTTCATTGTTGGTGGTGGGCCTACAGGTGTTGGACCTGTAGGTGGAGGCCCATAAGCAGGCCTGTTTGACTGGCCTTGGTATGTATGGGGCGCCATGGGATTCATTGGTGGAGGTGCCACACCTGTAGAGAAATAAAGACTGTAATTTGTCATGATTTCCTCTATTCAATGTATAATGAGCTAATTACTTTGCATACAAAATGTGAAAAATTTGTGAGGTTTCTTTGACACAATAACTGGAAAACTTTAAAATTAAAAAGCTTGAATCAATGACTATGTTTATCTTTTATTCTCTTTAATAAATGAGTAATTAATCAGAAACCAGTGTAGCTTGTTTCTCTGGCACACAGCCGTGACTTTAGCAACATCTTCTATCATCCCTGTGAATCTGCTGACATCATGTTACAGCTTTCAGCTGGTCAGTTATCACTTCTAAAATTATGTCAAGGTTGCAGTTTATGTAAAACAACTCCAACATGCTATCATGTACAAGACATCAGAGTGTACTGTACCGCACTAAGCTCCAGGCTGTGGTGACAGCAGCTGGTGGCGCTACTAACCTACAGCAAGTTAACCTCAGAGCACAAGTGAATTTATCTGTACTAACACACCAGCTAGCTCAGGACTGTCTGTGCCCAAACAAACACTTCTTGATGAACTTAGTGATGACTGAAGACAGCAAGTATGTTTACTCTTTTACTATGTTAATTACGCAATTTCCTAAGCTTGTATGCTAAGGATGGGCAACATTTGCTTTCTGTCTTGAAGAAAGAGTCCCGTTTTACCTACTTAAGTTAAACTCATTACCTCCTTTACAACAGGTCTGGCCAAGACGTTTCTATAAGAAACAATTTTTGTTTGTTTTGTTGTTGTTGGGGTTTTTTTTTTTTCATTAATATGAGACACTCCAAACTAAAACAATCCACCTAAATACTTATATTATTTAATTTTTGTAATATTTACTGTTGTAGAGCAGGTGTTTGCAGCAAAGAACTAAGAAATATAAAGGTTCACAGACACAAATTAAGAGCAAATATTTAGTCAGAAGAATGACTAGTGAGAATTTAATCATTTTGTCTATGACTTGGACAGGTATCTGAAACTTTAAAACCGCTGCAGTAGAGACTTGTATCACCAAATTAGAGTGAATTAAGACATCGACAAAGATTACTAAATACATTAAGTTATTAGTCTTTATGATGTGTGTCAGAAATGTGTAATTTAGTTTAATGAGAATAACTGCACCATCAAATCGTGCCATCGAATGTTAAAAGGATAGATGTTTCAAGATCAGCTAAGAGCTCTAACATGATGTCATGTCTTTGTCGCCTCACAGAAAAAGTTGCACACCATCTGTTAGAACTCGGCTTAAAAGCACTGCAGACCAATTACAGTCTAGTCTAGTGATTCAGTCACATTCAGTGCTCTTTAATGATTTGGGGGAATTTGTTTAGACTTCTTTTTTAGGGATGCCTGGGGAGGATTTAGACTGTCTGTCAGGCGGATGTATTTGTGTGTGCGTGTGCTGTATAGGTTGCACACACAATCAGTGGCTGTATAGGTTTCCATTGATAGCTAGGACCAAATCCAATCCACTGGAATTATATGCCTGACCATCTCAATTCCTTTTATTAACACTGCAGTGGTTTTCTAACAGTTCACACTGCAAAGCAAAGATTTTGTTCCACACTGTGGGAGATAACACAATAGTTGCACTGATGCTGGAAACCTATGTCCTCCTACTTTTCTTCCCAAAAAAAACCCCACAAAAACAAAAAACAACCTGACCTATATGAAGAAAATCTTAATAATATCCATCCTTAATGAAGTTTTAAAATGCAGTTTGGCAGGTTCATTATGTATATAGACATAAAATGGCTTCAAGTATGCTTTTGCAGACTGGAGCATGATCACAAGCATTTTTTTTTTTACCACTTAAACTAAATGTTGGCCTAAATAATGCCCTTTGTGCCCATACAGAGTTCATTAAAAAACTGATTTATGTAGTAAAAGCATAAATAGACTTAAACTTAGACTTAACTTAAAAAAAAACCTTTCCTTTACAGTTTTCAATGTTACAGAAAATAAATAAATAATAAATAATACTACTACTACTACTACTAATAATAATAATAAGAAGAAGAAGAAGAAGATATCAACACATAGTTCTGATGGGGCAATTTTAAATCAAAGTTGACTGAAAAATTAAAGACTAAAGCAACCGTTTGACCTCTGCAAGTACTGCACTAAAACAAACAAATGAAAAAAGAAATCTAGGTTAAATTACAGAAATGCTTTGTGAAATCACTTTGCCTCTGTGGTCACATATTACGCAACCAATTTATGTCAAGCTAAATCATGTAACAAAGCCACTTCCTGTTACTAAGATTCTTTATGAGCGTTTTTTGTTACCGCTGTGAGCTAACTGAAGGCTACCCTTAACCCTCACAGGAAATTAAAATATAACCAATATCCTTGAGATACAAATGAGTGCAACTGGTTAATATCAACAGCATTAATTTGTGCATTTTTTATTTTTCATCATTATCACCAGAGGCTGTGCCAGAAAGTAAAAGTGGTCCCAAAAGCTAAATTATATTCAGTATAAGAAACAATATAGTTTGTATTTGAACTTTGTATTCAGACTAAATGAGTTTCTGTTCTTGGGAGGAAGCCAGAGGCCACAGCAGGCCAACATGTTCAGTGTAGGAACAGAGGGCAATGTCCAGCTCCAACATATCAGCATTCTAGATATGCATATCTCCAACACATATCAATGAAAGAAGACAATGACAGGGAAAAATTAAAGCAATCACGCCACAGAAAAGATACCAGAAAGGAACAGTGCCAAACTTAACACACACTACAGTATGTATTTTCAAGTAATTAAATAGGCAATAATTGCATGATAATAATTGGTTAAAGTTCAGTGCTTTCAGTGAAACCCGACAAGATGATTCATCTATTTACTGATTTGACCCCAGGACATGGGGCATCATTATGGTTTCATTTACAACAACAAAGAATTGTTGCCTCACCACTGTGTAATTACATCTTTTTTTAAAATGAAATTGCATTGGGTTAGTGCAGTGGCCTCTGGAAGTTCAGTGTTGTACACAGAATTCAACTGAACAGTGCATACAGTGGTGTGAAAAAATGTTTGCCCTCTTCCTGATTTCCGAGTGTTTTGCACATTTGTCACACTTGTTTTAGACCATCAAACAAATTTTAATATTGGATAAAGATAACCCGAGTAAATACAAAATGCATTTTTTAAATGACGATTTCACTGATGATGGGAGAAAAGTTATCCAAACCTACCCAGTCGTATTTGAAAAAGTAATATCTCCTCTTGTTAAACATAAACTAACTGTCACTAAACACAATTTTTTGGAAAGCAGAATTCAGTTTCACTAAACTCAGGCCTGATTACTGACAGACCTGTTGAAACAAGAAATCACTTAAATAGAACCTGTCTGACAAAGTGAAGCAGGCTAAAAGACCTCAAAACAACACATCATGCCAAGGTCTGAACCTGAGAAACAAAGTCCCTGACAGTTACCAATCTGAAAAGGTTTACAAAGCCATTTCTAAGGCTTTGGGACTCTATTGAAGCCATTATATACAAATGGAGAAAACTTGGAAGATTGGTGAAGCTTCACAGGCAACCACTCTACCAGCAGCCGGCCTACTCTGCTGGTAGAGTAGCACTCTACCAGCAGATTTCCACACCAGAGCAAGGACTATAGGGCAAGAGGCTCAAGACAGCTCAAGTATAAAAGGCTGGGACAAGAGCAAGTTAACCAACTCACTTACAGGAAAACATGGAAAAACTGGACGCAAAGGACTATAGGTCAATAGCACCTGAACATTCGAAATAAGACTGATGGGATTGTCAATTTATATATTAATCATAATGTTGTTTTGGATGAAAACAACACTGTGAAATCATTTGCAAGAAAAAATTATGCCTCTGTCAGTTTGTCCAGGTTTCCCGGCCACGTAAAGTCTATATGTGGGGAAACACTGAGTATCTCTTTGTTATATGCCTTGATGTACTTACCTGGCTGTGTATAGCCGTGCAGAGAGGTGGGAGGCATTCCTGGGCCCAGGGGTTGGGTAGTGCTGTAAGACATGTTGGGAGGTGGTGGTAGTGGTGCTGCTGAGCTGTAAGATGCTGATGATGGCAGTGATGGCCCTGCTATGGTTGCAGCTGAATTCACATGATTTGCCACAGGGCCCATTGGAGGCGCACTAATGGAGGTTGCTGGCCCCAGTGGTGGTGTAGGTGTGTTGTACTGCCATGCTGGAGTCATGGGCTGCTGAGGGTTGGGGTAGTAGCTACTAGAAGACACAGCAGGAGGAGGTGGTGTTGCCTGTGCAGGAGGCATTGGCATCCTAGGACCAGGACTGGGGCTGGCAGACTGAGGAGGGGTATGTGATGGATGACCTCCCATTGGAGGCCTGGGCAACAGTGGCTGGCCTGCAGAGGATGGGTAGGAGGTGGGTGGTGGGCCTGGCTGATATGAGCTAACTGGGGGAATAGGCTGGTATAGCCCAGCTGGGTAAAGTCCAGGGCCAGGGGGTGCAGGAGCTTTGGCCTGCACTGGATTGTATGGTGGTTGATTAGTCATCCCATAACTAACCCCTGGTAGCTGCTGGAGGGCAACAGGATTTTGTGATGGACCTGGAGACCAGAGGAGGATAAATACAGACATGTTAATACATTTTTCTCAAAGTTTCCTCTTTGAGTAATTAAAATCAGACATGACAATCATTTAATTCTCTGGTTAATTTTATGTCAATTTTATTTTTTATAAAAACTCTTATTTCAATCCCTTTGTTTAGCGGAAAAGATCTGCCTGACTACTCGCCAACATTTCACAATGGCTGTAGCTCTTTAAATAACAGTATTGTCATGTAGGATAAGAGTTATATCTGAAATTAAGCCTTAGGTTCAAAAGCAGTAAAGCCTTTAGTGTTACAGAGAGATGTAACCAGCAATGTTATAGATTTAAAACTAGGGGCTATTGTTTGAGATTCAAGTGCATTTTAATTAAGGCAATCCACTTGCTTTAAATGTTTTTATATGAAAAGCAGATGGCACAGTGCTGGCAGTGAAAACCACACGGATGCATCAAATGACCAATGAGCCGACAGCCCAGAGGAGTAATCTCTTTACTTGAATTTAATTTGCTGTGATTTTCCCTCAGTGACTGTGGGTTTCAGGCTTACTTACTGAACACAGCAGTGATAAAAGCTGACACCTGTACACCATTAAAATGCTGTGTTTACTGTGCAGATACTAGGCTAAAAATGTAACACAAACATCTCAGTTTCAAGAGTGTCAAACATTAATAACAATAGGCGATGTAAGATCTTGTTATGAACAGGAAACAGATGTCAAATTCTAAATGAACAGTTATAAGGAAGAAGGAAGGAAAGCAGGACAAAAACTACCAAGAATGATCTAATCAGCACACTTGAATTTGAAACATCAATGCGATGCAGTTTGTGGCCTAAACAATTATGTAATGCAAGCAGTTTCACTACTATGCATTTATTCCTTTACTTTATAACTGACAGCAGAGCTAAGTCAGCAGAGTGAAAAGGGATTAGAAAACTTTTCTCAACATGCAAAGATAGATGACGGAACATAATCCAGTAATCTTTGCCCTTTCTAAGAGCAGGGAAATTCTAAGAAAGTCAGAAATCATAAAGTGCCAAGTGTGATATCAGACCTTTCACTCCATTAAAAAAAAACAAAAGCATCTAATGGTAAAACAAGAAAAACTTCACTTACAGAGTAGGAAAATACAACCCATGTAAATCTAGACTTGAGGGTGTAAATATGCATTACAATGATTAAGATAATGAAAGCAGCTCTAAAGACCACTTTATGACAGCAAGTTCAAATAGTGAGGCTGTTAATGTACTGGCGCTGTTTAACTCCAAACACAAAACTAATAATTTCAGTTTAAATGGGAGAATGACACAAGGGTAAGTCCTGTAATGAAATTATTACTAAATTGTCTTCAGAAGTTCAACCCTGTGCTGCCAGAAATACTAATACTCAAGACAAGAAAATGAACCAAAGATACAGAGACAGCGCAGACTGTCAGCTTTAACTTGAATACTAGTAAGGCAGTCAGGAAAGCCTTTTAAATCTAGTCTACTGCAACTTCTGGCTTTAACAATAACCGGGTATATGATAATGATACTGAAGAAAATATAAATCAGTCAAGGAAAAAACAACAACAACAACAAAACACACACACACACACAAAAACCACACCCTCATCAACCACACCTTCACCTATGAGCATATGCAGGGGCTTGTAATGGACAGGTTCCTTATAACTGCCTTTAGTCTTTATACACGAAGCTTAGCATTATAATATGACATTTCTGTCCATTCATAAGGGATGGGAATTACACCTGATATATGGAAACATTTTTTAAACAAAAATCCATATTCACACATTAACATTTCATTCGCATAAAGATAACCCAGGATAACAAATATTATTCAAGTCATGCCACCCAGCTTTATTGATGTGCTTGATGGGGTTTTTTTTCTTGTTGGTAATTGGCATTGTTTATTTTCCACTGCTGTATTTTTAACTGAACTGCAATGGGAAAAAAAAACAATGCTATATTAAAATGACCAAGATCACGTGTACTCATTTACAACTTTTGAATTGGAGCTGAGGTATTATGACCTAGGGATGCTGTTGCCTGCACAGAACAAGAAAGTTATTTCAAGTGCAGACTAATTTGATTGTGAAATATCAGTGCTCCACTGGAAAACCACAAAAAGATATGAATAACCTGAAATTAAGACATTTATCTGTTTCAGGCTGGGGAACGCTTTGCTTTAACATATTTGGATGGTCCCCAACGTGCCACATGTACAGAAAAACGCAAGACGCAGACAAGCCAGAGCTTTTAAGCCAGCTGAAAATCCGTATTGCACAACAGTGAAAGAACTAGTAAACAAGCAAATGTATTTATTCACTGCCACTAAAACTACATCGGGAGTTTAAAAAAAAAAAAAGAAGGGAAAAAAGGTTCAGGCAAATCCAGCAGCATGAAAGGAAAAAAACAATTACTTTTCAAGTTATCAACGAGCTCGCATTATATCTGCGTATATTATATTATGTTGTGTGGAGAAAGGTCGGACAATTGAACACCTGTCTCTATAATTTATGATGCCTGATGAGTCCTATAATCAACCTGTTGGGCTGCCACCTCGACAAAGGAAAAGTAGCAAACATTCAAACACTAACTAAATGTGTGTATATATAGCGTAAAGAAACTATTTTGGTCATGTTAAGTCATCAAGGTAGCATAGATCAAGATTAACCTCAGCTCTACACCTGACAGGTCGCCCCTACTTAGCTACCTATCGTTACAGTGTTACTAAGCAAGTCAGTTAGCTAACAACTAGCATCAGACACAAGATCCAAGAAGTGCCGCTAGTGCTCGTTTGTGACTACCGAAAAGCCAGTTAGCTATTAGCTACTTCGCCTTGAAGTAAATATATTTAATAAAAGTTACTCACCATTTGCGTATGTCTGCCCTGTCCCAGTCCCGTTCTGAGAATTGAACCCCGCAGTTGACATCTTGAAACAGACACCAGGATCTAATTTAGAGGTGCTTGGTTGGCGAAAAGCTAGCTACGACTTTAGCTGGCTAACAAGCTGGCTAACTAGCTGGCTGACAGTCGCGGGTAACGTTTAAACCTGTAGCTCTGACGGCGCGTAGCCTGCTCAAAGCGTCGTCCACGGCGACGTCTCCTATTATCTCAACAAAAAAAAAAGTTGATTAGGTGACTTGTTGACGATTACAAGCCCATCGCCATTATCAAAAAACCCGTTCGGCTATCTACGGGTGAGTAACGATGGGCCTGGTCAGAGTAATCGTGTCAGACACTTCTCCCCTTTCACCGGAAGCTGGGATCACCCAGCAGGATCAACGTAGAAACTGTTGGGCATGCGCAGTATGTACACGTGGCATTTCCTCCGGTGCACAGGATTTTCCAGTGTACTAGAAACATCATCGAGTTTATGGACAATCACTGTGCATTTTTTTTGAGAAGCTGCTCATTTAATTGCACGTGAAATACGACCTGCGATACTTTTTCTAACGTATGGTGGAATCCTCTGATCCAAGTTAAAGCACTAAAAGAATATGCTATAGTTTGTCCCCAGGTGAATTCTTTTGGACATAACTGTATGGAAAAACAACCACACATAAACCTTGGTTTGTTGGGAATAAGCTTCATCTTTATAATAGGGTTAATGTAGTTTAATTCACCTTTTTTGCATTTGATTAAACAGTCAAGAACTGGAAACATTTAGACTTGACATTGAGTTTCCTTACAACTTCTATGAATTCCGAGCTATTTGTTTTGTCCTTGCATGCAACTGGGAAAAATCCAGCATCATTGTTTTGAAAGTGATAAGAAAGTCAAAGAGAATACATTTGTACATTACTGTTTTTAATCACTGGGGAAATTCCACATTAATAAGAACTGGTGGACAAACTCCAAATCAGATGTTTGACCATTTTTGTCAAGAAATGCAGAAATGTGACAACAAAACTTTAAGAATAATAAGTCAGTTAACTATAATTTGTTAATTTTCGTTTTTCGTTTTTGCCAGGACTTTATCCTTCTAGTCATATGCACATAATATGATGTAGCCTATACATTTTGTGCTTCTAATATAAAATGAAATAAGAATTGCTGAATGTAAAAATGCTCTACAAGTCCTATACATTTCAAATAATCTGCAAAATAATTACATCCTACATGACCTGTGTCTATCCTGGGATATGATGTTAGTGTTGTGGGTGTCTGACCTGAAAGACAAACACAAAAGCTGTATACAAAAATGAAATGAGCAGACTCTGTTTCATAAGAAAAAATAGATCCTTCAGTGTGTGCAGATACATGATGGAGATTCTCTATTACTCAGTTGTGCAAGCACAATTACTTCGCAGTGGTCTGCTGGAGGGTGGCACTGTGACTGGCTACAAATTGAACACTTTTGAAGCTGGAGAGCAGATCATTGAACAAACTGTTCCCGTCATGGATTAATCCGGACCACCCTCCGCACCGGTTACTGTAGAGAGAGCGCGAGAGAAAGCACCTTCTCTAACAGAGTGATTAAGCTCTGCTGACATAAGTACAGCTACAGGGTATTTTTCATAACATAACCCTCTATAATAAAATACACCTGCCTCATAGAGAAAGTATCTGACGGGTATTTTTATTAATATTAATATTTTATCATGCTTAAAATCCTGTTCTGTTCACTCATGATATTGAGTTTATTCCTTCAACTTAGAACTACTATGAGATATCATGTGATGATTCACTTGATGGATAAAGTCCTCCTCAGAATGTGCCCAGTGCCCAGGACTATCTTCTGCACCTCCTGAATAGAGTGCAAGATTTTATTAGTATAGTTTTCCATTTCTTTCTTTCTTATTATTATTTTACTATTAATTTGTACTGCTTTAAACAAATTATTTTCTAAATATGAGATAAACAAAGTATTTCATATCAGAGCTGACATGGACTTGCCTAACGAGATTATTTGACTATAATAATATGAAAACTTGGAGCAAACCATCACACCGATGAAATCATTTAATTTAAAAAATGAGCAAAATGTGTCCATGTTGGCTCTGAAATAAAAAGAAATCCAGAGCGGAGCTAGATTTTAGTTCCCCTGCCGGAAAGATGACTGTGAAACATAAACAGGAAGCGGCAGGGCAGAGTTTTCGGGGAGTTGCTGGACAGCCATTGCAGTGTCGTGGCTCAGTAACAAAACACGAAGGAGGAGAGAAGGACCTGGCATTTTGCAGGGTCTCTGGTTGGTTTGAGCAAGTGACCAATTTACATGAGTATTAGAGCGAACATACTTATTATATTAATCTACACCTAGATAACGGGTAAGTTTTTTTTGTTTAATGTACTTGATATCTGAAAAGAGTCCCGTAAACGTTCGACATCTAGGCTAGCAATTTCTCCCGGCTGCTAATGTTGCTACGTTAGCATTTCTTACACCAAGTTTACTGTTACGGCGCTGGGAGTGGGGTGTACATTTAACTTGACCCATTGTCATATTTATTTAAACATTGGTGCTTATTTCAGAGTTGAAAAACAGTCGGAGTATTGCACAAATTCCATGGTTTTAGCACGTCGAAGAGCTGCTTTTGTAGCTAACTGCTAGTTAGCTAACGTAGCCATCGATGCAACGTCGCCTAAGTGATAGAGAATATGACACGTAGCTAGAAGCTTCCTGCTAGCCGGTTAGCCGGCCTCGCCTTCTCTTTTCAAACTATATTTAACCAATATATATATAAGCGTGGCATGGTTTGTTGGTATTCTTAAATACAGTCCTCGTTGTAGTTTTTTGGCTGAAGTATAACCTGGCAGAGACCATCAATTGCTGTAACATTAGCCGTCATATTGGAGGTTAGCTCACTTCACTGCTACGTCGATACTGGCTGTTATAACCCGGGGATTTTGACAGCCGAGTCAAACCGCATTCGTTGTCTTTGCAGTGTTATGTTAGTTGACAGGTACTGCCTGAAACCTAAATGTGATACTAATTCATATCTTCTCAGAGGAGAAAATGTACCCCATCTTAGTTTGGTAACACACTGCTCTGATAGGCTTTATCTAAGACATGAGCACTTTGCTACTAACACGCTGAACTAGGAGTTCAAGAGGTAGATCACGTTAGTGTTTGAGGTACATGGGTGACGATTTTTGATAAGACACCCCTCTTACCCATTTAATGTTGACTCAGCGTTATTGCAGTGTATTTAAATGTCAGATTTAATTATAATAGACATCTTAGTTATAACGAGTTTTTCTTTGAGGGCACGAGTTCCTGAAGTCATCTTTTTTGTTGTCACAAGTTAAAAGTTCAAGGCAAAGGAGACAAATAAATATAGAGAAAATATAGTGGCCAATGAAATTAATTGCCTTGTTGTTTCACGTAACTTTGCAAAAGCGAACATTGGTAGCGTAACTATTTTAATATATGTAACAACTAATTTCAAAACATAATTTCTCAAAGTACTGAGCAATTGAGCACAAAATTTTACTGAGCATATTTAAAAGTAAAAAATAAATCAAACTAACAAAAAGAAACTTAATGTATGTGAAAAGTTTGGGGCCCACCTAGGGCTGTTCGATATAACGACATATATCGGATGACGATATAAAAACATCTATCGTTTCATTTTACGCTATCGTTTGTTTCCTGGTGTTGCAAAATAAACTGTTTACGGCAATATTTTTTCATCGTTTTTATGGTCACTGTAGTGGCTATATTAATTTCTTAAAGTTCTCTCTTTCTCTTATATTTAATATAACCACACTATGGACGGACAAGTGCCTGTTTTTATGCATTGTCATTAGGAACAACGATGGTAAAACCGTGTCCGTTTGTTTATTTTCCACATAAACCTTTCACAATAAAGCTCAAGATCCTGTTGAGACTTTTCAAAATAAACTGAATCACGTGAAACAGTATGCAGAGTATTTACCGATGAGAAGCAAAAAAGAGCCGTCAGGTGCTAAAAAATAAACCTTAGACTCAAACGTTAGAACAGGCTTTTCCCTGCAGCATGCTGCAAAGAAAACGGCGGCCGTTACAACCTATGTCTAAAAATGTGTAGTTTCTTCCAGATATGACGCCCAGCTGGAAACACTTCAGCTACCGGAGATTCACAGAATTTACAGAAAATGTTAAATTTTTGTGATTTATATCGTTATCAGACGATAGATGTTTTAGATCGGGATATGAGATTTTGGTCATATCGCACAGCCCTAGGCCCACCTAATAGTTTTTGCCTTTTCCTCAATCGTATGACATGAGCATGGATTTTTAAGAAGTTGTTTGTTAGGGGGTGTTCTTTTAAGGAAAATTGTTGTCTATTAGATGGCCAGGAAAATTCATAAACTTCTGTTAAGATAACACAGGTAACGCTGACATCTTAAGTGGGGACCAAGGCTGTAATGGTTCGGAAACCTTCATGGATAATCAATTTGATCAGAGTAATTCACCTTCATCTTTGCATTACATTTTTATTTGTTTACTCTAAAGACCCATTCCTATTTTCCCTTTAGTTTGATAGTGTCTGTGTCTTTCTTAGGGCTACCGTTTGGTTTGGGTGAGCTCTTGTTAGAATATTGTCATTGTTCATTGGACTCTGAGACAGACGGCAAATGACAGAGCAAGTCAACAACAGCAAAATGTAGTAGAGCCTCAGCATAGTCTTTTACAGTTGTTCATGTGTATGTTTTAGGGCAAATATTTACCCGTCAGTGTGTCAGAAAGTCTTCTGAGATTTACCGACCAAACAGAAGATCTGTTGGCATTTGGCTTTTCATTTCAGACCCTAGTAGTAGCAGTTGGTCATGCTTGATGATCAGTTTGCACATCTTGTAAACGACACTGCCAGATCCAGTTGAAACAGGGTAAGGCAGCAGCCTTCAGGCAAGCTTTTTTATAGCCACATGCATCTTTTGCTTGCCGAATATTTTACAGTCACTGAGGCAGGCATGGGAGTATATCGGTCCACAGTGTGGCACCAGCTGACGTGTAGTTCACCTGTATTTGCATGATCTTGACCTTTGTCAGCCTTATACTTTAGCCCTGGAGTTGTTTTCATGTTACGTAATTGGGGCCAGAGGTCTGTACCAGCTTACCTTGCTGTGATGCTGTGATCAGTGTGCAGAGGATTGAAAAATGAGATGAAGTTGGAAATGGAGTGCAAAAACTTCTTATTGGAGAGTGGATGTTTGCTTTTTCTGTCCTCCCTTTTATTGGACGTCATAAGCATAGCACTCACATATTTGATTGGGTCACTTAAATGGGAGACAAAAAAGCTTATGTGAAGTAGAAATGAAAAATGAAGACTGTAAGAATGTGTCTTACCCAGAAAAAAAGAAGAAAAAAAACATCTGTTACACAACAGAAACTGGTACCTATTGATTTCATACTTATAGTAGTTATCTGAGTCTGTTTATTTTGGGTTTTTTTTTTAAATTGGACAACAATTAGGCTACCCCCATTTGAACGTCTTAGACGGCATAATTTTCAGATTAAAGCTCATGTTGTCTGTCAAGAAACTGTCAGATGGTATGTGATCAGGGTTCTGAATCTCCTGTCCTGCTGGAACAAGATAATCATTGGCTGTAGAAAGGCACTCACTGTTCTTATCAGCAGTTGCTAGTATCTGTGTGATAGGTTGATGCAACTGGCATATTTAGTTCTTAAGTTATGTGTTACCCTTTAATTGTGTTTATCACTTAATGTTTTCAGATACTTTTGCAAGTTGGTTTTTGCCCTATTAAAAAAAAAACAAAATCACAATTTTACAACTTATAAAATTTGAAAAGTACTGTTGAATCAGATAAGATATTTTCTTTAACTTAGCAGAATAAATTTCCTTTGGTGCAGAAGTTAAATAAATTAAGGTAAGACACAATTACAAAAGGTTCTAGAAAGTGTAGTTTAAATTTCCAATCTGAGTACCATATATTTATCCCCCCAAAAAGAACACACACACACACACAGAGGCTAAATTCTCTTCCAGGGCCACTAAAATCTTCTTTATGCAGAAGGAAAATAAAAGGGAGGACTGAATTTTGCTTCACTTTACAGCACTTATCAGTCCAAGGGGGGGAAAATACCCTTCTCTGTGAATTAATTTGTTCTTTCCTTTGTTTTGAATCCTCTTTTTTGGGGGGTGGGGTTGTTTTTCAGGATTCAACAGCTCCGGATATGTCATTCCTATTGGAGTGGATTTCTAGCGGTTTCAATAGCGTACTACAGTTTTTAGGTGAGTACCAACTAGGGATGGGAATTAAGAACCGGTTCCCAGTTGTCCATTTCCTTGGACTACTGGGAACTGTTAGTCTCGTTGGTCTGCTTGTCTATCGATCCAGTTATCGGTTCTTGCACTTGCAAATAGTGACACAGTCTATATTGTGGATATGACATTACGTTTATTGTTATTGCACAATAGGATGAGAATGCAATGGTAAACTGGAAACTGCATCTAGGACATAAACACCTGCATTATGTTGCTAACACAGCGTCGACTCTTTGCAAGCATCTAGTCAGACAGCATGCTAACGCTAAGCTAGCCAAGAACGCAGGGTGATGTTAAAGCTGAGTGACTGCTAACCCCAACCCAGCCAGACAGACCCTAAATTTCAAAGGTAACAAACTGATGAGCAGACAGGCTGCAGCCTCCGTTTCAACAATAGAATTACTGCGTTGATCACTTTGAAGTGTCTTTGTGCTGGTGTTCATCTTTGCTTTGTGTTGTCAGTTTTGTGTTCATACCTAAACACTGAGAGAAAGATCATATTATTATCATTATCTTATTCCAGTGTTTTTCTAATTTTTCTATGTAACTTTGCACTGTCCACTTTCTGCTGTAACAAAACAAATTCCCCACGTGTGGGACTAATAAAGCTTATCTTATCTTATCTTATCTTATCTGTGTGACCTTATTAGGATAGCGATTTGTGTTGGTGTATGAAACTGTAGCCTCTGTTTGTATTGTTAAATGGTAATTATGAGTCAATGCATTTCAGCTATGTTACAGTAACATGAAAGTAATGTTACGAGTAAAATTAATTACTTTCTCCTGGGAGTGAAATTACCTTTTTGAATATTGACTAACACTGATCTGCTTGCCGCTTGGCAGATTAGTGTTACGAGAGTCCATCTGTTAGTCGAACCTCGGATACAGGAGAAACAATGCGGTTTTCATCCTGGTCATGGAACACTGGACCAGCTCTTGGTTTGCATAACCGGCATTAAGTCGGACTCGTGGTGATGGGATTCACCAGGGCTGCCCTTTGTCACTGATTCTGTTCATGGTGTAGCGAAAGGCTTTCACCTGGGTGGTTTCAGAATCTCATCACTGCTTTTCACAGATGATGTGGTTCTGTTGGCTTCATCGGGTGATGGCCTCCACCTTGCACTAGAGCAGTTCACAGCCGAGTGTGAAGCGCTGTGAATGAGAATCGGCACCTCCAAATCTGAGGCCATGGTCCTTAGTCGGAAAAGGGCGGAATGCCCACTCCGGGTCAGGGAGGAGTTCCTGCCCCAAGTGGAGATTGAAGTATCTTGATACCCACCTTCAGTTATATGTGCTGTTCAAGTATCTTGTTCATGAGTGAGGAGAAGGGAGCGGGAGATCGACAGATGGATTGCTGCTGTGGTTGCAGTGATGCAGATGCTGTACCGGTCTGTTGTGGCTGGCCGCTGGCCTCTCCTTTAGAGATAGGGTAAGAAGTTCGGCCATCCGGGAGGGGCTCAGAGTAGAGCTGCTACTCCTCCCCATTGAAAGGAGTCAGTTGAGGTGTTTCAGGCATCTGACAAGGATGCCTCCTGGACACCTCCTGGGTGAGGTATTAGTCTTCACACGGCCTAGAAACTACACATATAGAATCCCTAGGAAAATACAGCTTAACCCCCCACCACCACCACCACCAAAAAAAGAATAAGTTTTTACTCCCCATACCTTGGATTTCTGTTGTGTACAATACTGCGCTTTGTGACTAGAAATCCCTCTCTGCTATCGTAGACGGTAACGGGAAGAAGCAAAATTTCTCTTTAAAAAGTTTAGTTTGTACTCCCAGACACAAATGTGGGAGTATACAGACACAAACTCAGGATGCACTGATCTGTTTGGATGTCGGCCCAATTTTTAAAACTGAAAATTTTCAGGGAAAGATGCTGGCTGAAGTGTAAAAATCACTCAGTTGTTTGGTGGTGGCTATGGCGGAGCTTCCACAGAGGCCAGCAGGTGGATGAGGGAAAGGGGAGGCAGGAGGAGGAGAGACTCGAGGCGGCCGCCTGTCTGAGTGTCAGGTAAACTTCAGGTAAGAAGTTATGACCTGCAGTCTATCTGGGTCAGATATAAACCAAGTTTAGGTGTATTTTATTTTCGTTGTGCTGACTTTTTACAGTCAGTTCCAATAACTCGTACTGCGTACTGGCTAGCATGATGGAGTTTCTATACAGCTGGGTGGGTGCTATGATGTTACTGATAGTGAACTTTTTTTTTATTCATAAGGTTAGTTAGTAGAGTTGCCAATCGTCCTGTAAAAAAACGTAATCGTCTCGTATTCAGAGAAAATATTACGTGTTTCGTATTGAGCTGAGAAGGAACACAGTTTATCCCGTACTTCAGCTAGAATGGAAAAAGACGCAAAGCTGGAGTTATTCTGTGTCTTCACGCTGTCAACTGCCTCTTCTTCTCTCATTCTCTCCCCATCCCTCTCGTGTTGCTGCTTCAATCATGAATCTGATCAATGATCAGCTGATTGTCTTTTCTGATGCAAGTCCCGTCTCTCGTTTGTTTATCTCCCATTTTGCGCCAGAAAGAGGAAACCAGCGGATATCGTGCTAAACAACAGCAGCACGTTTAAGCGTGATCAGCTGTTGTTAGAATTTATTTAATATTACTTTCTAGTATCAGCTGATGTTTGCTGGAGCCACAGCTGTAAAAGCTACTGGTCATGATATCAGTTTGGATATGTGGTCAGGAGATGTCCTTACTGAATCATCAGAGCTGAACAGGTGAAGGAGAAACAGGTTTACCTTTTTAGGTGACATGAATGAGTTGAAGGGAAGTTATGAACTGTTTCTGAGAGACAAATAATACCAGGATCCTTTTCTAAGTAGCTGACAGCTGGTAACTGTGCAGGGGCAGGTCTAGCAAAGTTTTGCCAGGGGCCAGGTAGGGCATTAACAGGGAAAGGGGGGCACAAAGAAATACTTTTCTTTCTTATTCTCATGTAAAATGTCTAGCTTTTAATAAATAATTATCTGAATCTTACAACCAAAGTTTTTATCTGACGTAAAATGTATAGAAATCATACATATACCAACAGGACAGTGTACATCACTGTCACAACAGCGTTTATTTTCATTCAAGGCTTTATGGCTTTAATACCTGGTGGGTGGGTCGGTCTCTAGTCAAAATGCCCAGTCCAGCCCTGAAGTCAGCTGTGACGTGAGGACTATATATACTGGCTGAGAGTGCTTGAGACTCGCTGCAATATGCACCTAAACAAATAGGTGTTGTCCCTCAGGCAAAACCTTTCCAAAGTTTCACACAGAAAGTCTGATCTTTCCAGGCTGTTGCAGCATCCCCCTCTGTGTAATATGGATATCTCTGAGCTTCTGCACCAATATATGAAATGGTGGTTAAAAACTGACAGGATTGCACATGTATGTCTTCAACCTGTCTGCACCTCCATGCAAGGTAAAAAAAAATTGAGAGGTGCATGACCAGGAAAAATGCACCAAAGCATGTTTTAAACGTCACCTCTGGCGTCTGCCGCCATTTGCTAGGGAGACATCAGGTATAATGGGCCATTTATTCAATCCTGACCCTGTTGACATAAGAGGGACACAGTGGGTAGTACAGCTTTAGTTGAGATCTGATATCAAATATAACTGAAGGTAAGGTATCAAATTAGAAATGGAATAAGTTGGATTGGTACATCCTCACTCATTATCTCCTAATCCACGCTGCAAAATTTTATTGTTGTTCATAAAATATTTTTCAGCTGCAGCACTTGTCAGGAAAATGCTTTGTTTTGTTTCACGTTCTAACATCCATTTTTACAGTCTTACACTTTTGATTGTATCACCATTTTTTGAAGTGGTCATCATTTTTCAAATTCTTTCTATTGCTTCAGTGTATGTCTTTAGTTCCTGGTTAGAGCTCTAACACACGGTAGCCTATGGGTTATGGCATTGCCATTTTGGTCCCTGAAAGTCGCTCAGCTTAAAGCTTTCAGTGATGTCCACATGCTGCGTAAACATGAAAGCCTCATAAAGGATACATCTCTCAGAAACATGACAGAATTTTCCACCCTTCTTTTTTTCCCCGTCTTTTCTTTCTCTGAGTGTCCATTTGAAATGTGTACCAGCAGCTCTTTTCCCCAGGGTGTGCTGTTCTAGTTTCTGTGTTCGAACTGCTTATATGAAACGGGCGTTCTTGTTCTCCCAGTTAGACAGGTCGCATAGTGCTGCTGTGAGTAATGATGTCATCCAGCTGACTGACTCAGAAATGTTATAAATCCACCAAGTATCACTATGCTGACTCAGAGTTGTAAACACAAAGGCTTGTAATCTTGTTAGGAAAGTTGATCAAGGAGTGGCATAACTTTGCACCTTTTACCTTTTGAGAAAAGTTGTTTTTTTTTTTTTTAAATGTAAAGAAAGGAAAAAAAGAAAAATAGTCAAATCAGTCCATCAAATTGGAAACTAACCACTTCTTTTTAAATAATCATTGTGTGAATTTGAGAAAACCAAAATGGTGTTCTGATTTATATAAACTTATGTGGATTAAATATCCCCTGTAGTTCTAAGAACAGGTCTGAGCTTGACAGCCTTTGTTTAGTGTCACTGATTTGCTTTAAAAATATAATGTGAAATATAATGTGATTCAGCAACTTAAAAAAAGAGTAGTAGCGTACAGGCTTGTGTTCTGAAATACTTTTGGCTTTCTTTCAGGACTGTATAAGAAATCCGGCAAGTTAGTATTTCTTGGCCTGGACAATGCTGGCAAAACGACGCTACTGCACATGCTCAAAGATGACAGATTGGGACAGCATGTGCCAACTTTACACCCAAGTGAGTTGGTGCTTACTCTGTCACACGC
The DNA here is from genome assembly GCF_056152115.1 of Neolamprologus brichardi. Classification (NCBI taxonomy): domain Eukaryota; kingdom Metazoa; phylum Chordata; class Actinopteri; order Cichliformes; family Cichlidae; genus Neolamprologus; species Neolamprologus brichardi. The sequence continues at coordinate 24,933,311 of NC_142113.1, read as the reverse complement.
ATGCACGTTCACACATGCTCATTCGGTTATGTGTCAAAAGACTGTCAATACAAAGAAATGGAGGCAGCTTTTACAGACATTTATATCTGTTTTCTTGTTAACAGACACTTTTAAAGCAGATGCTGTTGATTGGATGTAATATCATAAATGTAACGTACCTATGTGTAACATGTGCTTGGATATTCCATATGGAATTGCATTAAACTGATGTTTTTTCAGTATCTTTTGAGGTGCTTGACTAATTCATTTCCTCCCCTCCAGCCTCAGAAGAGCTGACGATTGCTGGTATGACTTTCACCACCTTTGACCTTGGAGGCCACGCACAAGGTGTGTCTGTGTGTGTGTTCTGATAGTTTTTGTATTTTACTGATTGCATTTTGTTTTTAAGGGAACAACAATATTAATTTGTATGGCTAATGTACTTCAGTTTTCAGTCTGGTTAGCCCAAGGTTAAAACAGAAGAGAAGTTGACAAATAAGATTTTTTTTTTTAAAAATTTGTTTGTTCACTTAGCCCGCAGGGTGTGGAAAAACTACCTCCCTGCCATCAATGGCATTGTCTTCCTTGTGGATTGTGCAGACCTCGGGAGATTGGGTGAATCAAAAGCAGAACTTGATGTAAGTACCCGCAACACACGTGGTCATCATCACACCGCTAAGCGTAGTTTTTGACAGCTTTTAGTATAATAACAAAGAATGAAATAAGTGAAGTTTTGGTTATTCATTGTGCATGTTACCTTTTACCACATGTATTTGATCATTATGCAATTTGAGAAAAAAATGAGAGGAGATAATAGTTGGTTTGTTTTTCCCCAGTAAATCCATATAAAGATACAAAGACCAGCCAACAAAGGGATTATTAAAGGACTACTCATAAAAGGGATTATTTCTTTCATAAAACAAGTAAATCATGTAGAAAAAGAACAAAATATAATTAATAATTATTTTAAAAATAAGAGAAAAAGGAAACGTGTTGAAAAAAGTGTTTGTATGAAAGCGTCACCACAATATTATTGATCACAATTGTTTGCCCAATGGGTACCAATATTATGGGAATTATGCTAGATTACACAAAACAGTATGGCAGTTTTTCTTTATTCAAATGTTTTTTAAGGGTTTCAGTTTGTGGTGCATTAATCTAATATGTCTCGGATGTTTCTGAAAAATCTGCTTCTAGCCCCGCTTCTTAAAAGAGAGGAGTTCATTTCTCTTCCCTACATGTTCTAATCTACTTTTCAACTAGCAGACCAAAGGGATATTTCTGGTAACTAATTTACCAGTTTTAGAATAGTCTGAAAGGCAAAAGCTGCTCACAGAACATCTAAAACTGAGCAAATTCTAAATGACAAAGTGTAACTTTGGCCAGTCAAATGTTTTGTTTGTATTTTAGGAGTTACAGGAAAATGTTAATCACACTCTTTATTTTTCTAATTGTGTTTCACAAAAGCATGTTTTTTGCTGGCTTTTTTAAATGTAATTTTTAAATGGACTTATCTGGCTGAATGATCAGTGACCTGGCATGGCTATAAGAATCACTCCTCCTCCTTGTATTGGAACGAATTTAACCAAACTTGTGTGCGAGTTTGGTTAAATTCACACCAGCTGTGTTCAAGGTCACATTTTAGTTTTACAGGCAGTAACCTATGAACAGTGATGGTTCATAAGCCAAATGAGCTACTACGCTCTAACACACGGTAGCCTATGGGTTATGGCACATGCAGCCCCAATTCCCATTGTTAGTGTGGTCTCCTGTCTGACTTCAAGTCACTAAAAACTCATGCTATTCAAAGGCTACTACTGTCTACTAGTTACATATAACTTAGTCAGTTAGAGGACAATCAAAGCAATAACTGTGAGAACTTACTAGAAAAAAATTATAATAGCCATAAACTCTTCATTCAAACACCGCATTTAATTATTTTATTTTTTTTAAATAAATCTGCTCGTGAATTTATTTTTTCCCTTTAATTTAGAAGGGACGGTGCATATTATTGAAGATATCAATGTAAATATACCAGAGTTAGCTAAAAGGCTGCTCCTTATCTGTGGTCTCTGACAGGTCAGACAAAAATAGTGAATAAGAAATTTACCCCACACTGTCAGACAATGTACAACAATTTATTAGCCATTGTTTGAGATGAATTTTAAATGTGTAGCGCATTGTCTTACTTTTTGGAATATGATTCCAAATCTACCTTTACCTACCAATACGTCATGTTGTCACTCTCATTGACCCACCCAGGCATTAATGACAGATGAGACCATCGGAAATGTGCCTATTCTGATCCTGGGCAACAAGATTGACAGGCCAGAAGCCATCAGCGAGGAGAGGCTGAGGGAAATCTTCGGATTGTACGGACAGACGACAGGAAAGGTGAGACCCCGTCCAAGTGAACCAAGGCTTTAAAGCTCTAAATGCTGAAGAACAGAAAAAAAATAATATAAGTTAATATATCAAAATATGAAAGGACCAGCAGTCCTAGATAAATCCCTGCCTGGTTCTTTTGCATAACATGTCAGATATTTCATCAATGTAAAAGACATAGAGGATCATGTACAGTAAATGAGCCTTGTACCAATGTGTTGTGGTCCCAAAGTGGATTTGGTTTAATTTTTCTTTCTGCTTCTTTTTTTTTTTTTTTTCTTCCGTCCTCAGGGCAACGTTCCCTTGAAGGAGCTGAACACAAGACCACTGGAGGTGTTCATGTGCAGTGTGTTGAAGAGGCAGGGCTACGGCGAGGGCTTCCGCTGGCTCTCCCAGTACATCGACTAAAGAAGCCAACCCCCGTGACACGCTGACACCACCACCACCACGATTATCAGGGCGAGCGCTAAATCCAACCATTCGAGTCGCCCACCGTTGCCACCAGTACCATCATGCTCAGCCCCACGTTCGGTTAATCAAGTCTACATCCACCTTCAGAGAAACCAGTACAACTTGATCCCAATAGACTTTTATTGGTCGAACATTTGGTTCTGCACTTACAGCATTCATACCTGTACATGAACACAGTTGTTTCCATCTCTCGCTTTTTTTTTTTCTTCCCCTCTCTTTGAAAGAGTAACATAGCATTGGTTCCACAGCAAAGGGTGTTCAAATTCAAGCGGATGAATCTTTTCTATGTTGTCTGTCCTTTGCTGCCCCTTTCTCCCTCGCTCCCTGCGATCTGTTGATAATGATGATAGATGCATTATAAGTGTAAAACTGTACATGATTCCATTTATATAATCAACAATCCAATGCCTCTCACCCACCCCCTCTTCAACAACATGTTAAACAATGAGAGAGAGCAACATAGTTGTATACATTGCAGTACACTTTTTTAACAGTAAAGACATTCAACATCGTATTTAATCGCAGTGTTTTTGTTTTGGTTTTTTTGCTTTCCCCACATGGTTTCAATAAATAACTGAAGTGGCCACATGCACACCCCCCACTCTATACATGTGGCTGTTTTACCCATTTATTAAAATGGAACAGTGCATTGATTTTGGTGTATCAGAAATGTGATGAGTTTCTTTAGGTTATTTGGAAGTTAAAATACTCTCATCCCAGTCTTTGTGGGCACAGTCAAATTATATTGAGTCAAAATAGTCAACAACACCCCCCCCCCCCCCCCCCCACCCTTTCTTTTTCTCTTTTTTTTCTTTCTTAAATTTACATAAGAGAAGCATGGGGTGGTAACATAACTAACAAGAGGAACGTTTTAATAGAAGTAATACTGGCTGTAACTCTGATAAGGTTTGAAATTGTGTAGGTAGCACAATGGTCAGTTGATGCAAGGAAGACTATTTAAATAAATTAAATGAACTTTGCAATAAATATCTTTATAATAACATGCAGTAAGAAATGAAGCGAGGAATAAAATAAACAGCCAGATGTAACGTCTAGTAGTCATCACTGTTAGAAGTTCATACTACAGATGTACGTTCCTGCTCAGACCTTTTCACAGGGTTAATCTAGTGACCAAGCAGAAGACACGTCCCACAGTGGGAACAGGTAGATAGGCTTAAGACACCTAAGAAAGGGACCATATATATGAAATGTACACAAACATCGTACATGGATTTTGTATTTATAAGTGGTATCCTTTGATCTATGTGCATTACCAGATACTATTATGCATGCCTTGTTCTTTTGAGTTTTTTGTTTTATTTACCATTACTCCACAATACAACAGGAGAGAAGGAGATGCCAAAATTCACTATGAGATGATTGTTATGTTTTTGTTTTTATTTTGTAAGGAAACAATGGAATTGCGCATAATACATACTTTTTTTTCTGTCCCTGTCCCTTTGTGTCTCTTTAATTCCCTCATGACAAGATGATGAGCTATTCCAGCAAGGGTGGGACTTACTGTTGTTTGCATCATATGAAATGTAATAAATGTTTGCAATGAATAACAGGCTAAACCTTGATCCCCAATGTAGACTCCTTTTTTCCCCCCACTTTTCTTTAATATTAATGTTTTTTCCATCAGCAATCAATTGGTGCTTCACACCCAAGCGCCTTATAAATCAATGGATTTTTTCTTCTTCAACATTTTCCAGATGTGGTTCTTTTTAATTCACATTATATTTTTGTGAGTTAATAACATTCGAGAGCCTTCATAACTTTAGTTCAGGGGAGACAAGGGGCTGAAAAACTCATTGAGGCCCTGCAACCTAGTCAGTCAAATCTCTCCAAGTGTCATGTTCTAAATGATAAATCTAGTCTTGTTTTTGTTCATTGTTTATTTCTGTAACCAGTATTGGTGTCATGGGATTTGCCAGTCTTAACGGCACCAAATTAATGTCTGATGTAGAATAATAGAAACTAACATTGGTACCCTGGATGTTTTATCCCTTTTCTGATCATTCACTGGCTAAAATCTTAATTTGAGGTCAACTTTCAAGGGCCAATATCACTTTGTGAGACGAGTAGTAGTCAAAATGAGTTATAGTCCATAAAAGGCCTACATTTTTATACCTCACTTATCTCTGAGGTAAATTAAGACATTGCACAAAAAACACTTGATTCTGAGAGGGTCAGGTGCGAAGTTTTTTCCTTTCCTTTTTTTATGTAATGGTCCAATTTCGTCCCTTTTATTCAAGTAAAAGTGTCAATCCACCAATATTAACTGATCTAAGAATATAAAATAAAAATCTTAATTTTAAAAAGTAACAGTATCAAAAATTTATTTAGTTAGGGTACAAATTCAAAAATAATGTTGATGAATTACTGTTTGCCAGTTTAATAGTCAAGTTCAATGATCTCTAAGATAGTGATCCCTTCAGGAAAACACAAAATGGGATCTCATGATCCCATTACAAATGGGGCAGGGGGGAAAATCATATATTGAGGTTACAGTTTAAAAATGCTTAACAAGCAAGAATGTTAAGAACATTCAACAACTCAAAGAAATTCTGAATGTGATGAAGGGTATGAAATGAAAATGACTTTTTATTAATAGGTCACAAGACAGGTTGGTTGGCAATGACTGTCACAATGAGCTTTTGGCTGATGACTCCACATATGCGCATACAATGTTCTCAACAAGTTTATATTATTATGATTCATGACCATCTGATAAAATAAACATGAAAAAAAAAAACCTAAACAAAACTCCAATTTATAAACATTGTTTAAAAAAAGAAAAAAAGATGTTGCAGTGCTGGTGATTTTCCTCTGACTAAAATACCCCTGGGTAGGATGTGACAAATATGACAAATATGTAGGCTGCTTACAATGTAATGTGCCCTGAGATAGCCGTTGATGCTACCTAAAAATGCAATGATTTGATTTTGTAACTACAGTCCAGAATTCCCTGATAAAGTAACAAGTGAAAGTAGATGAAAAATAACATCAAAAAACAAAACAAAACAACATAGTAACCTAAATTTTATCCTCCACATCACCTTTATGGGTGGAAGAAGTATCTCCTCCCAATATTAAACAGCATACCTCAACATGTTGTGCCACTTGAGTTATTAAGCTGTCGTGATTTACATTACAAAGTTTGTGGGAGCATTACGTAACTGTGGACAAAAAACATTTTGCCTTTATGTGTATTATTTCGTTTCAGCAGAAGCGTCGTACTGTGTAATGCCACTAGATGGCGCAGTCGACATGAGAGAGTATATTTGAAGGATCTCAGTAAATACTAGAAATAACAACAAAATAATAGAACAATGGGGGGTACAATAGAGTCTTTGAAGGAAAGTACACTCATAAGCGCTTTAAAGTTCTTTTGAATCATTTAAGAAAAATAAATATAAAATTTTGTCAAAAGAGATTTAAAAGGTACATTCAAGAGAAGGAACATAACTGTACAGATCTTTTAAAACATTTTTTTTTTAGTTTCTAAATAGCACATCCAATGCAAATTCAATGGTTTTAAATTCTTTTCTTAAATAGTTGTGATGACTGTCATTATTATATAATACATGTTTTAATTTTGTTTGTTTTTTAGAATCTAAATCATGAGCTTTTGTTGTCTTTGGTTATTTTTTCTTGTACTTTGTAAACAGTACCTCTTAGCCTAAACAAGTGGTTCTTAACCTTTTTGGAGGTACCGAACCCAACCAGTTTCATATGCGCATTCACTGAACCCCTCTTTAGTGAAAAATAAAATACGATTTTTTTTTTCAAATTCAAGACATACATATGTTTTTTACTGGTGCACAAAATGAGCCGTGCATGTCACGGCGGAGGCTCTGCCGAACCCCTGAGACCGACTCACCGAACCCCTAGGGTTCGATCGAACCCAGGTTAAGAACCACTGGCCTAAACAATCTTCCTTTCCATTTTTAAACAAAATACAGGTACATTTTCTAAATGCATTATAATTTATAACTGTTTTTTCCCCGTCCCATCATCAGGCTTAGTGTAAAGACATAAGTCACACAAAATTACAATCTTCTCACAGTTCAGCTCTTTTTGTCACTGTCTTTGAGCTTAGCGTTTCCAACTAGAGAAGCAGTACTTGAATGCTGGAGGTTTCTTGAATGAACCACAGGACACGTTTTCCAGTGCTGTTCCCACCCTCAACTACTGTATGACATAAGATCACATAAACCTAACTAAACATAAAGTATGTAAGATTCTCAATGCAATAGAGTGCTTTAGTCTATTTAATATGCAATGGAAATATGGTAAACCAGTCTAAAAACAGAAAGAAAATAGCTATAAACAATAAATCATTTGTACCTGTAAAAGGTTAAGAAAAATGTTGGTTTTCTCTGTTAGGGTCACAATTTGTGATAAATACAAATCCCTATACAGTAGATTATGTAGGGACTGTATTTATAAGCAGTCTATGGGTCATCCATTTCTTTCTCATTTACATTACAACACTCTCCAGAATAAATATCAGCGATACAGACTCCCACAGCAAAAAGAGGGGAGAATACAAACAGGACTACGGCAAATATCAGGTGTCCACACACCCCACGGTAATGCTTAATTCCCTTCAGTATCCCTTCACCTTTCCCTCAGTTTCCTCGTTCCAGGTTTGCACTCTCACTGATTGGAGCTGACGTTCCAAGTTTGGGCACAGGTTTGTACACCTGGTAATGGTCCCGGTTGAAGTGCAGTCGGGGTAAAATGCACGTCTGTTTTTTTGTGTGGTTGACTTGATATATCTGAGGGGGTTATTGAACAATGGGCACCCAAAGAAAGAACTGCCTGGCCTGAATGCGATGCCTCGGATAATCCTGGGCAAGCTGCCTCAGTGCAGGACAAGTTGTCTGTTCCTGATTCAAGTGGCATCTGACGTGGCCTGGAGCAGGAATGTGTGGGGAGGATTATTAGCTTGTGAGATTGTTGAGAAGGAAGAGGAAATAAATATCAAACAATGCTTTTATGATGATAAAGAAACAAAAACCCTTAAATACAAAATGACAACAACAAAACAGAGTATGTGCATGCAATGATACTGTTCACAGAACCCATGGTATATTTATATAATATACCATACTAAAATAAAGCACTGGTTCTGACACAGTTATCATCCTAAATAATATATTATTAAGGAGAACAGAAATAATACAATCACTAACACTATTTAACTTACTTTAAATAATACACTGTATATAGACAGGCAGTTAGCTGTCTGTTGTCTTAACTCAGTCTAGGTCAGTACAGGATGTTACACGTTGTTCTGCCTAAGAAACTGATGCCAACAGTCTTCCTTTACCATGATTTAAGGATACAAGACAATAGGGGAGGAGATTTGGTATTACTGGGAACTTTTACCCTGTCTTATCTCCTTTTACACCTCAACCCAGTCACAGCAAAACATCAGCAGTTAACAAGACGTGTAGGCTATTCCAGTCATGGGGAAATGGGGAAACAGGAAGAGATCATTCCTGTTAAAGTGCTGGACAGCTCATGAATTCAACAACAGTGAGTTGTGTCTTTTGATTGTACAAAAACACAACTTTACGTACAATCAGGAGCACAATCGAGAGTGACAGGGTGTCTCTGAGCAGGGACGTTAATGAAATAATATACAGGGCTTTGTTAGATCATTAAGGAAATGCAATACCCGATATTCATAGTACAAAGAAAAAATGTAAAGGCAGGGCATGTAAGTGCATACACATGTTTGTGTAAGAGGAAATATTCTGTGTCAGCTTGATTTGTGAGCTCATGGTGAGATGTTGCAGATAAAATGGGGAAATTTTCTTCTTTCACTGGAAACTTTGATGTAATCTTTGATATCATTTTTGAAGCTCACATCAAACACCGACGAATTTTTTCACAAAGAAACCTTTGTTTTTGCTCGACCCAGAGGGATTTTCTTACTCTCTGTCTTTAACCCTCAAATCCACATCATTAAATCTATTGAAGAGTTTACTTTAAGACAGACACTATCTACAGCTAAAAAGGAAGATAGAGCAAACACACACATAAAAAATGTGTATGTGATGAAACTGATAAAGGGCAGAAGCTTTGACTTATAATGATGGTTCAAATGACTGGTCACCTGACAAATTCTTCCGTTTTTGGGATATAGCTTTCTCTCCTGATGCTGTCATGTGTGCCAGAGAGGAGAAAAGCACATTTCTTATTTGTTTCTCTGCTTGCAATGTCACCGGTTTTGAGTTTAACCCTCAAGAGACAGACTGGGATAATTTATGACCCCAGCAAGTAACAATGGAACAATGGATGAACCAAAACACCCTGACTATTATTACGTAATTACGATAAGTAATAAAAAAGTGCAGATAAAAAACTGTTGCAAAGGAACTTTCTACTGTAAAAATTAGGGGTGCAACGATACACAAAATTCACGGTTCGGTTCGGTTCGATACTTTGGTGTCACGGTTCGATATTTTTTCGATACAAAAAAAAAAGTTCATGCCTTTTTAATTTGTCATTTATTAAATTTTCACGGCACATTCTGACCACATCTCTGTGCGTTCATCATTTGTTTGAAGCCAGCTCACCTCCTGCAACCACTTTTCCGAGAATACGCGCTTCTTTTGTGGTTCGGACTCCTTCTGACATTTCTTTGGAGGCAGAGGTACATCACAGTAATTGCTTAAAGGAGCTTCTTCGACATTTTTAAGAGTTCTAAACAAATGTCTGTCCTCCTCCTGAAAATCTTATGTACGCAAACACACGTTGCAACTTCTTATCTTGTGTGCGTTTTTTATTTTGACAGCGAATGCGCACCTGCAGACCACTTATGTGCAGCCCTGGTTATTTAGCTCGTCATATTGCAGCCACAGAAATTCTTTTGTCCATAAAACCATAAAGCTGCACTTTCTTTTTGCCTTATAGTCTGATTTGTCATAACTTTTCCGTTTTGTGGTAAGCTTTTCTTTGGCTGTCACTTCTTCACCCTGACCTGTCTTATTTGGCTCAGCAGAACTAAAATATATATCCTGCTGCTTTTACACACGCACTCACATAACGCTCAGCGATTCTCTGCGCGATCCACCTCTCACATGTTTAAGCTTGCTGCGGGAGATTTCACTTGTCATGTTTGCATAGTAAGCTAATGATTGATAAGACTATGTCAGAGGAATTGGTGCGCAAATTATCATCACTCACCAATCAGTACTGTCGCTTTCTATACACAGTTCACGCGATTGCAAAGTGAAAGCAAAAAACAAGCGCAAATTCAAACGCGATTTCAATATGTCACATTGACAGTGGCTCACCGATGCCAATGACATAATTACCCAGCTACATTTCCGAAAGAATGCAAAAGCATTGACATAGATTTTTCCTTCCTACGATAGGCCGACGGGCAGGGCAGAGAGATTTTGGTAGCCCGACTGGAAAAATCGCTAGCGATTTTGCAAGCCCTGTATCTGATTGAGGAATCACTCATCTTTGGAAAAGAGAGTTTATTACAGAGAAATGGCTCTTTCCAAAATAAAAGCTATACTATACGCTTCTTCTGGGCTATATTCTCAGCAGCATATTAAACATATCAGGTCCCCATAAGGAGAATCATGTGCTAACGGCTGTCTAAATGACTCGGGTAAAGTTTGTAGCATGCTGCTTGTTGTTTTTCTCTGCTTCCACTTGTCTTTGCACTAGGATGATGTCGGCATAAATGTGCAGTCATATTTGTTGTGTTCCCACTAGTGCTGTCAGCGTAAATCTCGTTGGAATGACGTTAACGCCACAACACGGCAAATCTCCGTTAACGAGCTACCGCGGATCGCCCCGTGCGTGGGGCTGAACGGCCAACACGTTAACGAGCTAACTGCGCTAACACACTAGTTCCCACCAATGTAATTGAGCATTGCTGGCACATCCAACATACTGTTTTACTTTAGTCCATGACTCGCTTACCTTCAGGGTCATACTTCACATGAAAACCAAAATAGTTCCAAACGCCAGATCTGAATGAGGGTGGGGGAGGTTCAATTTGCCATGTTGCAAGGAGAGCTTAACTTCTGTCTGCTAGCTTGCCCTGCGCTCAGTGAATCGGTGTTCGACTGCTCCGCCTAGGCTGCACTTTCGAGCGCAGATCCACTGAGCGCTCAACACAGACAGCACCGTCAGAAGGAAAGTTGATAAAATAAATTAAAAATTTTGTATTGTTCGATACATATGCCTACCGAACCGAAAGCACTGTATCGAACGGTTCAATATCGATACGAGTATCGTTGCACCCCTAGTAAAAATGTAAGAGAGGGCATCATTTCATTGAAACAACAGAGATTACAAAGACATTTTACGTTCTATTCTAAGAACATTTCTAAGAAACTTCTACAAAAGTTTTGTCCTCACATAGCGACACAGTTTCCTTGTTGTGAAAGAAAGAAAAAAATCTGATCAACAAAAAGTGACTCAAAACATAAGAAAAGACTATAAGAAGAAGACTAAGGGTAGCTGTAAAACCTTGCTGCACTTTCTTGACTAAAAAAGCACAAATGTTGGTTTAATAATGGACACTGGACTGGTCCACACTGGACATTCTGGACTTTGTTTACACTAATTCGATTAGATGCGTGGTCATCTAATCGAATCACTTCATCACTAAATCACTTTAAGCATATTTGCACTGCACAAGACTTACAAATGTGGATTGCACAACACTTTCTTAATACATTCTTATATATTTCTATACTGTGTATTTGTGTATTGTGCATTTTGTTGTACAGTTATTTTATTTTCAACTTTAATCTTTATATTTTATTTTATTCCTTCCTAGTTAAATTGACCCTTTTTAATTTTCATATTTATTTCCTATCTTATTCATAGTCTTTATTTTCTTTAGGTCACGAGCAGTTGTGTAAGCATTTCACTGCATATCATACTGTGTATGACTGTGTATGTGACAAATAAAATTTGAATTTGAATTTGATTTAATGCAAGAAAAGTACAAAAGAATCATACAACTGTCTTATTGAAGTTACAGGACAAAACTGAACATTTTCTATTCATGGATCAGCTGCTCTTCATCCTCTCGAGGATACTTGAGGGTGCATGGGAGTTTGCCCAACCAGTCTACATGTGTTTTGTGGACTTGGAGAAGGCATTTGACCGTGTCCCTCGGGGTGTCCTGTGGGAGGTGTTGCGGGAGTATGGGGTGTCTGGCCCATTGCTACGGGCCATTCGATCCCTATACAACCGTTGCAAGAGCTTGGTTCGCATTGCCGGCAATAAGTCGGACTCGTTCCCGGTGGGTGATGGGCTCCGCCAGGGCTGCCCTTTGTCACCGATTCTGTTTATAATTTTTATGGACAGGATTTCTAGGTGCAGCCAAGTGGCGGAGGGCTTTCGCTTTGGTGGCCTCAGAATCTCATCTCTGATCTTTGCGGATGATGTGGTTCTGTTGGCTTCATCGGGTGAGGGCCTCCAGCTCGCACTGGAGCGGTTCGCAGCCGAGTGTGAAGCAGCGGGAATGAGGATCAGCACCTCCAAATCTGAGGCCATGGTTCTCAGCCGGAAAAGGGTGGAGTGCCCACTCCGGGTCGGGGATGAGTTCCTGCCCCAAGTGGAGGAGTTCAAGTATCTCGGGGTCTTGTTCGCGAGTGATGGGAGAAGGGAGCCGGAGATCGACAGACGGATTGGGGCTGCAGCTGCAGTAATGCAGACGCTGCACCGGTCCGTCGTGGTGAAGAGGGAGCTGAGTGTAAAAGCGAAGCTCTCAATTTACCGGTCGATCTATGTCCCTACCCTCATCTATGGCCACGAGCTGTGGGTAGTGATCGAAAGGACGAGATCGCGGATACAAGCGGCGGAAATGAGCTTCCTCCGAAGGGTGGCTGGCCTCTCCCTTAGAGATAGGGTGAGAAGTTCGGCCATCCGGGAGGGGCTCAGGGTAGAGCCGCTGCTGCTCCACATCGAAAGGAGCCAGCTGAGGTGGTTTGGGCATCTGACAAGGATGCCTCCTGGGCGCCTCCTGGGTGAGGTGTTCCAGGCATGTCCCACCGGGAGGAGGCCCCGGGGCAGACCCAGGACACGCTGGAGAGATTATATCTCTCGGCTGGCCTGGGAACGCCTTGGTGTTCCCCCGGACGAGCTGGAGGAGGTGGCTGGGGAGAGGGAGGTCTGGGCCTCTTTGCTTAGGCTGCTGCCCCCGCGACCCGGCCCCGGATAAAGCGGATGAAGATGGATGGATGGATGGATGGATCAGCTGCATATCTGGCCTAAGTCTTAAAATCATAAAAGTAATCAAGCATGGCTGTAACTTTTGAGTGGTATCATTCATTCTGAAGTATATGGGTTTTCAAATAAGACACTGATCTCCTGAGATCCAACCCAACCATAGAAATGGGCAGTGCATAAGAAAAGTCAAGAATAGGGTAAAGGAAGGGTGGGGCAGAGGAAGAGCAGTGAGAAGATTCGTAGATGTAGTGTAGAAGCATGCTGGATAGGGTGAGATAGAAGCAGATGATCCACTGTGGTGACCCGTAAAAGCACCTGCTAGAAGAAGAAGAAATCTTTGGTATAATTTTGGCAAACATATTAAAAATGGACTAAAATGCATGTTAGTTGTTCAAAATTATCTACTTTAAAATATTTGAGGTGATACAGCTCATAGCATGTTTTTGACTTTGGCAGCTGAACATTTTATCCATTTTGCTCCGACATTGTTCTTCCGCTTTTGTGTCACCTTTTTCTAGCCAACAGTCTTGTTAATGTTTCTGAAAGTGAAGGCTATTTATAGTAGGTGTCTGTGAGTGTGGGGGTGTATACAAGCCATGGGGATGTGTCCTTCACCACTGCTGTGAACAATGCTCTGTGCCAGACTCACAAACACTTATTTGCAAGAGGGAACTCAGTTAGTGTGGAGAACAGTATACATGCATATAGACTAACACATAAGCACACGGCAAATGTGCATGAAAACACACAGGGAAACAAAGTCACACTGCAAAGTCAAAGAGAAGAGGGAGCTTTGCAATTGCAACCCCTATTTTTTTTGTAACTTCAAAGGAAACTCACATCATTGGATGTTATTTGGAAACTAAAAGACTTGTAAAATAAAGTAAGTACACTAAAACTGGGCTACTGTTAACAGATATGAAATTTTAATTGTGTACCTGAAACAGTGGCTTTGACTTCTTGGTTGATTTTAAATATGGAAAATGTAGCACAAGTTAGCTAACAGCCAGTGACAAGCTGCAAGTGATGTTGAGGGTTCATGGATAAGTGGTATACAGTGTGGGAAATATTTTTTTGATTGCCTGCTGAATTTGTAAGTTTGCTCATGTACAAAGGAATGAACAGTCTTAGTTTTACCGTACTTTCATTTTAATGGAGAGAGACAGAATATCTACCCAAAATCCTGAAAACACGTTACATGAAAGTTATTAATTGAGGTGCACGCCACTGAGTGTTTCATTGAAACAACCCAGAAACAATAGGTGTGGATCCTACGAGGTAGAGAGGCGGAGTAATTAGTAAGGTTGTGTGAAGTGATGCAGAAGTATCCACATGGCAGCCATGAAAAAAGCTGGTCAAATTCTCCAAAAAATGCATTTCAGTGCTTTCTTTATTACCTTACCGATACATAGGATACACTGGACCATCTTTTATGGAAGCAGAGATGTCTGTGCACAACAAATGTCAAAGGTAATTTTTACATAACCAGTTAATAGAATCAGCTTCTTCTGAAGTTGTCACCTTGTGCTAAGAACATTTTTTTTAAAACTCTAGAAATGAAGATTAAGATTTAAGTTTAAAATGATGAACTTCATTACAGTATATATAATTTATGTCCTCAGTTTGAAAGCTGCTGTATAGCAGACTTTGGGATTATCATTCATGAATTTTATCTCTGTCACAGAAAGCCTCCACATTCCACCCAGTTCCATCAGTAATAGTAATATTTTTCACCAGTGGTTCTTCTGTATAAGAGCTCCATGAAACATTCTCTCCACCCCAGGGAAAAGGGTAACACTACCTGGGTCTGGGTGCAGTTTCCCCCTCCAGGGGCAAGGGTACCTAGACCCGGTTCTTAGAGTACGCTTGGGGAGTGTGATTGTGTGTACAGTGTCTATTTATGTCTGTCTCCACGTTGGGTGAGTGTTGAGTATTTGCATATGAGAGCATGAGGGTGGGAATGGATGTTTGTATCTGTGTGTGCCTGTTTGTCTGTGTCTATATGTCAGGTCAGGTATCAGACACCACCTCTCTAGGGTCATCTCAGGCCCTCCAAGGTATGGAGACCTATCTCCCCCCACCACTCCCCCTGCCAGTGGCAGACGCCCTCAGACATCGGTGCGTTGGTGGTTCTTTGTGTCCGGGCATGGGCGTCTAGGTACCTACCGGCTCACTCCTGGTGGCTGCTTGTCGGGGCCTGGAGCCTGGGGCTCGCTCGGACCCCTTCGGGGGTGGGGTGCCCTCGGCCTCTCGCCCTGGGGCTCGGTCACTCTGGCACAGCTGGCTGTGGAGCTCACGGGCACGTCACTGCAAACCCCCCCTGGCTTCTGCTTCGCGGCTGCTGAGTGACCCCTCATCTGGGGCTCTCCTCAGCTCTTTCTGGGATAGTGGCCCAGCAGCCCCTCTGTTGGTCTTCCTTGGTCTCTTGTGTTCTGGGGGCCTCTGGATGTCTGGAGTTTTGATCTCCTCCATACCTGCTTCATGCCCTGGAGGACGGGGCTATGGCTCCACACCCTCGAGCAGATCATTACATGAAGGAACCTTTTAAAAACAAGCGCGTTCATGCTCACAGGTGTACACACGGGTGCTCACACACACAAACGACACCCTTTTTGGCTCCTACCTCAAAGCACACTGTGCGCTGTCGATCTTACGTGCGGCACAATAATGTTTAATATTTAGTATTTACTGTTATATTCCCATAGATCATCGTAATAATGTTGTTTATTATATTGCTCTTTTTTTCTGCTTGTTTTCTCTTTTTTCTTTCTCAACAGGTGATCCAGGTGATCGATATATGTATTTTTTGTCTGCTTATTTTGTTGGTTTTTGTTTTTTTGCCCTTTATCACCTTTCCTCGTCCCCGCTGTTTTTCTTTCCCTCTTTCTTTCTCCCCTTTCTTTTCCCCAGTTAGGTCTGTCCCGTATTTAGCAGGTTAAAATAATAATAAGACAATAATTCTGATGGCAAAAGAGACAAATGAAAAAGAGCTCCATGAAACAACATTTTAGGAACACCTTAAGTAAAATACCTAAACTACAGTATCTCTATAGGCTTTGAGTTATCCTGATCGTGGTCGTTTTAAATGCTTAAGTTTAAGGCAACTGGACTTTTTTTTTTAAATAATATTTGTTTAATCAGCACTTACAAAATTATAGCACAAACTGCACAATTATTATAATGTGAACAGAGCAGCACAAGAATCAAAGACAAAGTTTACACTGAACAAAGCACTGAAATCCCAAAATAAACAGATATCTTTATATTTCATTTCAGGATCATCTGAGGATCATCTTCAGTTCAGAGCAGCTTCAAGAACCAAAAAACCTGTGTAAGGTATGCCTTTTGTTGTCTATTCTAAGGACATTTCACACCCATGTCAACAAATTACACATTATTTAAGGAGCCTCATGTAAGTGCAGTTGAATTCTCTGAACACTGTACTTCTCTTTTTCTGACTTGTTATTATTTCCCCTTAATATCTTTATTTAACTACATGGTGTTTTCTATTAGCTTCAATGAAAAAATAATTATAAAAGAGATATTTCTTTCTTTCTTTCTTTCTTTCTTTCTTTCTTTCTTTCCCAGATAACCTTAAACTAAATCAACAAATCCAAATCAACCTTATAGCCCCCGACCCCCGAGAAAATGTACTATAAAGCATAATTAATCTGGAGTAATAATGAATCTTTGTAAATATCCAATAAGCATGATTTACTAAAGAGCCATATGTAGATATAGATGTGGACACAGGTCAAACATAAGTACAAATAATAGTTTGGAATGCCAGTACAGTGCAAGTAAATATACGTTTTTGGTAAGTTCTGCTTTGAAGATGACAGATATTTGTAGTTGTGAAAATGTAAAAAATATGAAAAATATATAAATAGTTTTGGAAGAGGTGTATGTGTACACTGTCATATTAAGTGTCTTAATATGACAGTGTCTTAATATGCCCAATAGCATATTAAAACCCCCCACTACTGTTAAGCCAGATCAAGAACACCAGCAGAGGGCAGTACAGGAAGGCAGCTGAGGGTCACAAGCTCTTCTAAAAAAAATTTTTTGCTGTAACTGGAGAAAACAGAAAGGCTCAGATTTTTACAATCTGATATCCTACTTTGATTATGATTATTATCAATAATAATGACTGGACAGTTTGTCTATAGGATCTCCTGCCTTTTCCCTTTACTTTGTCATCTGGTGCCAATGCTTTCATTCACTGAAGCTTAAAGGTTAATAAAAAATGCTGTAACATTTGTTAAGATTGTATCAGTTAGATAAGATAAGGTTCAATGGAAATTTAAAAGGCTTCTTCTGCTGGTTTACAACAATTGCACTTATTCATTATTAGATAGGGTCGTGATTTTAGAATTTAATAAGATCATTAAGTTCATTTTAAAAAATTAACAAAAAAGGTTTATGTAATTTATGTATTTATTTGGTTTTACTGTCATGTTCATGATGCCAGTACAAGCAAGTGAAAATAGTAACCCACGCATCCATCCATCCATCCATCCATCCATCTTCTGCCACATATCCAGGTTCAGCCTCTACCTCACCCTGACCACCTCCCAGCTTATCCAAGGGGAAACTGGGAGATATAATCCCTGGAGTGAGTCCTGGGTCTGCCCTGGGGCCTCCTCGCAGTAGGACATGCCTGGAATACCGATTGAGTCCACGAGGCATCCTTGTCATCCTTGTCAAACTACCGTAAAAGGCTCCTTTCGATGTGGAGGAGCAGCGGCTCTCCAAATCCCTCTCAAATGGCCGAGCTCATGACCCTAAGGGAGAACTCACCCACCCTACAAAGGAAACTCTACCGCTTCTATTCGTGATTTTGTTCTTTTGGTCACTACCTAGAGCTCATGAACACAGGTGAGGGTGGACAACGTAGACTGACAAATACATCAACAGTTTCACTTTTATGCTCACCTTTCTCTTCACCACAACAGATCATACAGCCACCCCAATCCATCCGACAGTCTCACACTCCACTCTCCCCACACTCGTGAACAAGAACCTGAGATACTTAAACTCTTCCACTTGGGGTAGTAAGTCAATATTCTGTCCATAAAAATTATGAACAGAATCAATGACAGGGAACCCCTGAAGGAGTCCAAAACCCACCAGAAAAAAAAAAGATCGGACTTTCTGCAAACCAATCTCTTTCTACATGGACATAATGGGGTGTAGCATTGGGCCAGACATCCCATACTCCCAAAGCACCCTCTTTTCTCGAAGTCCACCAAACACATGCAGACTGCTTGGGCAAACTCCCACTCACTCTCAATTATACTTGCGAGGATGAAGAGTTGGTCCAGTGTTTCACAAGAGTCACCCTGAATTCCTCAAGTCTCTGAATGTTATTGGGCTATCCTGGCTAACACGTGTCTGCAATGTCGTGGGGAGTCTGGGGCAGCGCCTATGGATTGGCAAACTGGGGTGACAGTTCCCCTGTGGAGGATGTGTTCCAGCTACATGGAGCTCACACTCCTTAGGCTACAGAAATGCCAGGGTAACCTCAGATTCAAGAGGAACAATGTGGTTTCTTCCTGGTTGTGGAAAAATAGTCATCAGTTTTAAAAAATCACAAAGTAAAACTGATCTCTATTCTTGCTCTTGGAATAGTATTCTACCCTGTAAAGGTTGTCTGTTTCCATTATTTCTCTAAAACACTGCTTTGGCCGACGTGTATGATGTAGAAGATTTCAGAAGACTGGACTACAACTATTATGGGCTTGACAAAGCAAATTAGCACATCTGGAAAATCCATTTGGTTGACTGAATGAGTTAAAAACACTACTTTAATATTTGTTTACAACTTTTATTCTATCTGTAAATATTCTGTCATAATGCCAGCAAAACATTGGAGTCAAAAGAAGACCAGTTAACAGATTTTCTTGCAAATAAACAGGTCATCAGACCCAAAGCTTGGGAACCAAGAAATGCAACAGGTCAGAAATTTTTGTAGGGTGGAGCTGGGATTCTGCCAGAGAGGAGAGGATAGTCAGAGCAAGGCTAATATCTGGACAAACAAAGTGATGAATAATTCTTTAAAATTGTTTGACATGATACTTACTTGATTCTGTCTTCTTGGCAAACAGGCCAAGAGGAAACCAGAGGGTGAGCAGTGGAGGTTGTACTGACCTGGAAGCCCAGGTCCA
Source organism: Neolamprologus brichardi (assembly GCF_056152115.1). Lineage (NCBI taxonomy): Eukaryota > Metazoa > Chordata > Actinopteri > Cichliformes > Cichlidae > Neolamprologus > Neolamprologus brichardi. The sequence continues at coordinate 24,914,085 of NC_142113.1, read as the reverse complement.
GGTTCAGGAATTGTTTTTTCCTTTGTGCATTTAAATTAAATTAAACTAAATTCAGGTTCGTGCATATGGTGTCAAATCATAACAAGTGCAGCCTCAAGGCAAAAGTCAATCAGATGACCTGCTATGAGTTATTTTATCATAGTTCTGTGGTTCTGGAAGCAATCTTTTATATACAGTACACTGTAGTTTTTAATTATTCACAGACTTGATCGGCTGTTTTGATTAGTTGTAGTTTAATATTCTCTTCTGTTCCTGTGCCCTGTACATTTATGGAGATTGAGTGCGCTAACAAAGCCCATAATGCAGTGATAACGTTATCTGGCATCAGTAATCAAACATTGCTCAGCTGTGTTTCTAAGTCACATGGGTGTGAGGCAAACAAACTGCCTGCAAGTCTGTCAGATTTCACCAGCCTGTGCCGATGTGCTGCTGCATCATTAACTGAGGTGATCGTAGTCTTTTGCTTTTTCGATCTATTAAAGTGATCTGTGCGCATGTGTGCCTATAGGAGAAGTAGCTATTTCATATACATCTGCATCATTAAAACTAGATTTGACTTCAGTTATTTAGCTTGGAAGAAAAACGAACCATCTGCTAGATGACAAATGAGGTTCAGGTGCATATGATTCTGTCCTGCTCCTCCTTAATTATGATATTACGCTGCAGAAAGCACTTTTAGGCCAGCTCCTGTCTTTTATACTGTATTTGAGCAGAACGTGCATATTATTCTTGTTCTAAAAAGTTCTCTGTATGGGTAAGGCACACAGAAAGAAAGCTGATAAGGCATTTTATACTCTTATCATGTCTACAATAGTGGAGCAGTAGCTGCAGAACTACTGTACCTAACCTTTGAGTGAGGTATAAAGGAGTTGGCCCATAGGCGTGGCAAGGATAATGAAATGTTGTGTAGGGTCATATGTGTGTTTTTCTACATAACTATTTTAAATATTACACACCTAAAAACCACATATTTTAGATTTTTTTTAAAAGCACGGAAGTGACAAAGAAATAAGAATGACTGTAAAATAAAATAAAAAACAAACCCTGACTGTTAGGAATTCACTGTGAATTCATCAGAGTAGTACAGAGTAATCAGTACATTCATATTTTGATGTTAAAGTGACACTTTATGTAATACATGAATCACTCAAACATTTTAGCCAAACATTTGGTCATTTTAACCATTAAAACACAGTTGTTTAGAGGTTTACGTACACTCATGGGCATGAATGTCATGGTAATTCAGCATCCATCTTTAATGACTTTAGTGAGTCATTAAAGATGGATGCACAAGCCTGAATTTATTTTTGGATTTTCTCTAATGCATACAGACTCAAATATACAAATATATATCTATATACATACACAGTTAAATCTTTAACTTGACGACGCAAAGGACTGTTAACTTCTTATTAGTGATCTTGCTTGACTACAATTAGTAGGTTTTTTTGCCAAGCATAAACACGACAATAGCCCTTATTGGTTTAACCATTAATTGGAACAATGGGAAAGTTCAGTGAAGATCTAGCCCCAGCTCCAAAACCAACACCTACAAGCTCGATGGAAATTTGCAGCTGTCCACATGGAGAAGCCAAAGGCCTTCTGGAGAAAGGTTTTATAAGCAGATGAGATAAAGAGCTATTTGGCCACAGTGACAAGACGTATGTTTGTAGGAGTAAAAGTTCAAACCTGAAAACATTGTACCAGCTATTAAGCATGGTGGTGGTAGTGTCATGCTCAGGGGCTGTTTTACTGCCAGTGTTACTTGCACATTGCACATAATAGATGAAATAGTGAAAGCCACTTCAAATCAACAACTAGATGTATGAAACTTGGACACACTTGGGTGTTCATGCAGGATGATTATCCCAAACACACATTATAACTGGTTTTGGACTGGATGTAGCAGGCTAACATTAAGCTTCTGGAAGGAGCAGATTATCTGCCATTCGAAAAGTTGCTGGTTCAGTTCACCAACTTTCCCCAAGTATCCTTGGGCAAGATACTGACCCATTCATCGGCTTATGAATGTGTGTGTAAATGTAAGATAGAAAACATATAGATGTAGAAAAAAGTGCATGTAAGAATGAGTAAATGAGACATATTATAAAGTGTATGTTGTTCATGAGGAAAAGTGCTATATAAGAACCAGTCCAAGTAAAAGTGGATATCAAGCTGCTTCAAAGATCTGAGAAATATGGTCAAAAATTTAATCTGAATATAATATTAAACCATGTAAGCCCTGGCAATTCTGACTCTGTTAAGCTAAGCTAATTAACATCTGCCAGAACAAAATTAAAGATGTTCGTCTAATACACTATGAGCAATGCAACCCAGTCAAGCGTGCCAACAACATTGTTGTCAGTGTCTTTTATTTAATTGTATGTGTCTGCAAAAAATGGGTACATAGGACAGGTTGGTCAAGTTACTTGAAAAATGTAATTAGTTACTAATTACTGATTACTTCTCCAAGAAAGTAATCCCATTATTTTACTCATTACTTATTTTCAAAAGTAATTAGTTACTTTATTACTACGTTACGTTTTAAAAACATGATGCACAACCTGAATCCCTAATAAAGCATTAGACCTTTCAGCCCAATTCTGTTTTTTCTGCAAAATCCGTCATATAAAATTGAATTAAATGAAAAAGTCTCTCTTAAAAACAGTCTTTGACTTGAAGAAATTTGTTTAACATTTAAAGCTATTGTCTGGATATTCCAGCATATAAAATAAAAATATTTTTTTGTGTTTCCACTCACTCTTTCAAATAAATGCAAGTAAAACACAGCAAAAAATAAATAAAATCAAAGACTCAGCACCACTAAGTCCTGCCATTCTTAAATCTATTTTCACCTGTTTTTTTCCCCATGCAGAGTGCACAGTTTTTGTCACTTTTTACGGAATCAAACTCAAAGTAATGTCAGTACTTCAACGCTTTAAACGCTCCACGGTCGTACTCTCTTCCGCACTCCGTATTATCCATTGTTGATCTGCACACGTCTGTTGCTGCTGCGGACGTTGCACACTTGTACATCATTGTCATGAGGCACTCTCACAAACAAAATCACAGTTTACTACCACAGTAACGCAGCGTGCTCACAGGAAATTAACAGTAATCTAATTACTGTTTTGCAATAGTAATCCCTTACTTTACTCATTACCTGAATAAAGTCATTGGATTACAGTAACGCGTTACTGCCCATCTCTGCTTATAACTGGTTGGTGCTTCATCCAAGCCACTGTGTTGCTAAAAAATAATCTACGGGCAGGGTCATGAAGCAACATACTGAGGGGTATCTTTGCATTTTCTGACCTCACTTACCCTGACATCAGAAACTGGAATAAGTTAATCCAAAGTGTAGCATCCTAGCTACAAGTACATTTACATGAAAGGAGAGCAGTTGGCTGCATGTGAACAATCACAGACATGGATGATCTATGGGCACCAGAACTGCTAAAAGCACTGAGGTACTTTTAAAAGTGCTGTATGAGTACCTGTGTGCCTTTAGCACTTTGATTAGTCAGACTGTAAAAGATGTACAATAAAATCAAAATCAATAAAATCGAGGTAACAGAGTATCAGTGCTCTATCGTTAAGACAAAGAAGACATTCTATTAAAATAATGTTTAGATGTGCATGAAACAGTTTTAATTATAATGCTTGTCAAACAATAAATTTGTGGTGAAATTATTTTTGAGAGTCTTTATTTCTTGAGATGCTCATTAGGGAAATTCAAAGACTTTACACTGTCTTACTCTCTGCACACCTGCACACACAGGTCAGTGGGATCTTCCAAGAATAGTGGTGCTATTTCACATTTGTTGATCTCTCATCTCAAATATAACCAGTGAACTAGAGTTTCTAGCACAGGTTGTCATGGCAAAAGTACCCCAGTGAGAAGTCTTTAACAGTGGAAACCCCAGTTTAACCCTGACGTTACCTGGATAATCCCTCTTTGTAGCAGGATTATCCAGGTAACTTAGCTCAGCTTTGATTTGCTGTGTGTGAGAAAGTCCAGTGACAAGGGTCAGGGCTCACTCTGTAGTGTGCTACAACTGCTTCCGTTGACAAGACAAAAAAGTGCATAAGCTTGTTAGCTCAGGCTGTAGCTCAGGCGGTAGAGCAGATCATCTACTGATCGGAAGGTTGGTGGTTCGATTCCTGGCTTCCCCTAGTCTGCATGCCAAATATCCTTGGGCAAGATACTGATGCATCCATTGGAGTATGTGTGTGAATGTTACTTAGAAAGCACTTAGAAAAATGTGCTTGTGTGAATGGGTGAATGCACAAGTTGTGTAAAGCGCTTTGAGTGCTCAGAAGAGTAGAAAAGTGCTATATAAGAACGAGTCCATTTACCATTTAATCAGACAGTCTGTGCATTATAGAATAAACCTTTATTATCCCATGGATGAGAAATTTGGGTGTTACACAGCTCTTATAGCAAGGGGAATATAAAATATAAAAGGAAGACACAAAAAGTGGTCCTATATACATAACCAACTTCGTATATACAGGTAACACTATACAGAAATATGTATAGAAAAATTGTACATACATATGTATAAAATGACATATATGGAGATATGTATAAAATAAAATGAAATAAAATAAAATAAAATTTAACTGCAAAGCCTTGTGTTGTATTTTGGTCACTCTTGGCCAGCCACATATGAAGCCTCTTATCAGTAATCTTATTGGTTTACAATTTAGTAGCTATAACTCGCTCTTTCAACTTGCTAATATCTTTAATAACACTTCGTCTTTTTCTCCTCACCTCCACCCTTGTTTGGCTATACTAAGTATTTACAAGGGCTCTTGCGCTGCATTACTTACTGCAAAGCACCCTGGACCTCGACCAAGAGCAACAAACACAAACTATCTTTCATGTCAGCAGGCTCTGGTATCTTTTTTCCTTCTTTTTAAGCCCAACCCTCTGGTGAATCCATTGTTTGTTGCTTTAAGAGGAGATGGCTTATAATTCATCAGTGGAACACACTAAACCCTAGTGGCCTCTCGACATTTCAGCCCGCTGTTGTACTCAGTGATTTCAACACCTGACATGTGAAAATACTTGTCTTGGTTGGATGCGATTCTGCTGTTGATAACGATCTGGGAATGGAAAAGAGAGAAAAGTGCGAGTTCAAGCGCCTGTGTCAGGACTAAGATGATGTTCTGTGTGTTGTCACAGTGCATGCGTGTGTTTGTGTGCGTCTGTGTGTGGAGGACAGTATATCAGATTGTAACAGATACAATTGTTCAGATCCTGCCAGCAAAGACGCCCACTTCCTTCCTCTGTCGTTGCAGGATGTCCTGAATCCGATGGCACACATCCATCGATGGTGGATGGCACCCAGTAACAACAGAAGATTATTTGTGTGGGTTTATTTTAGACCCTTGTGTCAAACACACAGGCGTCATTTGATCTAAAGTGAGTCAAACCATTTGTTGGAGTTTCCTGGTGCCTTTTTCTTTTAAATATTTTGAAAAAAAAACAACTTTTACTTTGAAGTACAGTCAGAAAACGTGCAAATGTGCATAAAAACTACACGTCACAACAGGTCTACAGATTTGTGGCGCTGAAATCGTTAACTGCTACTGCTCCCTATTCCAGTTGGAGCCTTTAACTTGTTTGCTTGACACCCCTGTTTTAGATCCTCGTAACAAGAAGAAATGGTTGGTGAATCAGCTCTGCATCACGCCCCGCCTGATCGTAAACTGACCATCTCCTCCAGCTGTTTTCCTTCTCTCTTTTATCTGCATTACAATCTAAAAGCCTCCTTTGGATTCAGATGGACCTCGGCTCTCTCAGCGCGTCACACAAGCACAGCTTGGAAATGAGCCAAACAAACAGACATATTCATAATAATGGAAATCAATTTCGATGCACAAAGCAAAAGCACCTGGAGAGATTTCATGCACCTGGCTTTCTTTACAAAGCACTCATTTTCATTCCTGTGGGAAGCTTTTGAAAATCTTTTTTTTTTCCTTTTTCGCAATTTAAATGTTATTGTTCTGGGCTATTATGAAGGTTTAACTAGCTCAAGCTGCTGTATAGTTATACTACTGACACACTATCCCACAACAATTTCAGGGAGCTTGAAAGAAGCTTTTGAGAGCCCTCATTTTGTGTGAAGTTTTTATATTTTACCACATAGCTTCATATCTCCAGCAGGTAACAGCAGGATGAAGTTTCAGAGCTGAGCATACCACAGGGGACCCGGGCAAACTTTTTTATGCACCTGCCGCAGTGCTGGTTTTATTTATTTTTATTTATTTATTTTTTACAACGAGTGCTTATTTAAGCTGATTTTTATCAGCAGAGGAGGCTGGTCCACAGAGACGGAGCAGGTTGAGATAAAATATAAAGAGCAATTGGATAAAACAAACCATTACAAAATGTCAGTATCGTTTATAAAATACTTTGTACCTTTTTTATTGAATTTCTCAATGCCTCAACAATATCACCTGCTGGCAGGAAAAGATGGGGTAGTCTGGAAGAGGAGGTCAGGATCAATATGTCCTCCTTAGTGTGGGAGCTCTTCATAAATTGAATACACTTCTGGGTAGTTTTTAAATGTTTTTCATGGTGATATGGCTTTACGAGCACATGTCAAATGATACTCAAAGGGAGGATGTGCTCGCTAAGCATCTATGGATTTGGACAGAGGGTGTAGCAGGGACAGTGCACCACTGTGGTGGGAAAATTATTTGATTCCCAAGCAAAATATGACTTAGCACTTGAAGGAGAAATCCTTTTTCTGCTTCAAGGAGAAAACTCAGTCAGGGAGAACCTTGTGATTGGCCACATAACATCCCTGGGAGTGTGCTCAGAGAATGTGCAGACCAGCTGACAGATGTCCTCACTGACATCTTCAACCTTTCCCTGAGCATTGCTGTCATCCCAACCTGCCTCAAGGCCACCATCATTGTTCCCGTGACAAAGAAGTCCCCAGTGTCCTGCCTCAATGACTACTGCCCCGTTACACTCACACCCATCATGATGAAGTACTTCAAGAGGCTCGTCATGAGGCACATTAAGACCTTGCTGCCACCCACACTGGACCCACTGCAGTTTGCCTATCGCCACCACCCTACATCTTGCCCTCACCCACCTGCACAATAAAGACACACGTGTACGAATTCTGTTCATAGACAGTTTCACATTCAACACAATCATTCCTCAGCACCTGATTGGAAAACTGAGCCTGCTGGGCCTGAACACCTCCCTCTGCAACTGGATCCTGGACTTTCTGACAGAGAGGCTTCAGACAGTCCAGATCAGTGACACCATCTCCAACACCACCACACTGAGCACTGGAGCCCCTCAGGGCTGTGTGCTCAGCCCACTGCTGTTCACTCTGCTGACTCACGACTGTGCAGCAATGCACAGTTCGATCCACATCATAAAATTTGCTGATGACACGACTGTGGTGGGTCTCATCAGCATGCAGAGAGGAGGTGCAACAGCTAACGGACTGGTGTAGAGTCAACAACCTGTCTCTAAACGTGGACAAAACAAAGCAGATGATTGTTGACCTCAGGAGAGCACAGAGAGATCACTGTCCACTTAACATCGATGGATCCTCTGTAGAGGTTGTCAAGAGCACCAAATTCCTTGGTGTCCACCTGGCAGAGAACCTCTACCTCTCCTGGTCCTTCAACACCAGCTCCATAACTAAGAAGGCCCAACAGCGTCTCTACTTCCTGCAGAAGCAGAGGAAAGCCCATCTCCCACCATCCATTCTCACCACCTTCTACAGAGGGACTATCGAGAGCGTCCTAAGCAGCTGCATCACTGTCCGGCATGGTAACTGCACCGTATCAGATCGCAATACCCTACAACTGATAGTGAAAACAGCAGAGAAGATCAATGGAGCCTCTCTTCCCTTCATCACGGACACTTGTAGCATCCGCTCCATCCGCAAAGCCACCAGCATTGTGGAGGACTCCCACACACCACTCACACGCACTCTTCACCCAGTTGCCTTCTGGAAAGAGGTACCGGAGCATTCGGGCCCTCACTAACAGACGGCAAAACAGTTTCTTGCCCATAAACTCCTGAACACTCAGTGATTGGACTGACACATGCACACCTTCATACACCAAATGACTTTTGCACATTTCTATTGCACTGTTGTGTCTGCACCGTCTTGTGTCTGTATTGTTCTGATCTGTCTGGTGTTGCACTCTCTTTGTTTTGGGGTTTTTTTGGGGGGGGGGTTGCAATTTAGGCACATTGCACTTTATGTAGTCCTGTGTTGATTGTCTGTTATATGTCATAAGTAGCACCATGGTCTTGTCTCGTTTCACTGTGTACTGTACCATTGCACACGGTTGGAAAGACAATAAAGCCACTTGACTTGACTTGATTAGCTTCATTAACTGTTCATAACTATCAATTAGTTATGATGTACACAGGATCGGTCAGGAGACACTTTTAAAGTTAAATTATTTGTTAGATAGCAGCCGTCTTCAAAGTCACTCAGTTTTTATTTCAGAAGACTGACCCTCGAGGCAAAAATGTGTTCAATATGTTCAGTCAGTTTGTGCAGTAGTGATTACATAACAGCTAAGTTATATTTACAATAAAGAGATAACAAAGCAGGGCAACAGAGGCATGGTAATTAATTACTGATGAAATGATTCAAGGTACTATTATATGATCTGTGCCTGCAGAGATGCAAGAAACTAAAAGCTAGTTGAATGCTAGCTAGGAAAAAGCTGAGGAAGAATCCTCATTCAGTTGTAGCTGCTTTTCCATTTTTGGGGGTATATTTTCTTCTCTTATTTGAAGTAGAAAATTATGGAAATGGAAATTATATTTCAGGTTTATTAAATTAGTCAAGGGCAGCGTCATGCAGTGTGCTGACTGATCTGTTATCCCCACTGTGCAGTAATCTAAGCCTGATTGACTGAAAGTGCAAAAATCCACTGGGATCGCTGGCTGATCACTGAAGACTGAGTTGGTTAAAGAAGCTCTGAAAATGATGAACGCTTAAATTTGAGACTAAATAAATGAATTTTTGTTCATTCTTTACTCCCTGCCAAAACCCAGAGAGTGTCATTTTAGGATGATGTGTAGTGTAAGAAAGGCTAATAACCACAATGAGAAGAATAGCAGGAATGGTGAATTTAGTTATTAAAAACATGCCACTTGGCTGAGATGACTGATGACATTTTTAGTGAGAGATATTTTCTGCGCCATACATTTATCAGAGTTTTTATTTGTCCTTTGATGCTTTTCTTTGAACCTGAGGAGGAGGATTGATTTAATTTATGTACAGGTCCTTTAGCTGCTCTCCCATGTGTCAGTGAATGCTAAGTATTTTAGGTCATCAGCTGACTCATTAGCTTCCTATTTAAATCACATGGTCAGTAAGGAATGATAATAAGCTGTGTCCTAGTCCAGAAAGACATCGGGCAGCAAATAGTTTCCTCCACAACGTGACAAGCATCTGGCTAAGATATACGACAGACCAAAATTCAAAATATCAGGGGATCCATTTAAGAGCCTTTTGTGCTGGCAGCCAGTTAATCTGACACTTTGATGAAAAATCAATAGAGGGGAGAAAGCTGTTTGGCAGCTGCATCTTAATGGTGCTGCTGCCTGAGTTGAAAACAAATTACAGTGTATCAGATTTAAATATCATGTCATATAAAAGCCTTCTTCATATGTGGTTTTGATTTTGTGTAATTTATTGTCTTCATGCCATTAGCGCAGCTTTTTTGTGGATTATGGCTTGCTTGGATCTAATATAATTTTACCAAATCTTGAATAGTTGACAGCTTCCACTCTGTGCTTCCAGTTTCATAGGAAGTGCTTGGCAATCAAGAATGACTATGACCCCGTGGAAACATTCTCTGTTTGGGCCGTTTTCACGTTTTCAATACATATCAGCTGATATTAGGGCTGTGCGATATGACCAAAATATCCCGATATAAGACATCTATCGTCCGATAACGATATAAATCACAAAAATGTAACATTTTCTGTAAATTCTGTGAATCTCAGGCAGCTCGACTTGTGTGAAGTGTTTGCAGCTGGGCGTGGTGTACCAGGAGATGCATGAAACGACACATTAGATATAAGTTGTAACGGCCGCCGTTTTCTTTGTGAGTAATTATTACAAGGCGTGCTGCAGGGAAAAGCCTGTTCTAACGTTTGAATCAAAGGTTTATTTTTTTAGCACCTGACGGATCTTTTTTTGCTTCTCATCCGTAAACACTCTGCGTACTCTTTCACGTGATTCAGTTTATTTTGAAAAGTCTCAACAGGATCTTGAGCTTTATTGTGAAAGGTTTATGTGGAAAATAAACAAGCGGACACGCGATGGTTTTACTGGAGTTGTTGCTAACAACAACGCATAAAAACAGTCAGTGTGTGGTTATATTAAATATAAGAGAGAACTTTAAGAAATATAGCCACTACAGTGAACATCAAAACGATGAAAAAATATTGCCGTAAACAGTTTATTTTGCGACACCAAACGCAGTTGTTTTTATATCGTCATCTGATGTTATATGAACAGCCCTAGCTGATATATATAATAGATGGATAGTACCTTGGCACCATTTCTTACAAAGAATGATCACAAAAAGAGTAACATCTCAAACTGGTTTCTTGTACTCAAATGATCTCCACCTTCACCCGCGCTAATCCAAGAGAGCACCTCCATGGTGGGAGGTTCTCATGAAGGCTGTGCAGCTGACAGATCTGTAGCAACGGTGTGATGCTAACATCTCAATATGGAGCAAAATTTCTGCTGAATGTTTTCAGCACCTTGTTGAATCTACGCTGTAGTCTGAAGGGAAAAGAGGGTCCAACCCAGTACTAGCAAGTTGTACCTAATAAAGTGACCCATAAAGGTCTCATACTGTACATTTTTCATATATAATTTCTTACACAGTGTCATTCTTGAGCTTCCTTTCTCCTCTGCCTCTCACTGCTTCCATCCCTTGCTTTCTGTGCCCTCTGAAGTGATTTGTATAGGGTAAATTACAACAGTAGCAACAAGTATACACAGTTTTGAGTTGCTGCCTTTAAGAAATCTTATGCTGCAGTTGTGAAGGGTGAAGCTATATGCTTCACCCTTAAGCTGTAAATACTGTTATAGCTGTAAATACAACACTGACATATTGTAACCTGTTAAGTTGACTTTAGCTTAATTGAAACCACACAGTTCCTGGTGTTTCTGGCCACCACCCAGTGACCTTCTGTTTTAGTTTTGCTCTGGAAAGTCCTGAGCAAAGATTAGCTGCTAAATGCTCCATGTTCATCAGCTAGCTGCTCGCTTTGCTCTTTGGTCCATAATGACAGATATTTGTTCGAGCCATTATTAATATGCAGGTTCTAAATAATTCAGCTTATTCAACTGTGAGAGGATTCTTTGTCACAGCAGCTCCCTTTCAACTCTTCCTGGAAACATTAACAGCTTGGCACATTTGGATATGGCTCGATCTTAAAGTCATTCCACAGATTTTCTCTGGGATTCAAGTCTGGGCTTTGAGGCCACTGAAGGACTTTCACATTCCTGTTGTGAAGCCACTCCAGCGTTGATTTGGCAGCCTGTTTGAGTCCTGTTGGAGGAGAAATTTATTGGCCCCGCTCTTAGGCCCCTGGCAGTCAGAAACATGCTCTTCTTGAGATTTGCCTGCATTTGGATTCCTGCATTGTTCCTTTGGACCTCTGGCCAAGTCTCTCCATCGTCTCTGGCCAAGTCTGAAGCGGCACCATCATGCTGCGAGGTATAGATGGTCTTAGAGGTTTGATCAGCCTCCCCAGTTCCAGCAGACACAGCACTCTGCATTGCAGCAGAAGCATTTTGATTCGTATTTCATCAGATCTTTTTTCTTCTTTGCTCAGTCTATGCTTAGACAAACTCCAGGCTGCTGCCATGTGGTATTTTTCAGGTGAGCCTGATTTTCTTAAAGGCGGTTGCCACACTATTAGTTTCTGGCCTGACAAGAAATTCCAGCCTGAATGAAGAACGTCCAAGTCTGGCTGGATCGTCGGCAGGTTGTTGGCTATCTTGAAGTTCGAGGTCTCTCCTTGGCAGGTCGCTTGATTAGACCAACAAAAAGAAGGAATGACAGTTTATCCTGTCCAGAATACATCTGATAATTAAATTTTTTGCTTTTTTCATGTTTTCTTGGTTTGAGTTACTGTTGATCCCCAAACCCTTTTTATAGTTTCATTTTATTCCCTATATTACAGATTCTTTATACTATTTACAATATGAAATTTAGACATCAGTCAATCAATCAAATTACCTTGTCTGGTCTGACGAGTCTCAATTTTGCCATAAGTCATAAGTCAAACTTGCCATAGTCAGATGGTTCAGTTAGAAACAGGATGAAACCATGGATTCATCCTGCCTTGTAGCAACAGTTCAGGCGGTTGTGGTACGGGACAATACTTTAATAGTTTCTTGGTTCCCTTTGGATGGCTGCGTACCAACCGAGCAACCGATGCCTGCATACACCTTGATTGTACCTTCTGTTGCGCTCTCTTTTGTTGTTAAAACGGCATTAATTCCTCATGGTGTCGATTCAACAAGGAGCTGGAAACATCCCTCCGAGATTTTGATACATACTGACATGATACAGCAGCTTACTGCAGCGTTCTTGACTGCACATCCATGGTAAATAATTGCCAGTAAATTTCAATTTTTTGAGCCTGGAGTGTTTATTGAAATTTCTGAGAAATAATAATAATGATTAAAAAAAAGAAATTCCAGTTTGCATAAGTTACATGAGTTTCTTTTTAGATGACTTTTGCTACATCTGACATTGCATACATCAGGTTTTAATGGAAAAAACACAAAATTACACTGAGATGTGATTTTGAAGTATAGGGATCAAAAACGTATCAAATATAAATTTGGCATCAAAGGGTCACAAATACCGTACACGTGAAAGTTTTTGCCTTTTTAGATCCACTGTGATCGGTCTACTTTATTGGTAATGTGACGACAGTAAACTCACTGTATGCAGAAAAACACGAGACATGAAATTGCACATATTTTCTAAGACTTACCCTCCTGTACCGCATCTATTTTATAAGTGGATGTCTCATTAAATGGCAATGTTTTCAGAATATATTTGTACATTTTATTCCATACAATAGTTTTACTGTTCCGGCCAAATTGAGATCAAACTGTATGTGTGTGGCCCATGAACGATTATAAGTTTGACTGGAGAGCCTCAACTTTTCCTCCTTTTGATACCTGCAACAAAAAAAATTTCCAGCAGACTCTAGACTTGCATTAATTAGCAAATGTTATCAGGCTCGTGTAGCATCACAAAGCCGCTTGCATGGTCCTACCTTTTTATTTATTCAGCAGCAGAAAGGAAATTTTACTCTCCTCTCCCCTGTACTTTATTCTCCCTCGGTTTATTGGCAGAGCAGCAAACACCTCATAAATCAAACTATCAAATTCAACTCACTTTACTGTGACACTGCAGAAAGATTTTTATAGTGACCTTTGACATTTCTCTACTCTTCTTTTAGAGTCTACACAAGTGTTTTGGTGATTCTAGATTTCTTTGGTAATAAGAAAGTAACTAAATGCTGATGATTGTAGTAGAAAGGCTTAGCCTAGTTTTTGTCAAAGAGATATTTTATTTTTGTTTCAGCTGAAAGCTGGTATTAAAAATCTAATCTAATTCTGCTAAAGCCAGAGTAAAATAAAGATCTTTGTTAAATCAGCTGTGTTTGTGTAATGAACAGAGAGGCAGAGAGTTTAATGTACACAGAAAGCACTGCTTTATTGACTGCACTGGACTGGACTGGTCTGGACTGGGTTGGATGGGACTGGGACTCCATCAGATGAAGTTGGGAGGAGGAAGGGAGCAGACTGGGTTGGGTGAGGTTGGGGAGGCACGGGGTGGGCAGGGGCATAGTGGGATGCAGCCATCATTAAGGCAACACAAACAGCATGCAGATACAGTCACAGGAAACATCATCATCATCATCATCATCATATTGCTTTTCAAAGTCTCGCTTAAAACATCGAAATTGTACAAAAAGGAAGAAAATAGGTTTTTCGCACTAATGAAAAATACATTTTTTGATTTTTTTCCCTCCTACAAAGAAGATTCTAATACAAGAAAATAAATATAGCAAAAAAAGCCAAAAAATAATTTAAAATAGCTCTTCTTTTTCATATATGTTCAATAGTTCTCTTTGCTATTAACAAATGGCACAACATTCTTTGAAACAAAGAATACAGAAGGATAAACTCCTGCAACATTCATATTATTATATTGAAGAACTGATGCAGAGTGGAGGACAAACTGGACATGACAGCAGAGATTTTAACCGTTTTATAAGGACAAATAAAGACAGCAGGAGGAGGAAAAATGTGTCCGAGCTCTGCTTTGAATAGACAGCGCCGATTGGCTTCATGTCGTTTAAATACAACAAATAAGATTCAGGATAAGGATGTCCAATCGTACTTAAGTATGTCATGAGAAAGTAGAAATGAGGGAGAGAGGGAGACTCCTATCTCGTCACAAAAATGGAGATTCAAGGGTGGTGTTTAAAAGTTGCTCTTTGGAGGTTGCCAAAATAAAAGCTAATTTAAATATCTACTTATTTAAACCTGAGGGTGAAACCTTTTTGTTGTTGTTGTTGTATTTAATGAGTCAGGAACTGTCTGCTCTGCACAGAAGAAACATGCTGAGGGAGAATGATGAAGACAGAAGCCAAAGAAATACATCAATCGGATAGAAAGTTACACAAAATTAAGGAGAGCAAGAGAGACGGACTGACTGGGGAATGAAGAGAGATCAGAGTGGCAAAATGCAATACATGCAGAGTACAGTACAGAGCGAGGTGGTCACATCTGTTCTGGCACTTCATCCACATTGAGCCATCAATTTTTAACGTTCAGCAGTAACTAGAACAGATGAACGTTGGCTTTTGGTTTCCTGCAGCTGAGCCTTTTGGAAGACAACACGCCTGGTCAGGAGACATGTCAAAGCACTTAAGAAGATGGCCTTTCATCTGTCTGTGATTAATCATTTTAAACGTCACTGCATCTAATCATATAACCGGCACACTGTTTTTAAGATGTGCTTATATTGTGTAGGGACCTTATAAATTTTAAAAGGAGGTTTGACCTGCTGCGACCAGCATTTTTCCCCTTTTGGATTTTCACCTATCGGGCAAAAGGACGCTGGTTTGAGACCAGGAATAAACACATGTCCTCTTTGGGGGACGGGCCATCCAGCATAAAAATCCAATATGTGGAGCTACCCAGAAAGGGAGTTAAAGAGCAGCTCCTTCTTAGCATCACAATAATACAGAACACCATCATATAATGTCCTCTAGGCTATAATAACCTCGGCTGACACTCAGCAGAGGAACCGGTCCACCTGACCTCCTGGTGACCAGATGTTGGCTGTGATGCAGCTTTGTTGCAGGATGAAGACGTGATTAGCGCTCATCCCATCGTTCAGGCTTTTAATGTGGCTGTAGATGTACCACAATTTTGTGCGAATGTTTTCTAAAGGTGTGTTTGACAAAACGAAGAGTCATAAATTCTTATTTCTGTGGGGGTGTGAAGGTTGAGGCTGCACCTCTCAATTGATGTTCCCAATGGAAAAACATGAGCTGCGAGCTTGATTGCAAGGTATGCATTAATCAAGCGTGACAGCTGAAGCCCCTGACGGATGTGAGGACTCACGAGAAACTGAATTTATTTGTGTTTTCCATCCGTCTGTCTCCCTTTCTCTCCTCGTCTCTGTGTTCCTACGAGCGCATAATTCAAGCAGAAACTTTTTTAATTTCTCGCAAAGAGTTTGTAGCATCTAATTATAGAAACTTGCTTCTTTCTGTTCCTTTCACATTTGTTTGGACACACCTTTAAGAGCGGAGAAGGAGTTGAGAAGAACAAAGGGACGGAGGTGCAAAAGATCAGCCGCCACGTAGGAGGGACGGCTCCCTATGTTTAGTTTTAACTAGAATTATGCCAGTGGACTCTCTCTATTTTGCCTCCTGTTACCACATAAAACTAACAGAACACCCTTAAGCATACAGAGGGATCCAATTTAGGCAATCACAACACCTGTTGGTTCCCTGCAAGTATCGAATCTGGGATAAACACAAGAAGTGACTCAGAGGCAGGAGATAAACATTTGCGTGAATGAGTCAGCTCATGAAACGAGAGAAGAAGAACAAAAAAGTGGGGAAATGGATAAAAATGGAAGGAATCAAGGAGGAGGATTAAAGCGGAGACAGATGGACTGCGTGGTGGAAATTACAAGCGGGAGAAGCAGAGAGAGACAGTGCAGACGTCCTCTTAACAAATTATTTTAACCTGCATCTGAAATCCATTCTGCCTCGACGCGATGTATCCAGATTACATTTACACCTGCAAAACAGTGTTGAAACCGCTTTCTTTCCTGTTGCACTTTGGGCGAGCTTCCTGGCTGAACTCAGGACAGACGCTGGGAGACGGCTGGTTTGTCTAAATGGATCTTGGGAGTGTTGTTTTTTTGGATTTACACTTCAATTTGTATGCTGTTATGTGGATGTCTGAACCTCACAGGAGCGCGATGGAAAAACCAGATGTAAAGACAGTTGAATAAACTGTTCATTTGGTGGGTGAGGCAGTGTGAAAAAGCAGGACTCTCCAGGTTTTCCAGGTTTCAAGTGAGATTTCCAAAAGTAAACATTAAAACAAATTGGATTCCAAACCTGGATCTTTTTATTGGTATGAGCTGTTGGCTAAATCTTTTTCTATGAACATAAACAACCAGAGTGAAAGACTGAAAGTGGATAAATGAAAATCTGGTCTTCATTGTGATTTTTAAAGGACAAAGTTGGTGTTATGATATATTTTTTTTCCTTATTTGAACAAATCCTAGAAAAATACCAAAGCCATCAGCGGTTTATTACAAAAACTTTCTGACATGTTAGACATGATGGGGTCTGTTAGCATTACAGCTACAAAAAGAGCCTCTTTGACAACAATCATTTTACTGTTGTTACAATGCCTTATACTCCGACTTTCAGAGAGTTTTTTCCACTGTTGGATCTGTGTTATGTCATAAAGAGGGGACATGCCTAATATGGCAGCTCTGGCTGTGAACACAGAAGCTTTAACTTGAAAGAAGCTAATAACTGCTTCAGAGTTGGGATGAACCTCGGCCTAGTAAGATAGAGAATGGTTAGTTTTAAGAGTTTTAAACTCTGTTTAAAGAATTGTTTGGTAATGGCCTTTAATTTATGCTGTAATTAGCTTCATATCACAAAGTTCTGGTGATTAATAATATATTCTGCTGTAAAAATGAATAGTTTTTTAAGCCGTTTGAAATAGAAGTATCTCTGCTCGGCTCTCCCGATTTGAGTTTTTACATTTTTGCAAAGACAAATCTTGGACGGGGACCGAGCTGTGTGAGGCAAGAGAGCGAGAGGAGGCACGAGGAGGGGAAAGGGAGGGCCTGGTGCTGTTTATATTAGCTGCTTGTTAACCTGACTGTACGGACAGGCTCCGAACAGAACGCAGAGGAAAGAACAAGTTGTACTCTTTTGTCTTTCTTTGGCTCCGGTTCAGCGAACAGTCTCCCTCCTCTCCTTCTTTCTAAACAACTCTCCCCTTTCCCGCACTTTCCCTCTTTTCAAGCCAGAGTTAAGCAAAGCTGAGTGCAATGTTTTCAGCTCCTCGTGCGTCTGTCATTATTTGTCCTTAAAGCTATAGGTGTCCTTCTTCTTTTTTGATCACCTTTAAAAAGCCATGTGCCAAGGGCCAAGGAGGCTGATTACCGGACAGGGAGAGGAAGAGTTGTGGGCAGGAGGGAGACAACAGGGTGATTGTTTTTAGGGGATTCAGGATGGAGAAGAAGAGGGGAGTTTGCTGGTGGTGGGAGGAGGAGGAGGACGAGGAAGTTGCTGGATGGTGGATGCAGAGTAAGGTACGCAGTGGGTACAGACGGGAGATTTAGTCTGAAAAGATTTCTCCGAGCTGCTGTGGAGGATGAAGCGATCACACGGGTAGAGCATCGATCGCTCTTTGGTTCCACCTTCAGTCACCAAGAGATGCTGGACACAAACAGTGTCGTTCCCCCCCTCCCCACACACACACATACCTAAAAAAAAGGCACAAAAATAGAAGCAATGCTTTTCGGATGAGTGCTTCTTGAGGTTTGTTGCAGGCTTTGATCCAAAAAAGCAACGCGGTGCTATCAGATTGCTGCTGCATTTACCATTACATTAAAAAAAAAAGGCAGCAAATCTTCACTGCTGTGAAGCTGAACCTGGGGAATGAATATCCGCATTTCTGATAAATTAACCAAATAAATTTTTAAGATGCGACTGATTGAGTCTCGAGCTCTGAAGGTTGAGTTTTACTTGAGATCAGTTTCTTCCTCGGCAGCAGCTCCGGTTGTGCGACTAAACCTCCGATCTGTGGAGTGTGTGTCTGGGTTCTGGATGCTGAGACCTTTAAGCCATAACTTTGCTGTAACGGAGAGGAGAGCAAAGCGCCAGTAAAAACAGTAGAAGCAGATAATGAGTCAGCTTTCTAGTCTGATACGTGCCACAGCGGCCAGATAAGCATTATAAAAGGAAAAAAAACAAAAAACAAACAGCTTGCAAAAGCCTCTTTAAAACACGGAAAATGAAAATGTCTAGTAGTAGTAGTTGAACAGTAATATACATTATTGTAGATGAGTATAAACTCCAGCGGTAGGTAGGTGGGCGGGTTTGTACGGCTGGTGTAGGGCAGCGAAACAAGGACTAGGCATTGATACCAGAAACAGGAAGCACTAAGCAATCTCTATTGTCGTGTGGATACATTTTTAGACAGACCTGCAATTTTCTGCTTTACAGACATTTCAAGACTTCAGATCTAATCCTGCTTTTATTACTGGACTGCTGTCCCTTGTCGCTTGCAGGTATTTATTTCCTAAGCAATACCCAGTCCTGCTTTCACTGATCCCACTACAGCCTCAGACCACTTTCTGGATGAAGGAGCAACCACAGAAGAAGAAACGACATCTTATGAACCGCATCCCGATGCCTCGTGGTTCCCCAGAACCACCTCAGTGCAATAAATTACTTTAAATTGTAAAAATCCAACTTTTTACCACCCCCTAGGAGCAATCATGGAATTTAAAGCCCCGTTTTTAATGTCGTCGTTCACCAGAACTGAACATTGCTGTCATTTCTGGATCACCCTAAACTGCTTTTCTTGCTAATGGAAAGTTGTAAATGTGACCCTTCACCCAGCTGAGGGGGTTCTGAGGAGCCCAGCCCTGCTGGTGCACTGATGTTTTACAACAGAGTCAGTACAGTAAACGGCAGCTGTGTGCAGGCGAGGTTCCAATTACCTGCGAGCAATCGGTCTAGTGGAAAGCATCACTGTGTGTAGGTGTGTTTCTGACCTGCCATTATGTGCTTGATGCCCGTCAGTTTATTTCCGTGGTGCAGCGTCAGTGCCAACACCTGAGGGAAGAGTTCTGCTCTCAACATACAGCAAGCTGAGGACTGTGCAGCTTTTTTGTTGCACATTTTATTGCCTCTCTAAGTGGTGACTTATCACAGAGGAACGTGACCTACCGACACGGATGTATGAGGATAAAAACTTTCACACTGCGTCTAATTTTATGGGACACAGCCCAAATAGATAGACAGAGAGCGCGAGAAACCCCCTGCACTAGATCTCCTTTCAGTGTGGATATTCGACCTGACAGAGTTGCAAAATTCAAAGATCATCAGAGCACATTCGGGCTGCGAGCCAACACCCACACCGGCGTACCACACAGAGGATAGCAATGCTTTGAAGTTGCATTCTAGCAGATATTGATAAAAAGAACCTGCAAGAGACTCCAGTCTACATTATCTACGAAGCGGAAGGAGAGGGCATTGAAGCCACACTGTAAATATAGAATAATAACCAGTTATGTTTGCTAAGGCTGCACAGTATCAAGGCAAAAAAAAAAAAAGAAAGATCAGAAGTACAATTTGCTTTGTTTTTGTGTGGAATCTGACCGTCACCCAGCAGGAAATCTTATATACTGCTAACCAGCTCCACTAATTTAGACCTAAATGAGTATTTTTCAGTCCTTTTTTTTGTCCTTCAGGCACTGTGCAGCCTCAGCCTTTGCTACTACATGTTAAGGCCATACATGTGAGGCCTTGTCTAAAACCACTGTCTACAACGTCAGGCTACTCTGAACATTGAATATTGAAACCAAGATTACATTTTTCTGTCTTAGCAACACATGAACGGTAACGAACACCTGGCCGAGGATTCGGAGGCGACACGTCACCGCGTCCTCGCATCGGAACGCGAGCTTTGTTGCTCTTTTTTTGTCGTTACTGTAATGTGTGAGCTGTAATAGCCATCGTAGAAGTCCCAAGTTCTCCGCCTGTCCTCGCAAGACTGTGACACAACAATGCGAGTGCTTCTACCATGGCTACACCTGAAGGGACGAAGAGGGGACAGAGACGCAGCGCTGTCACCTGACCTGTGATAATACTCTCCTGCTGTTGGGGAGGGGGTGGCGTTTCGCTCTGAGTAAACTCATGCTTCCTGATGCAGTCAGGACCACATATACATAACAAAAACTTTTACATTGTAACCCTGTTATACCAGCTCTGGGGTTTGTGTAAGCGTCTGTGTGTGTGTGTGCATGCGTGTAAGTGAAAGAGAGCTGTATGTTGTGTGATCAGTTCAGCAGCACTGGCTTTTTTCTTTTTTTTCCCTTTTTTGGAGGGGGTTAATACATGCGAGTCTGTGTTTAACAACCATCACCGGGCATTTCCTGTGGGAATCCTCCCGTGAATGCAGATCTATCCAGGTTGGGAATTAAAAGCGCCCCCTGGGTTAGAGGAGGTCGAATCACATCTGCTGACCTGGACATCACTGTTCGAGCGGTCTGACAGCTTAATACGTTTGCGTAGATAAGACTGAAATATGCTGCCTTGTAACACAGATCTGTTCTTTGGCATGGTCACTCCAGAAAACCGGGGAGAAGCTGTTCATACAGGAAAACGGAGAAAGTAGAATGGACTTGGGCTTCTGTTTAAATGTGTGTTCATCAGGCCTGGGTCAAGCAGCCCTTAAAATCAAATCTTTAAGTCATCCCAGTTTGGTGAGACCCAAAAGACAGTCCCATCTGTTAGCCGATACTATCTGACCTCAGATCAGATGGGTTAAAGTGGGACTGTTGAACCCAGGGCTGATGGTCGTATGCTGTACTGAGAGAAGGAGCATGCTCAGTAGTAGTCGTGTTGGAGTTCAAACAGTGAAGCTTTCCAAATAAGGAAGTTTCTAGACAAACACACATCACTTCATATATTTATATATATATATACTGTATATGATATAAAATGTGTGTGTGTATATATATATATATCTACGTCTTTCGTTGCTTTTCCATAAATTCTTAACCTTTTATTGTTCTTTTTTATAAGTTTTTTTTAACCCCTGAGAATACCACGGACTGCTTTAAGTACAAAATACAACTCTCTGAGAAAAACAAGAACGGCTCATGTGTTTCGTTTTTTAAAAAACAAAAACTAATTTACAATCAAATCAATTCAGGGACTTAAGAGCGCAGGCCTCTGAAGCTGATTATTACACTGTCTACGTCCATCCAGTAGGAACAAGACATGCCTCAGAGCCATCAGTTGTGAAAGCTTGGCCATGTCAAACAAAAGCGGCTGCCGCGTTGGTGCCTGACAGTGTTTACGTCTTCATAGAACAAAATAATAAGCTGCATAGGTACACATGGGTGATCAGACTAATAAAAATGACTACTTTCCTCTAATTTTACATATAGTTTTATGTATATCCACATGCACTGAATGCATTCCAAGTGATCCCGCTTCCACTGGACACATAAACAGCAACATCAGAAAGCCAAAACTGAGGATTCCTCCTCTTGTGAACCAAAGCAGAATTTCAGCTGCTCTTGAGGTTGAATTTGTGTCACATGATGTCAGCTGCTGTAGCAAGAATTTACCCCTGAACTACACAATGCATGGCCACCCTAACCAGTCTGTAACTGTTTATAAAACATGTCTCTCAGGCTTGGCTTACATGAACACAGCTACCCACTCCATATGAAAAAGCAAAACTGTACTGCTGATTAACCAAACCCCAAAATGAATACTATTTGCAGTAATGTGCATGGAATTTTAAATAATCTCAAGTCTAATAATCAAGTCTAATTTTCAATGGCAGCAACATTGTGCCCGCAGTGTAACTGGCCAAACTCTGGTTATTGATGGCTCTGGGCTGCAGTGATGTAACTTAGGGGGGCACAGAGCAGCAGGCAGCTCTTTGCACCGAAAGCACGATGTTGCTCTGCGTTGCAAGTTGCTGCATATGCTCTGTTGATAAATGGCAAGCGATGCATTTCCATCCTTTCAGGCACTACACAATTGTTAAGGTGACAAGGAGCCCAATGCCGGCTACGCTCAGTAGCCACTCCAATGGGATTTCCTTTTGGCTTGATTGTTACAAATCCGATTGACAAACGACTGATTGATCTACTCAGCGATTGTTTGGTTGATTTGGAAAGTTGGCGGCGATTGAGGGGGACGCAGGGCCACAGGGCAAGTGAAAGAAAGGCACAGAGTTTGTACGACGATTTTTCTCCAAAGACCCGGGAGTTAAAAGAACGCGGAATTAGGAAGAATTTGAAAGCAGCTGACAAAAAGTCAGACCAAATATTTCAACGACGGCTGCGGCGTGAGCAAAAGGGATCCGCTTATGGTAGTTTGTGTGTGAGTATGTTTGTGTGTGTCTGTGTGTCTGTGTGAAAATCTGAATGAGCACCAGGGTTGGGGTCAATGTGTTCGCTATTCAGAAACTGGCAAAGCTGGAGATTTGTAGATTTTTTTTTTGTTGTTGTTTTTTTCTTTTATGAACTAAAACGTGAATTTGAGAATGAAGGATTCAGTGTACATTTTTCAAACCGAGTCAACGAGGGAGGAAAATTGACCCCAACCCTGAATGAGCATCTATTATACACACAAGTGCTTACATTACAGCTCTTATGACTAGCTATGTTGTGCTTTTCAAGGCTGAATACAAGTTGTCACCCGCTGTACATATTCAGACCAACTCTGGTGTGAAATTGTCTTTTCCACTGAACATATTCAAGAAAACAAGCACTCACTGGATGCAACTCGGGCCACAAAGGCCGAGAATGAAGCATACCCTGAAACCAGCTTGAATAATAATAATAATTATAATAATAATGCCCCAAAGTGTTTGTTCCCAAGTCTGGCAGATACCACAGACATGAGGCCAGAACTGGGTGCTTCGTTCGACGCCCAGAAATGAAATGATTCTGAAATATACAACACAAAAAAAAAAAAATCAAGAGAAAGAGACTGAAGGTAATGTTTGTTTTCAATCTGCTGAATGTATCACATCTTATGATAAGCTAACAACAAACTGCAGTCCAGTGGAGAAGCTTTTCTGTATGATAGGCAAACGGCTACATTCAAATCCCCTCCGTCCTAAAAAACAGAGCAGGTTAGGAGCTGGGGATTTTCCACTGATGGATGCGATCGGGATTTTGGTTGAACAAAGCGATCCAGCCGTGTTTTTATAGACTGTATGCTGGGCACAGGTGGGAAAAAACAAAAACAAAAAACAATTAGCCAGCGGGATTCTGCTTGGATAACTGCTTGTGTGTATTTGTCTATTGGAAACTCAGTTCTTTAGGAAGCCAGCACGCTTCTTCTCAGCAGGTCCTCGTTCCCGGAGTGCAACTGCGGCAGGCGGAGCTTGCGCCCACCGGTGCGCGTGTCCGAATCGCTCTGCTCGCCGTCAGAGAAGTAGCCATCAGTCTCAGCAGCGTCTAACAGGGATACGTCTTTCCCTGCGAGTGGCAGGTCCATGGACTCGAACCCCGCTACACCTCCGGTGACGCCCCTCCCTCTTGATTTACCCTGGCGGGACAGACGGTGCCGCGGGGTCCCGCCACGAAAGATTGTCCCACCGTCGGGAATTGTGAACCCAAGACCAGAGACCGGTGGGTTTGAGCCCACTGTGAAACCAGATCCAGCCCCTGATACTACACCATTCCCTGCGTGGATGCCATCCCAAGGACTGTTATCCTCCGAGATGTGACAGGAATCCATTTTGGAGATGGGCGGCTGTGGCGGTGGGTCCCTGTGAAGGTCAGAGCTCCTGGTCTGGTGGTGATGGAGGGGGTGGTGCATGGTCTTGGAGGAGCCTTTGTTCTTTTCCCCTTTCCGACTCACGTGGCCAGACTTTTCCTCCACCACGTTTGCCCAGAGCTTCTTTGCGGTGGAGGGGCTGCCGCCAGCGGACGCAGCAGCTGCAGACAGGAGCGTCTGAGGCTGGGCCGGAGCGGTTGGTTGTGCACGAACACGGGACTTGTTGCTCCCTCTCGGTTTGCGCCCCAACTGGGGTGTTTTCC
Organism: Neolamprologus brichardi; assembly: GCF_056152115.1. Taxonomy (NCBI): domain Eukaryota; kingdom Metazoa; phylum Chordata; class Actinopteri; order Cichliformes; family Cichlidae; genus Neolamprologus; species Neolamprologus brichardi. The sequence goes on along the minus strand of NC_142113.1, from coordinate 24,889,671 downwards.
AGGTGGACTGCATGGAGTTCTCCATCATTAGGTTGAGCAGGCTCTCTTCGCCCTGCAGGAGCTGGATGGAAAGAGGAGAAAGGGAAGAAAGGGCAAAAATTGGTGATGAAAGAGGAAAACGGATGAGGAACAAACAAATCTTTTCATGTTTAAAAGTGAAATAACACAAACTATATAAAAGATATAAGTGAAAAGTTGACTGATACAACAGTTAATCTGCTCATTTTTGATTTTGTGGTTTGGAATATTTTGGAACAAAAACTCCCCACCCACTCCCACCTACCCACACGTCCAACAGCTCAGCAGACTGTGAGCTACCGATGTCACAATTTGTTCCTGAGCAAAAAAACCCGACTAAATGACAAAGCTGATCTGTTCTGACGGCACTCTACATCGTGATCTTTTATTTCTTCAGGGTGTGATTCTGTTGAATCTCTAACACTTTTTGTTTTTAATAAACAGCGCTTGCGTTTATTGATTTTAAACTACACCCCTAATATTAACTTGCGACATGTGGGCTTTGTTTAAATTACATCATTGTTTATTTATGCAGATCTTTGTTTCTGAAAGATAGCAGGATCCTGTTTAATTGGAAAAAATGACTGCGGTTGTGTTTATTGTTCTTTAAGCACATCCAAAAACAGCAGCGCAATCTGGTGAGAGCGCCCTGCCAGCCAGCACACAAACGGCACGTTCCTGGGGGGAGAACATCTTTGCTCTGATTAGCAGATCGATCAATTTACAATAAAAAACTAACAAGCTAAACTATATAAAACCACACCCAATCTAAAGAATCGATGATCAGGTCTTTGTTCAAAGTCAGATGAACTTTTTCAAGTGTCAAAACTACAAACTGACGCTGTGCTGGCTGACTGGCTTACCGCAGACTCGATGAAATGACTGAAACTTGAGTGAAAAGCACCATCATGCAAACTTTTGGACCATCACAAACAGCTGCTACAGCTGTTTGTGATGGTATGATGCTGATGATATTCTATATTTCCGATCAGAAAAACACATTAGTTCATTGTTTAATACTTTCTGAATTCCCCAACTTGTTTGTGGCTCTCAGCCCTAAAACTACTGGTTCCCACTTAAGTAACAAATCTTTAAAAACGGCTTCATAGTGGTGTTTATGTACACATTAATGTCTAAAACAAATTTAGAATCTAATTTCTAAATCTGAATTTATGTTTCAACATAAGTTGAGTCATTGTGACTGCTTTATCGCCTTCTTAGTTTAAAAATGGAGTTGCTACCAATCAGGTGGTTTCGGTCTTCCACACTAGTGTTTCCCTTCAAACTGGTCAGGCTGCTGTTGTGGCAGACCTTGACATCAATCTACAGCCTTGATTCTTTCTTCCTGTGATCAGATCATCTTCATCGCCACTGTTTTTGACTGCAGTAGGTATCCTTGGCCTGCTCCACAGATCCCCTGTCAGTTCGAGGGACCAGTCTAACCAGACCCAGGATACGTGGGGTCTGGTTAGACTGGACCCCGGGATAGGTGGAGAGCTGGCACCTCTTTGCTGAGCTCACAGAGGCCACTGAGCGGGGACGCCAGCCACATCCAAGACGATGCTGCTGAAATGTGTCCGCTGGATGAGGAATTTATTGGCGAGGCAGCTGCTTACTGCTCAGTTTTTAAAAAAAATGTATATAGTCACAAATATGCATGTACACATCTGTTCATTATTTAAAAAAAGCACAGATTAGCTTCGCCTATGTCCACAGTTGTGCACACAAATGCAACAAAGTTCTGTGGGAAACACTGTGGCTTCCCTCATGTGTTAGGATGGTGATCAAAATATACACAGATTCATTTATGACTGCTTTTAAAAAAAATACTTTTCCATTAATACAAGCACCATTCAGGAATAGTACCAGTGCTCAATTCTAGTTGAAACTAACAAAAAGTAATTAAACTGAGCAAATGATTCCTAATATATGTGGAAAAGAAACGCTGGTCGTGGAGTGTTTTAGACTGAATTAATGCATAAAAGTGAACTTGTCTGTGTATGTTTCATTTTCTTGTACACTTTAGCCGTTTTTCCTTCCTCGACTAAGAAGAACGCTTCACTTTTTTACTTATGTAGCTGTTTGTGTCGGCGTGGCCTCTTCACAGGAAAGTCCTTGGCACTCGTTTCGTTCACCGATGAAGTGGACTGGAATTCGGGTCAAGATGTAACGGTCCACTCACAATGTTGCATTAGCAAACCACTTTTTTTTTTCCAAGTATTGAGCAAGACGTTTGTGTTGTATTCATCTCTTATCATAACATGTTACAGCTGCAGTTCACCTGGTAAAGCAAGCACCCCATTGTACTGAAGGCTTAAGTCCTTACTACAGCAGTCTGACCCATTGCTGCGTTTCATTCTTTCTGTCTCTCTCTCTGCTAACACATTGTCTTCTGTGCCCTCTGCTCCTGAAGCCCTACCTGGTCAGAAAGCAGGCTGCCGCTCTTGTCCCGATGTTGGGCACCCAGAGCCCACTGGCTCAGCATGTCGTCAGCGGTGATCTGAACCGACTGGGCGAGCCAGCTGTCGAACAAAGAGTTGTCCAACGGGAATGACTTTGACAAACCTGAGGAAAGGGGAAGAGGGCATAAGCAGGGAGAGGGGAGGTGCAGGAAGGGAGAGTAAGAGGAAGCAAGAAAAATGGGAGAAAAATTGGATGAAATTGGTAGAAGTGAATAGAAGGGAAGAGGCAGAAGGGAAGAGGAGGGAGAAAACAAAGCAGACAGGTGAGGGGTGTTGCATATTTTTCATGAATAAGAAAATAAAGGTAAAAGATCGAAAACCTCCTTTCAATCTGATGTGTTTTAGATTATTGTAATGTTACATATATATCCAAAGGGAGCACAAGCTTCGGGGCAGGAGTGGATGGATGGACATTCTTCTTCAGGATTTTCTGGTACAGAGCAGAATTCATGGCTCCATCGATTACAGCAACTGTGATGCTCCTGAAGCAGCAAAGCAGCTCCAGGCCATCACACTACCACAGCACCACCACGTTTGACTGCTGGTACGATGTTGGACACAAATCTTCCAAAAAGTTCAACTTTTGTCTTGTCAGTCCACAGAATATTTTCCCTAAAGCTTTGGGGATCATGAAAATGTTTTTCTGGTAAATGTGAAACGAGCTTAGTCTCCTTACTGTTGAATCATCAGTCTGTCAGGCACGTTGATTCAACAGGTCTGGTCGTAATGAAGCCTGGGTGTGGCTAGTGAAATTAAACTCATACAAAATGTATTTAACAATGTAGTTAATCACAGTCAACTCATCAAGGAGGGGCAATAACGACTTCCTCACACAGGGCCAGGTAGGTTAGACTGGTGGGTTTTCCCGTTTTTCTAAACGAAATGAAATAATAATTTCAAGCCTGCATTTTGTATTTGTCTAATATTCAAACTAAGGAATCAGGAAGGAGGCAAATCATCTTTCTCAGCACTGTATATGTGTAAGTAGAGCAAGCACAACAATGGTTTGGATTTGGAGCAAAATTACCAATGAAGGCGTTTGCTTTGTGTTTTAAAGTTTGCATCCAAAATTCGTGAATATCAAAGACAAAGCACTTAAATTAGATGACAACGTCCAAGTAAAAATAGAGTTGATGTCTCCTTGCCAAAAAAAAAAGGATGCGTTTAATGACTTCTCCAACACTGGTGTGTTTACAGGACTATCTCAGCCTGGATTATGTGCAGTGTGAGTGTGTTCAGTATCTGTGTGAGTCTGCAGACAATGCTCCCTCCTTTTAAGTGTTTGCATGTGTGTCTGTATAATTAGGAGATTTTCATGGCTCCTTTTCTATCATTGTGGGCTGTGAGAAGTGCTGCCAAAGCGCCGCATGTCTGTCTGCAGCATTTTAGGATTTCTTCCTCTAATATAAAAGCACAGACAAACTCATTTTAACAATGTACCCACACTTTCACTTGTCAAATATTTAATTTAAGTGGAGAAAGATGGATGGTGGACGTGGCGCAATGTTAACAGTTAAAAAGATGATAAAAACAAACCCAACACAAAGAACAAGCAAGTGTCAGAAAGCCTCACTCATTATATTATGGAAAACAGAAAGAATCTGAACATTTTATAGTTGTGTGATTATAATTATGTGGTATTTAGTCCACTAAGTGTAAAGTAGCGTTCAAGTGACGGTAATTGCTCAAACACTGCATCAAGAAGTGGCCCAAAAGAAAACAGGCAGACAAACAAGAGGAAACAAGGCAACTCATCGCAACCATGGATTTCACATAAAGGATAGACATCACCTTTTGACTAGACTTCAGTATTTTTCATTTGCTGCCATAAACCGTTTGGGGGCAACACACAGACACCAATACACAAATCAGGATTTATTAACAAACTAATAAAATACTAGAAATTCAATCACTAAAACCAAGCGCAAACATCTTGGACAGGCTGCAGAGCAGAGAGGTCCAATTCAGCAATTCAAATTAGTTTAGGTGAAACCTTGTACACAGACTTGCTAAAGGTGCCTATGTCAGGACACTTACCACCCAGATGGATGAGCAGAATTAAAAACCCACCCCCCAGTGAGCTCTTACAAAGGGGAAAACTATCCATGGAGGTCAAAACATCTTATTTTTTAGCTGTTAACACGATTAAAACTGAACATGGGAGTCCACGGGGACTTGTTTGCTTTCGAAGCCAGCTTCTAGTGGAACTACAGGTTTTGGTACTTGTGTTTTGGCTTAATTTATAAGTGACTGCTGATCACAACATAACCTGCCATATATCAGTCTGGGAAGATATACTGGGTATAAAATTGTCACAAGAATGCACGTCAACATTTAGTTAATCAATGTAGTGTGTGATTTTGGACACGACCTTCTATTTACACGGTAAGGAAAGTCAGAGTGGTCAGTGTGAAGAATTATATACTGGATTACTTTTGAACAACCTTAAAATGAAGTTTGCTACTGTGTAAGGAATTTTACATTCCTCTCGTTCTTGAACTGTAGTGTGTGGTAGTCGAGTCTAGTTAAGGGTAAGAAAGTCTCATGTGACACTTTACATGATGCCTTTGGAGCCTGTTCTCCTTTTTAAATGACCAACATCTGATATTATCTAGTAGTGAATGTTTAAAAACTCATATATTGCATAAGGCATTCAGTGACACCAATATGACTGCAATCATAACCTATGATACAGTCTGTAGTTGTCTTAATCAAATACAGGTACAGGTTTGGGTGTATATACAGTATCATAATAGAGCTCACTTCCACTGTGAGTTGAATGAAGCGCAAAAAAATCTAAGTATGACCTTTCAGGGACTCTGTAGGCATCAAGTGAATAAAAATAATCAAGTTTATTGATCTAATTTAGTCCAACCAAGAGCACTGGGAAATAGTCATACTGTCTTCAGGGAACAAATGCATCTAAATAATCGATAGCAGCCATATACACATCATCAGGAATGCAGAGAATGAAGACAAAACTTTGCATTAACTGAAAAGTACTCATGAATGTGGATATTTTTGTGATCTGAGCATCTTTTTCTCTTTTATTTTCACAACCTCGTTGTAAATCATCACTGCTTATAATGATCTGGCAAGCAGGACAGCAGGAGGTGCTGTTAGGGTGCCTTTAACACAAGCTATCTAACACACACACACACACACACAGACACGCACACACTGAGCTGGTAGTTTCCATGACGCAGCATGTCTCTGCAGGAATTGAGAGAGCTCAGAGGGAGGGAATAGGTGACGGGAAGGGGGGGGGGGGAGACAGTGAAGAAGTGTGAAGAAGACAGGGAGGGGTGATGGAGCAGAAGGGAAATGAGCAGAGTTCAGAGAGAGGAAATCAGGAGACCAACATAAACATGCCACCCTGTTACTATGTCCAGTTCGGTCAGGTACAACATCCATGTACAACATGATTTGTTTAGATGTGATTATTTAACACAAATCCATTCTATTGCATACTAGACAGAAATCTGGTTTAGTTTATATGCCTTATGACATCGTACAGACTTATCTGGGAACAATTTTTCATGTCTAACTTATAGCTTGTTGTTGGGTCTGAGTTCTGTCTGCAGTATTTCTGTGTATCATCTTAAGGTGGCAGTTGTGGCATGTATAAAAAAAACTGATTATGCAATGTCTTTGTTTTTTCAGGACATGTTTTTCACATTTATCCAGGTTTTTCCTCAGCATCTCTCAGTTAAGCACAATCTGCCCTGTTTATTACCTTATTTTATTTAGTATTTTCCTGTTGTTGCTTTGCATGTGATAAAGAAAAAATGTTAATAAATGTCTGCGAATCAAACCCCAGTTAAAAATGTTCGCCGACGCTAGAGATCTTCCTTTCGTTTCCTATGCATATGTTTTGGATCATCATGGTAACATCAGGAAAGGGAACCTTTAGATATAAACACGAGTATAAATAAACATAAAATTGTTTTATTTGCTGTTTAAGGAGACAGGGAAGATAAAGTCCTCAAACAGATTTCCATGAGAAACCTACTAATAGCAACACTTTGTCATTTAAACCAAATTGCAACACTGTTTCCACCTTCTTCTTTTTTTGGTACAGTCAAGTAATTAGCTGATGCTGCAGTAAAGCTAATGACAAGGAAATATTTCTTTTCCTGGTACTTTTGCAAGCTAATGCTAAAGAAAACATGGTGTTGGAGTTAGTAAACACTAGGCTGTCTTATGGCACACAGAACAACAAGAATTGCCAGCTAGTGCTAGCTAATGCAATACAGGGTAAGGGGCACACCAGCAGCAGGATAGGGCGAAGACCAGAGCCAGTACATAAGAAAGACAGAGCGAAAAGATGCTCCTGTAACTAATATGCTCGTCTTTGATGTGCAGCACTTTGTGTCATGTATAACGTTGCAAACACATAGTGTTGGGTTAGTTTGCTAAACGTAGCAATGCTAGGAGTAGTTTTTACATATAAATGTCCAGAACTTGGTACAAAATGTGATTACAAATGGCTTCAGTTGCTAGGTTACATTCCAGTTAGTTCAGGCTGCCTGAAATAGCTTGCTTCTGGCATAAGACAGGGTTTTATTGATGTTTCAGGCTCTGTTGCCACTGATGTTTATACGTTTTGGTTGTCTTTGTATTTTGTTGAATGTACAATGTACGTATTTTTCTGTGTGTATTCTAGTTTACGCAACTGTGTTGACCGTACTGATGTCTTTCTTTCAGACTTTAAAAATCAGAAATACATTTTCCTAATTAAGGAGTGAAGTCAAATAAAGGGACACAATAATGGGAACTAGAATAAAATCTTTTGTTGTTGCCTACCATTTCTTCTTTTTTCACTCTGTGCTACCAATTTGTCCAAAAGCAAATTCATCTCACACATTACTGTTGGCCTCATTATCTTTGTGACCAAAAGGCATCTTGTTTCGTTAGAGCTGTCGTCAGAAGGCACAAACCAATTACTGGAATGTTTTAAGATAACCTATTTGTTTCTCTCTCTGCTGTGAAATCTTCGTTCTCAAATTTCCAAGTAAAGAGAAACACAAGAGATTCTCAGAAAGGTTAACCTTGCTTTTATGATCCACTATTTAATAAACTGTTATTTAATAAACAGAGAGCATGTTTTTAATATTTTCAGCAATGTGGTTTCGTTTATTTTTATTCAAGGTTTTGTTAAATCTAAAAGCCTTTTAAAGCTCTTTTAAAGTCACTGTAACTAAGGCATTGCAGACCAATGTTCTCATCTGGTCCTATTACTGGTATTTGATATCTAAAGGCATCGACTTTATTCACATCTGAAAAAATGACATTTAAAAAAGTAAAGAAGAGACGGGAGAAACACCCTTCAATGATTTTGTGAGTGTTCATGTTTTGCAACTTGTCCACCAGAGGGCGCTATGAAACTCCCTGTAAGTAACACTGGGTTTTCGAGGCCACGATCAGGTAATCTGAGCAGAATCAAGTAAACAACTAAATAAATTCCCACACATAACGAGGACATTTATTTATTTTTATTTTCAGTGTCTGAAAGAAAAACTTAAACTGTCCCAGTATTGGATTTTTCAATCACCAAATACTGATATCGGTCTTAAAAAATCATATATTAGTTTGGCTCTACTATTTGTATACTATTTTATAAATCATAAAATCGATTTATAAAATAATCGATTTTATAAATCCATAACTTTGTTTGATTCCAAACAAAGTTACATGTTTGGAATCAAACATGTAGCTTTGAATTATAAACAATGTTGGATGTTCACATTAAACGTGAAAAACTACTTAGCGCTTGAATTCAGATTTTTTTTCTACTCTTGGCTCTGTATGATGTCAGCGAGTGTGAACATCCTTAATGCGATCAATTCAGACGCGTAGCTCTGAAGTCCATCCCACCTGCCGTTCGAAGCTTTTGTTGACGAGGGGCAGCCTATCAGAAGAAAGTTCGCTTACAGGGTGGGGGAACAGAGCTGGCTCAAGGCGGAGAATGAACTGAGCACAATACAAGATAAATACGGTTGATTGTGAACTTCATAGCTACTCTAATGGAGCTCATGATTTTAAAAAAAGGAAGCTGAGAATGAACGTGCTAGGTTCCCTTTTAAGATGAAATTCCTCAGCACCCGTGGGGAACATTAGAAACAACTCAAAGCAATTTTCCTTTTTCTAATCATCACTAGCCTCTGGGCCTGACTAATAAACAGTGCGGATAGGGGACAGCACATCTGAGAAGGAGTTATGATACACGTCTGTCATCTTGATCCCAGAACAGAGAGAGAGGAAGACAAAGCCCTGAGAGTCAGGACCAGACCCGACAGAGAACAGATGGCCGGACACACAAACACACAAACACACACGCACACACAGAGACAGTGAGATATGAACACATACGACACGCATAGACAAACACAGAGACGACACGCTGAGAATGATATATAGAGCGGGTTGACAGAAGAAGGCGCACATAGACACACAAATGCAGACAAATGTTACAGTTGCAAACAACAGAAGCACACCATATATACAGAAGGACTTGTTTATCGTGGAAAGACGATTCGAGCTATGATTTCCCAGCTAGTATTCAACATCAAGTTGCAGTCCTTATCCCTCAGCAGTCGGGTGGAAAAACCGAGAAAGGCAGGAGAGAAGATAAACAGAAAGAGGGAGTTTCATAACAACAGAGCCAGGGAGAGAGAGAGAGGAGGGAGATTCAGTATAAAGAATAACTGTAACAGATGAGTGGGGAAAAAGGAGAGATAAACAAAAAAGGATGGAGATAATCTCAGAAAAGGAAGCAAGTAAGCACAGCCAAACTGCTCTTGTGCCCCGTGTTATTATCTGCCTGTTTATTGATCACATTCACTTCGACTGCCGGCTCTGCGATGCTCAGCTCTGGTTAAATAAGGAAATGAGAGACAGTCCTGCGTCACTGCTGATAGTCACTGTGTGTGTGGGTGAAAAACATCTCTGCCAGATTAGATACTGGACTGTGAGGTGCAAATACACACGATGATGGACATGCTGGACCCACTGTAGTTTTTACACTGCATATGCCTAAAAATTGTGTGATCAGATTAATAACTGATGCTCATGACAGTAAAATCACCCCATATGTGCAAAGTTCACCTCACGTTTCACATGAAAAAAATCGAAGAATTCAGTAACTAATCCACAACATATTTATTTTAGCCACCTGCGGTTAGTTGGTCAGGTTGTAAATGAACAGAGATACAATGCATTTAGCAACCGCCTGACAACCACCCAAAAAGGATTAAAATGTGATGTGAAAACTAAGCCGTGCACCATCCTACGTTGGACTACACAAACCACAGGTATGTAGTTGTCATATTTTATATTTGTATCCCTGAAGTCAAAAAAAAATTTATTAAACAATTAATATTCAGTCAAATATAACCAAAAACTCAACACGACTCTGTATTTTCTCGTGATTAAATTACTGCTGAGTAAAATACCTCTAAGCAGTGGTATGCCTTGTGAAAGTATGGAGCAGCTCCATGTCATTTACACTAATAACTTTTAATTAAAAAATGCTTTAATGGTTCTTCTTAGTTATTCTTTTTTAATTGCTGATAAATCTCAAGAATGATCAAATTTTATATTTCTAATATAAAATGATGGTTGTGCTGTTTTAAAGTATCTGTAGGGAAACTGACTCCAGTTTTCTGAGTATATATGTAGCCTCGTAATGGACTTGGATGGCTGGACTCCGCCCCTAAACCTTAGTGAGCCAATGACAGTCCTTAATAACAATGCCATTTTTAAAACTGGGCTTTGGGATCGGTAAAAAACCCCAAAAAACAAGCTATGTATGATATGACGCAGATGAATTGTATACCTTCAAACCAACCGACGTCCTACTGTAAGTTGAAGTCAGTCCACCGTAAACCTTTAACAGTGCAGTTCAAAATATGCAAACAGCTCTACCAGTGGAAATCGATACTACCAATCAATCAAATACCAATATGAAGACAACGGGAGAGGGTCTGTGGCTCTGCTTCCCTCAGCTTTATGGAGCCTTTTACTGAGTGATGACTGCATGGGTTCATTTCACTCTTGTTGCTCTTACAGTGGTGTTTTCAGCTGCAGCAGGTACCTCTCTTCTTTGAAAAAGCTCTTAAAACCCACAGTGCACTACCCGCTCAGCACCAAATGGCAGACAGACACAGCTGGCACCTCACTGGTCAACACAGTACAGCGTTTGCAGTCGGTAGGCAATGGATCAAAGAGGATCAAATATTTGCTTGTTCATATAAAAGTATACAGATTCTCTTCAGTATTTTTTCACATGGATCTAACAGCTGGAGAAGTTAATGAAAATCAAAAACAGAAGATAATATCTTCCCAAACCTTTGGTTTTGTGCTCCACTGGGGTATTAAGCACAAAACCTAAAGGAAAAAACTAAATCTTCACGAGGGTGAAGAAAAATCATATCACAGTTATAAAGAATTTATAAAACTCAAATGTAACTAAATTAAAAAATCTCCCCAACAATGTTAACAAGAGCACTTCAAGACTGCATATCTCTGCTACAGCCATCCATAAACTTAGTCTCAAAAGTGTATCTGAAGGTAGATCAGTTTGTGATATTCTCTTGAGAGCAGTGTATTCCTATTGTTTTGTACTGACATGTATTTGGGAGGAGAGCATGCAAAGGATTAAAAATTGCCCAAACTTGCATCGGTAAAGAATCCTGACTGTAACGTTTTTGGCGGTAGAAACGTTTCGTCACTCATCCAAGCGACTTCTGCAGTCTCCAACGATTCTGAATTATTCAGCTGAGTCTGAGGAAGTTACTTGGATGAGTGATGAAACGTTTCTCCCACTGAAAACGCCACCTCCAGATAACAGAAACAACTCTCCAGTATTTCTGAGCGCGCATCAAGACAAAAGTTTGTGCATCAACTTCACAAGTTAATGACTTCTTAGTTGGGCCAAGCCACACGTCTAATATCTATCGTTAAGTTTTTCCAGTAATGTTGCTAACAGACACAAACTGAACCGATCACGTGACCTCCCTTGGCAGTGGCACAGGGTGCAGTGCAGCACTCGGATAGCAGGTTTAATCCTAGGGTGTGTAAAGGTTTTAATAATTAAATAACTCTACAGTAGAAAGCTGTATGTCGTCACCCAGAGATCAACATTAGTAAAGTGAAGGCTAAACTGCAGCAACAGCACACAGTGTTCGCTCTGATTAGTGGTAACTACTAGGATCAGTCAACTCACCTTTCAAAGGCCTGCATTTGCTTGGATACGAATTAGTTCTCTGCTGTTGAGAGAGTGTAGTAAAAAACGGCACGACAAAGCATGCAAATGTGAAATTTTAAGGTTGCAGTTTTCGTCATTACTACAATTTTACTGGCTTTAAAGTAAAAAATCTGTTTTGTCAGTAACATAAGCAATTTGGTTGAATTAAAACCAAAGTGACTAGTTTAATACCGAGGGGCTTCAGCGTACGAGGGCTATCAAAAGCAGCCCCGCCTTTTCCGTTTACTGAATCAAGAATCGGTTAGAATTAGCAAAAGTAACGCTGGCAAAACTACTGAAAGAAACTCGTGTTGCTAAAATGTGAAACTGACTTTGGAGGGAAGGTTAGGAAAGGTGGCCTATTTTGAGTTTTCTGAAGAGTTAAATCTACTGATACTAAGACACAAAACACTCTTTACTGCAATGCGCTTCTCAGAAGTCAAGCCTGCAGCTGTCACACACAGGAGCCTCACAGTGGAACCTGAATCTTTGTGGACGTATATATGAATTTTATGATACAGAAATGTTATAACAGTAGAGTGAGGTTAAGCTTGGCTGTATATAATTCCTACCAAAAAAAAAAAGAAGCTTTAATCCCTCAGAGCCAGAGCCCATTTTGTTATCAACAGAGCAGCTTCAGGTTTCATCCTTTGATGACAGCGTGAAATCTTTGTCGGCTGGTTTTCATAGCTTTCAGCAACTTTCTGTCATGTTCGTTTTCTGAGATCAGAGGAAGGAAGCGAGCTCTCTGCGTTTTACGTGTTGCTTTAGTGCCGCTGCCAGCGTGCTGAGATCTCCCGTTTATGTATTTTTTTAATGCGTTTCGCGTGTCTTGGCCGTCGTACGCAGACCCGTGCCTATCCGTCCCCTACGCGAGTTGCTTTCGGGCACGTAAAAAACTCAGATGAAAGGACGACAAATTAGAGCGCACAATTAGTCGTCTAATTAGAACTCATTTTCATTTAGGCTCTCAGATATTTATCAGGTACAGTGACTGTCTGAGCAGCCCACAGCTTTTTATGGAATGCAGCAATGTTCACAAATCTTTAGATCTGGGTACACAAAAACAAGGGTTACATAAGGCTACCAAGCCACCTACTTGATGTCCTACATATAGAAGCTATTTAGAGCACAGCAGCTTGTTTTTAGAGGTGGCCTGAAGATACAGAAGGCTTTGTTTTTGTTTCTAGACACCCACGCAAACATATAGGATGTCAGAACTCGTGTGTTCACTTTTTGCGTGTTAATTTTTTTTCTTTTCTTACACAATTAAAAAAAAAAAAGACTTTATTGATGTGTCAGTAATTTTTTTCCCCTGAAATTGAGGTCTTTTCGCTTCTCTGCAAACACTTTACTCAAGTCTTCCTATTTATAAGCACTATATAAATATTTGCAGAATGGTTTATAGCACCCTTCAAGGTAGTTGACATTTGTGTTTACAAGTGTATTTGTCAACAACTGCAAATCCTCTTTCCGGGCACTGGTGAGTGGAAAGAATGACAATATGGTGCAGTTTAAATAATAAAACTAAGCCATTTTCACACATGAACTCCAGGCGATCTTGGCAGAATCAAGTCGCTGCCTGATGTTCCCCTCTTTTCAAATGTAGCACACATCAGAAGAAGGTTTGCATCAGCTGTATTACTGCTGGAAACAGTTGGGTGTAAGTGAGGCTTCTGCCTGAGAAGAGTCTGCAGAAGGAAGGATGTGTAATCCACTCTCTCACTGTGAGAAGTTCATCTACCTCCATCTCACCCTATCCTCAGCATCTTCTCTGTCACACCAACCCTCTGCAAGTCCTTCTTCACTATATCCATGAATCTTTTCTGCAGTCTTCCTCTTCTCTTCCTGCCTGGTATCTCCATGTCCAGCATCCTTTATCTACTATATTCACTATCCCTCCTCTGCACATTTCCAAACCATCTGTAACTTTGTCTCCCTCTGAAGTCTAAAGTATATGTTCTGACATGCATCTCCATCAGGTAATGTCTAGACCAGGGGTGCCCGATCCCAGTCCTCGAGAGCTACTGCTCTGCAGCTTTTAGATGCGTCCTTGCTCCAGCACACCTGAATCAAATGAATACTTCGTTATCAGGCCTTTGCCAGACTTGATGGCATGCCGAAGAGGTAATCCAACTATCTGATTCAGCTGTGTTGGGAGTAGAGATGTATCTAAAAACTGCAGGACAGTAGCTCTCGAGGACTGGGGTTGGGCACCCCTGGTCTAAGAAAACTTCAGAGCTGCAGTGCATGTGTGAAAAACAAGTAATTTGCTCATAGGAGTGGTTAAAGGTGTTGGCATACAATCTAGATTAGAAAATAAATTTTGTCTTATTTGCTTATAGCACATTTAAAGACAAAAAACCCCCAGTCCATTCAATAATAATCACTGTCGACACAAAGGATTCCAAATATATACTCTTATTTGATTTTGTCATGTTAAGACCATTCAACATGCATGGTTGTCACCTTTTTCAAATGGCTTCTGAGAGTTATGGAATTCTGGAGCAAAACATTTCCGAGATAAAAGCGATAATTTGAAAGACAAAACCTGAAACAGGAGGAAACTCTGCGTTTGATTCTGACGGCGTGCTCTGACAGCACCAGCTCTCATCAAACTGTCGCAGTGCTACTGTCCCATGAAGACGCAGCATTGAGAAAAGTAACCTGATGATGTTTTCGAAATGTCAGGAAATGTGACTTTAGCAGCGCAGCAGAGATGCTGCAGTCGTTTGTGCCAACTTTTAAAAGCAAGCCATGATAATAGATGGACGTGAACAGATGGGTAAATACTCAGCTTAAAATATGAAGCTCCCATGTTTCTGAACAGAGAGGCTTTGGTGTCTGCACCCCTGATTTAACACATCAATCAACATATTTCTACTGGGGCTAACAAGAACCTGGATTATTTCCTAAGAAATTTACACACACACACACACACACACACACGACAGTTATACACTGACTCATAGCCTCCTCGAAGCTAAGCCTGTCTCTCCTACTCAGAAGAAATAAAACCTTCTCTTGCTGCTTAGTGATGGACAAACTGTTTTAGAGTAGAGTATCTTTTTTGACTTTTATATGCATGTCAGCGCATTGAAATGTTAATTTGCACCTCAATAGTCAGGCAGGTGGCTTGTCTTGTGTTGACAACTTAAAAGCTCCAGATTCAATCACCAGAGCCGCCAGCGTGTCCATCAAACGTCTCTCAACTGTCCTCGAGTGAGTCACTGAGCTTTTATCTTCTCACTCGCTTCGACTCGCTGTGCGCTCGAAAAAGCTCTATAAATTGTCAATGTTAGGAGAAAAAAAATCTGTATAAGCCGCTTGCTCAATTTCCATATAATATCCATCTTCTGAGCATCATAGGTGGCTGCAAAAATCAGCCACATATGAAGGATGGATCATCTGACACGGCAGCCAGCCGTTATCTTCCATCTTTATCCCAACGATGAAAGGCCTCCTGTCACACTGAAGCTGTTCACTCTTTTTAGTTTCACCATCATTTCTGTGTCTATTTTTTCCTGCTTTATTTAGTTTTTTACATTTTGCCAAGTGATGCAAGTTGCTCTTTAATGGCTTTGAAAAATGTACGTAACCTGAATTTACAGCTGATGCAAAGAGTTAAAGAGTCCCACCGTAGACGTCACCAGTTTTAAACCTTCTTTTTACAGCACCACTTAAAGTCTCGATGATTGGCCTTTTTTATTCTATCTGTGGAATTGTTTTCTGTCTTTTGCCATCCATCCATCCATTTTTTTAACTGTTTGTCCAAATCAAGCTCACGGTGAAGCTGGAGTCTGTCCCTTGGTGACAGGTGTGGTACATCATTGGAAGGGTCACCAGTTTGTCACAGAGCCAACATAGACACCGACAATCATGCACGATTACATTTACACCTATGAATCACTTAGAATCACCAAATATCCTGACATTTGTAGCAATTTTGCATTAATTGCTTAGTAATTCCTAAGCTGCCATTTTTATACACAGTCCCCCATTGTAAGAGACAAAAAATTTAAGTGGACTCATTATGTACCAACCTACATACACCAACCTGCATATCTACACACATGAAGGAAGGGCTGTTTAGGTTGTACTGGCCGGTGGATTCAAAACCAGAAGCTTTTTACTGTGAGGTGGCAACGTTTACATGTTTCAAGTGTTTAAATTGTTAAAAAATTAAGACAATGTTCTTTGGGACATCCTGAAATTCCAAAGTTTCAGTAAAAAACAACAACAACCAAAACTTACTTCTCAAATAAATGATTATACATACAGATTTCCACATTTCCCAGTCTGACCATAACTAGTCCTTCTAGTTTTTCTATAACTAAAACTCTACTTGGCCGACTTGACGTGATTTTAAAAAACAGTCGTCGTGTATCCCTACACCACACTGTGCTTCTTAATTTCTCCCCCTCTCTCTGTGAGTGACGTTACGCTGCCCAGAGATTGATGGATCATATTAGACCTGCTGTCAGCTTCTATTAAAGATTTTGCCATCGGATCTGCCAGCTGATCAGCAGCTATCACGGAAAAGGCGTGATGGAGGCATGAAGTTTGTAAAATAAAATTTAAAAAAAAGGCAAAATAACACACACACACAGAGTGTGGAGAGGATGCTAATGTGGCGGATAAATAATTTATTCAAGACAAAATCATCTAATAGTGTGTTTATAGGGCAAAGTGTAACTGTAATATCCTTAGATTTTCAGTTTTTGTAAGGTCTTGGTGTTTTGCACTAAGGGATTGTATATCAAGCATCAAGGCTACAAAACTGTGGGCACCTTTTTATACAAATGCACAAACACACACACAGACACACACACAGGTTCAGCCAATGACGTGTAGTTTGGAAAAACTGCAAACACTGCAGGAAACGCAGCCACCCACCCACGCACACACAATGTACCTAGCTCTTTAAGCATGGAGCCGTTCTCTGACTTCCATCTCTCCTTTTTCTTCTCAGGACTATTCTTCCTTCTCTCCTTCCCTTTATCCTTCACTCCATTCTGCTTCCTCTTTTCTCCCTTCTGGGTTTTCTCTGCAGGGAGACACAGAAGACAGGCCCATTTTAAGGATTTAGTTGATTTATTCAATTTAAGCTTGATTTAGCCAAAAAGTGTCACTGAGCTTGGGGAACGTCTTCTTTTCAGGTGCAGTTTGAGTAAGAAAGCGAACATTCAAGTTGGAGAAAATAGTGCAAAAAGATACATAATTAAGAGCATGTTTGTCCTTATTTGAACAATTGATAAGAATAAAAAAAGAAAGCTGTATTTCTTTGTTTTATATAATTTAAAAATTACTGCATGACTCCAATATTATTTCAATTTCAAGTAAAATTAGTTTTACAGAGGGAGCTCCTTGTAGTTTATGAGACGAATAATTTCTGAAGGAAGAACAAAAAAACAGAAAACGTTATATTGGGAAAAGTTTGGCAAAGTGTAAAACAGGCCCTTGAGAAGTACATTTTGCCCTCACCGTTTAAGAAAAGTAGCCTTCAAAGAGCAATATTATCATTCAGTAGTGTCAGACATAACTCAAATATTCTCTCTTTTTGCTGTTTTTGGTCTCTGCTGACTCTTCTGGGAAATACGAAGCTCTTAAGCTCCATAAAGCTCCACTGTGTTTGAGGTAGCTGCTGATAGCGTCTTTCTGCTGTTTGGTGCTAAGAAAGCAGAGCTTTTTGAGAGAAAACAGCCGCCTGCACACCAAGAATTCTGTTTTTTGAGACTGAACAAAAATGATAGAAGTTTGATCCTGACAGGACAACTAAAACAAGCGGAAACTCCCTACAACCCATTCAGGGACCAGTGATTTACTGATAGTTTAGACAAGCATGCCCTTCCTCAGACACAGTAGCTCCCTAACTAAACTCACTGGACACTTTATTAGGTATATCTCGTTAATAACGCATTGGGCCAACTTTAGCCTTCAGAACTACCTTAATTAATCATTTCTGCTGGAAACATTCCAACATCCCATCACACAGTTGCTGCAGATTTGTCATTGCACATTGATGCAAATCTCTCGTTACCCCGCATTCATAAGGTGCTCTATTTGACTGATAACTGTGGAGGCCATTTGAGTACGGTTAACTCAATGTCATGTTTAAGAAACTAGTTTTAGATGATCTGAACTTTGTGAATGGCGCACGTTTTGATCGAAAGCAGCCATGAGGTCAACCACAACACTGGGTTGTGGAATTTAAACAAGTTGGTACTAGGATGCCCAAAACCGTGTGTAACCGTGGTTAACTGTGTGAAGCAAGGCAGGATGGGTCCATGATTTCATGCTAATTAAACTAACTTCTAACTCTACCATCTTAATGCCATCAGACTTGGCAATATTTTCTTCTATTGTCTAATTTTAACGAGCCTTTGTCAACTGTAGCCTCCCAGTGTGGTCTTCTGCTGCCGATGGGCTACAGCAGCAGAAGACCACATCTTTGTGTTGAGAGATGGTCATCTGCATACCTTGGTAAAAAGTAATTTCTTATCAGCTCGAAGTAGTCTCCCCCAGCTTTTTACCCCACAGAACTCCTATTTGCTGGATATCTTTTTTTTTTTTAGGATTTGTAAATCCTAGAGATGACTGTATGGAAAAATCCCAGCGTATCAGCAGTTACTGATATGCAGTTGTTGCTCGTCTGAAATACTCCAACAGTCATGGCATGTTTAAAGCCACTTAAATGACCTTTCTTTCCTATTTTTATGTGCGGTGTCAATTTCAGCGGTTCTTGACCATGTTTAGATGTGTAAATGCACTGCGGCGCTGCCGTGTGAATGGCTGATTACATGTTAGTGTTAACGAGCAGTTGAACAGATGTACCTAGGTGGTTAGTGAGTGCACAAAACAGCCCGAAGACTGATTATGAGCAAGTAAAAGTTCATCTCGTTCTCTCATCTCTCTATCAGAAGGCAATGTTTTTACTCCTCTGTCTTAAAACTTCCAAATGCACTTAGTGAAGAAAAAGAAACCTTCACTGCTAATCGGTTTTACTGCCATGCAGCTATAGTAACACGTTTTTATTGCTGTATTTGACAGCGTTATTATGAGACCTGGTGACAGGTTTACACCTTTTTATCAGCTTGGCCAAATGTGACTCCCCTTCTAATGAGGTTTAGTGGTTTGGAGCCACAGTTCATCTTCAACAGCTCATTTTCACTTCTGCTCTACTCTGATAAACCGCAGCTGACTGTGGCGCATGTTAATGCTTGTTGTAAAGGTTGTTTAGTATTCCAGTTGAAGTTTCAGGGTAAGGCTGTCCATGTGGACCCATGTGGCCTTGATGGATGTTACCTCAGTTAACCTAAAAGTTAAAACAAAGACTAGTCATGGGGTTATCGACGTGAGTGGATTCAGGTTAAAAAGCCATTTTGTATTCTTATATTGTCAAGATATTGCTGATAAGCAAAATGCCTCTGGGTTGATGTGGACAGCAGGGGGGTCTGCTGTCAACTATCATTTTATTTAGGATTGTTCAGAATTGCAGTGCGTGTTCTTCAGTCTCCCTAACGGCCTAGCCCCCCATTCAGACACATTTTATGTGTGCAAAAAGCACATGCATCAGTTGTGTATCAGTCTTCAAGGCCTGCGAGCATGCTGACACACACACTTTATGGCATGTAACAGAGCCCTGCAGAGCGCCTCCCTGCTGGGAGCTGTCCTCTCGCTCTAGGAGACCTCGCTCACTCCCTTCAGCAGGGAGCATGGCAAGAAACACAAGAAACACTGATAAGTACACACCGTGAAAGATACTGTATTACTGTCTAATGCAGTGCTTGTCAAATGGTGGTACTGCCAGGGGTTCTGTGAAGTCCCGCATGGGGTACGTTTAACGTTAACAAAAATATCAGTCAAACACGAATCCTGGAAGATAAATAAAAAAGTGAGCTAAATAAAAGATAAATCAAGTTTTATATTCAATATTCTCATTTCCAGTGTAGTTTCAGTCAGCTGCTGCAAACTGTCAACTGCTATAAATCCTCACAGAAGGCAGAGGCAACAAGCCCAGTCGCATTTACTCAGGCAAACATCAGGTAAAATTGATTCTAGGTTGAAAAGTGTGGAAGACATAGATGTTTCTAAGAGAAAGAAGTGAAGCCTAGTTCTTTGTAATGACAATGCACAAAACAAAAAGAAAAAAAGATCCTCAGTGAGGCACAATATCACAATTCCTACTAAACTATTAATGCAATTTATTAACCCTTTCAGGTGTAATGTCTGATTTAGACTTCTTTAGTGAATCTTTGCAGACCCTACAGTGTAACCCGTAGGTGGCCAATGCAATCCAGTGTTTCATATGCGGTGCCAGCCATGATAGAGACAAATAAAACGATGGGGCATTTACAACATTTAACACATATGTAAAAATCCCTTGTTATTTACCTTGGGTGGTAACTCTACCTTAAATTTAAGAGCCAAAATGGATCATATGAAAAAAAAGAAGTAGATTTTAATGCAAGTAAGGCAGGATGATTCTTTTCTTTGGTCTTTTATTCCCCGAACCTGTAAGAACAGTGAAATAAAAAAACAAAAATGCTTTTGTGCTAATTGCCCACAGTTAGGGTCAGGGCTGGATTATCACTGGGAATGACTTAGACCTCAGAGAATTAAGAAGACAACAATGCCACGGGTGCATAATAACAAAAACATTCAAGTATTATTTAGTGAGAAGCTCTGTGTTTAATAAATAAGACACTGAAGGGTCAGAGGGGCACTTGGTCTGACATTCACCTAACATGTTTTTCTTTACTTGCCTAGATACTGTATACTGTCACTATGATGGATGTTTATATTAAACATGGCCAGAATGTCCAATAGTTTTCCTCTACTCTTGGGTCTGTATGATGACATAGAGAAATATGGTTGCACATCCCTGGCTGTGACCACAGAAGCTCCACCCACTTGTTATTCAAACCTTGTGCTTGTGGGGGACAGCCATTAAGGACAAGGCTGTCTTAAACGGATCTAAAACGGCTCGTTTCAGACTGTGGACGAATGCAGGAGTTGCACCAAGGTCCACAAATAGATAAATAAGGGTTCAGGGGCTCATTCAAAAATAACAAAAAATGTAACAAGTGAAAAGCTGTGTATGTGCTTGTTGGTTTTCCGGTAATTTTACATAAAAAATATGGTGTAATAATACATTACAATAAAATATGTTTTCTTATACTGAGAGAATTCAATTAGGGCTGAAACTAATTATCGGTTTATCATTGTCTCTTTTAATTGGTAGTCATAATATTACCTAAGAAAAACTGTTGCAAATTTGCCCAAATGTGAGATATTATTATTGGTTGTTTTGTCCACCCAAACCCTCAAGATATTCTGTGTGCAATAATCAGAGCTGGAGTTAGATAATGGATAGTGTTTTTGCTCGGTACAAAAAACCAACCCTAATGATTAATGGATTATCAAAATGTTTTCATAACTGGCTAATCATTTCAGGCCCGTTATTTGTGATGCCATAACTGAACAGAAAGAGGATTGGCGAGTTCTACATTTACCAGATAATGACAAACACATGCACACTCCACACACATGTCTGCACACACAGCAGGCCAGGAAACGGCGCAGACCCATGCAGTCATACTTCAGTGAGCCTCGCATATACAGCACAGCGATGATCTCCATCTCTCCCTCCCATTGTATAACATGGGGGAGCCCTTAATGTTGGAATGTCTTGTTGTAACAGGCTCTCGCTGTTTACACAAACAGAGTCCTGACTGCACGGCTCACTGACTCTCCTGCTGCTGTGCATCATGTTTATATATACATGCTTGTGTGCGCATGCATGCACCAGTACAGCAGGTGGCAGCTGCAAGATCATAGTGAGGTTTTAAAAAGCTCTGCAGTCCCTGTAGGGTGAAATGGTCGAAATAGATTATCTGAAAACTACAGCGACTGTCTAAACAGTACAGCAAATAATTTACCGGATTTAAAAAAAAAATTGTAATGTGAAAATTAAAAACACAGAAAAGCCCAATTTATCGTTTTTAATTATTTTTATGTGCCGCATAATGAGCAGCAGCTCTTTTGCGAGCGCATTTCTCTTTTCTTCTTCTGACTTTTTATTAGCAGCAGCTGTTGTTGTTTTTTATTTTTTACCACCAGATGACCCTTGTTGTGCAGTTCGCAGCAGGAAATGGAACAAAGTGTAGCAACTTTAATTCCTCGTTAAAACCAGTTTAAAACCAGCCTCCTCGTTTTTATTTAAAAAATACATTTTCTGTGAAAATCTGCAAAAAACAAAGCAAAACAAAACAAAAGACAGATTATTTTTTTAAATAAAGGAAGAAACAACCATTAAAGCTGGTTGGTAAACATGACAGTACACCGAGCTTTGTGTTAAGATAAGAAATACTTATGTATTAATCATAATAATGCTATTTATCCCATACATCTGTATGAGAATGCTGTATGAGTTCATAAGCAATACACATATAAACACACTATGGCGTCATTTATTAGAAACTTGTGCATAAAGTAAACTTAAGGTGTTTTTTAAACATTTTTTGGGTCTACATGAAACATAATTGATATCAGGTTTGTTACATTTTACCCTGAGTGAGACTTTTCATCTGGATTGAATGTCTTTTGCGCTCCGTTCAATAGCTGTTCAGGTATTTCACTCAGAACCACAAATGTCAAATTCATGGAGGAGTTAGAGGAAAGCTCAGGGCACGTCTCTACAGAGTCTTTTATCATCCAGAAGCTGCTGAGATATTTATTTAGTAAGGACCAAAGGGGTCAGGCCAAATGATGGGCTGAATGATTCAATACAGCTGTGCAACTAACAGGGTTAGTTTAGAGCGCTCAATTTGATCTTATATCAAAAATACACACAGTATTATATCATAGATGCTCTGTAACATCCAGAATAGACCTTTTTAAAGGCGCGTGTGTTACTTGTGTGTGTGTGGTTGTCATTGCCAGCAGCAGGCTGTCCTCATGGTTACTTTAGCATGGAGGAGCAGGACATGCATGAATGGAGCTGAGAGAGACCAGAGAGCGATTTCACACTGAGACGACCTCTGTGTGTGTCCAGAGAGAAGAGTGTGAAAGCTTAGTTCAGTAAGAGCACAACGCCAAATGTTAAGAAAAAAAGGCAGAATATTTGTTTGTACTGTGTGTTTATGTGGGCTAAAAATCTTTCCATTTTTATTTAGGAATATTAACATTTTCAAAGGGATGGTGAAGCTATAAAAACAGGCAGCAATAAACACAAAAAGGTCTTACACGCAGGCGTGTGGTGGACATCCGCAAAGACAGGAGGATACTTGGAAATATTCGATTTGAAAAGTTATATAAAGTGAAAACTGTTAAAGTTATTGGAGGTTAATGTTGTGGAAAACCTTTTTGAGCCTTAACTCTTTCCCATTTGGATGTACAGGTAACTCTTGTTTTATGAACTGAGGGGTTTCTATCATATATCGCGCCTAATTCCAGGAAAAAGTAACTGGATGCACAGCAGAAGTTAGTGAACCTATTCAATTGGTTGTCAAATCTCATCTTTACTGATATATTCTGATGTATCAAAACTTGTAATTAAAGAAACAGGGGAGGTCATTAAAGGTCGTCTTTATGGCAGAATAAAAAAATTTTATACGAACTGAACCAACCAACGAAAAATTTTGAAATAAAGAGGGAAAGTGGTTAGCTTTTTTGTTAAATTATGAAATTTTTTACACTTCTCTACGCCATAATGTTTC
Source organism: Neolamprologus brichardi (assembly GCF_056152115.1). NCBI lineage: Eukaryota > Metazoa > Chordata > Actinopteri > Cichliformes > Cichlidae > Neolamprologus > Neolamprologus brichardi. The sequence goes on along the minus strand of NC_142113.1, from coordinate 24,866,224 downwards.
CACTCCTCCACTTTTCACTGTTTTATTGTTCCTCAAAGGAAACACAGAGGCTCTTTTCATTCAGACGTCTGCTGTGATATGCAGTTCTTATCGGCGCCAGACTCCTATCGAGAAGATAGCATCTACGACTATGTGCTTCCTTACTTCGCCTGTATCTGCACCAGAAACAAAGCTGGCATCCTTCCTGTCTCAACATCAGGTTTTGCATTAAATGTTCCAGATGAGTAAAAAAAAGATTTTCTTGAATTCGCTGCTCCACAACAGAAATGAGTAAATCAAAAGCTTACCTTGAAGCCTCAAATATCAGCTATTTAAACCTGACTTACCTACAGAGGGAAGTAAATTTATTGAGATTACACTGCTGGCAGGGCAAATTTACACAGTACCTCTTTACCGCTGCAGTTCTCGGTGCCCTGTAAGGTGCACTACGACTTGTCAGAAAGAAAAGAAATGTTTAAATAGAACTTGGATTGCTGGCAAACATCTATAACCCGATTCTAAAGCAACTCAGAAACTGAAACACGCATTCAAATAATTTGGTCTTTAAACAGGACAGAGTTAATTCACTGGGGGAGCCAGCTGGTGTTATAAACCTCTGTTGTTTAAACAGAGACGGCCTGTTAGTGGTATCATTCAATTCCTGGAAATTTCCTGGAAAGTCTGCCCATTTTAAAAAAAAATTCCAGTCAGCACTGTGGTAAAAATCCAGACCATGAAGACAAAGGAGGCTGGGGAAAAGCCATGTTCGGAGCAATACATGTGACCTGATAGCTAGTCTTTGTATGCCATCTTTGTACGCCCTATTAAACAGTAATGTACACTTGGTGAGTACATGCGTCTCCGTCTTCCACTTTTCCCTCTTAAAGATACATTTAGGAAATTTGTCTAAATCTTTATCCATGTGAATTCCAAGGACGGTGGGTCTGTAAAACCACTTGACGCTGGTGTTAAGGTTGTAGGAGTTATGTATGACTGCGTGAAACTCCCCCCCTCATTTCTGTTAAACAGCGCAGGTACATCTCCTCGACACTCTCCCCCGGTTTTCCAATTTATTTTATGGCTGTTGCTGAAACTGCGGAGGCCATTAACGCCGGGGGATCTTTGAGGGAGCTCCCAGAGGGAACGCTTCTCCACACAGCTTCTAAATTATAATTTCTTTCTTTGTTTTGACAGAAGCACCATCTTATCCTCTGATCTCCCAGCGACCGTTTCCAACACCCCCCCCTTTCCTAATCTTATCTTGTTCTTTTATATGTTCTACAGCATGCAATAGGAGAAAAAACTAGTCTGTGGGTTTTCAAGGACGCCTGCAGGCTCTGCTTGAATGTGTGGAAACTTCCTCCCTGCAGGTTGTAATCTCTCCACAAATCCAACCATCAGCACAAGAGACCTTTTTTTTAAACATGTTTTTGTCAGATCTGGGCTTTGTTTTTTAAACTTTTTTTTTTATACGTTCTGCTGTTTGCTTTTTCTCAATCTCCACAGTATTACTCCCTCCCTGAAAACCTCCTTCCCTTTCTTGTTTAGAAGGTGCAACAGCACCGGGGGATTTGTCTTTTTGAAGTGTATGATTAATTTTCCCTCTTTCTAGGCGCACTGAACTGCAGCGTGTATGTATGTGTGTAGCCACTGTGTCCCATTTCTTACCTGAGCTCATTAGTGCAATGTGAGAAAGTTTTTTTCCCACCCCCTCCCCTCCCCTACTGTCTTTTCCTCCCTCTCGCCACCTTTTGTTCCATCCTTTTGCTATTTCTCTCTCATTGTAGCTACTTCAGCTTCCCTCTCTTCTTCCACTACTTCTTTCATCCCATTACCTTCTTGTCCCTTCCCATCCTCGTCTTCCTCTGTCCTTATTTTCTCTGTCTTCCTCGCACTCCTACACACATAAACACACACACACTTGCTGAAAGCAGATCAGAGAGGCCAATACTAACCGCTGTCAGCTTGTCACGGTTGGGTTTGAGCCAGAATATAAATGCAGTGCACTATCTGCATAATAATAATGCTGCGCGAGAGCATGTGTATGCACTTTTCAAGAAGTCCTACCTACAATGGGGATTATAACTGGAGCTGTTTTTGCAGGTGTGTCCACTAAAGGCAAAAAATATTACCCGCATAGTGCTGTACAACAATTTGTTACATTGACAAATTACAAAAAAACGCGTAAGAATGAGCAATGCAGGCTGGTAAGCGATAGATAAAACTTAAACCAGCACAAAATTAATAAGAAAACCTGACTCCAGCTCCAGCTTTAGTAGTTACAAGGAAGAAATACTGTTATTCTAAAGGCCTGACAAGAGAAGAGGAGGTTTACGTGTGACATGAGTTTCTTTTATGGCTTTCTTTAAAGTAGTCAAGCTTTTTCAAAACCTAAAAAGAACATGTTACCTTGGCTTAACCAGAGTGTGTTCACTTACTACACTGCACTACAGCCACTGTCCCTACAGCACACCTACAGATAGTCCTCAATGAAAAGGAAAGGAGCTTAACTGCTAAAATAATTTTCACCCGCTTCTTGACAAAAAGCCCACATATAATATTAATTGTGTCAGAATTGAAATAAAACAATTCCCATATCCTAGTTTTGACCATAAATTGACAGCTTCTTACTACAATATGCAAAATCCCTGTTTGTGAGTGTGTGTTTGTTTCTTTGGCTGCCAACACCTCCTACACAATTAGGACTTGAAGAGGCAAACGTGGCACACAGTTACAACGTGTGACCCTGAAGGTTTTTATCTATATTAGATGTTACGATGCCATCGTGTTGTCTACCAGCAACCCAAAAATGAGTTAAAATGACCTTTTAGCATTCATGCAAAATGGAAAATGGACTGCGTTTTTCTTTATGCGCCTACCTACAACGAAACCTGTCGTTTAATTTCACAGCTAACAGGAAGAACAGGCTTGACAACACTTCAGCATGGCCATGTATTCGTTTTCCTAATTTGCAAGAGGACATACACGCTTGATGGCATCAGTCTTCAACTGATTACTACAAGAGACTGGGAGCAAAGTTACAATCAAAACAAAAGCTTATCAGAATGCTTCTAATCACTGGTGTAAAATTAAAATGACATAAAAGTATCTAATGTCATTAATTCTTACAAGAAGGTCTTTTACCCCAATTTAAAATATCTAAAAGTGTAACTGTAGGTACCCATTATATTTTGGACCTATCCAAAATATAATGAAAATACAAATGAAGCTAGCAGTTGAGCCCAGAAACGAATCATTAAAGTGAGGCCACAGAAGGAGAGAGCTAATTCACTTCACCCCACGCGGAACAAGTTAAAAGTTGAATTATTTTGTGCGTATACTTTAAAATTTAGCAATGACAAAAACTCTTGACCAATCCGTTTTGTAAACGTGTAAAGGCTTGGGGAATCTCCCCATTTCAAATTCTTCACACAGTTCGTCTCAATTAGTTTTTATTTACTTTCTGTGCTTCTTGCTACAAAATGCAGTTTTCTGCTTTATGCATTCAGCATCGTGTAGCTTCTCTGTCTCGATGGGAGACCACTTGGGATATCACCCGCATGCCTTTCCGCCTTGCTGAAACCATGCTAGCACTCACAAAGCATGACGCGGGCAGCGCCCGACATGACAGACAGGCATGCAGAATGGCAGACAGAGCATGGATGACAGATGAAGTACTATGAGAGACAGACAGGCGGACAGAGGGTAGTGGATCTGTTTTAGAGTTAAAGGAGCTGGAAACAAGCCCATAAAGGGAGTAAGAGTGGAGCGGTTTATGGAAGGGAAACTAAGGGTATCTGAAAAACCTGATTCTCATAGTTGTAAATGTTTTGTGCGCAGCCTAGAATGAGTGTTGGACAGTCCACATTCCTGAGCTTCCTTGGGCAAAATACTAAACCCCAAATTGCTCCCACTGAATATGACTGTAACCATGGCAGTCAGATAGTGCCTGAAAACTACAAACTCCAGTATAAGGAATGCATGAAGGGCAGAAAAACAGTGCCATGGTTCCCAACGTGAATCGTCCAGCATCAACTCAAGATGTTCACAAAAAACGAGCCTGTACATCGTTTTTGTGTATTCAGCGTATTCACCCATTTTACAAAGACACACAAGCAATCACATGTGATTTGGCCAAAGATACGAGCCCACTGAACATGATCAATAACGACTTAACATAAGTCTTTTAAATTTCTCTTACAGCCTAAGTTCACTGACGGTTAAAGTGGAAGCAATTTCCAGCAACACGGAGTCAATGACGAAACCAGATTTTTCTTAACTCGCAGAGTAGTGAATGAAGCAGCTACCAATGAGACCTAAGGATACGGCTGTCATATGAAATGGTGCTAAATAAGGGTTACCTTGGCAACTGAAGCCTTAAATGTTGTTGATTAGTCTTTAAGTGCAGATGGAACCAAGGTGCCAGAAGGAGGTGGCCTATGGTCTGCCCAGTCTGTCCAGACATCGTAAAAGGTTTCAACAGGTAACCCTGCTGAAGGATCATTAATGGTTGCGCTTGCTCACCTGAAGGCTTCTTTATTACTCTCTGCATGGCTACCACCACCTCACAGTCTCCTCTCTCCTTATGCCAACAAAGTCAGTTTCTACTCCACGGTAAGAAACTGACACTTGTTCTCTACTTAGTCATCTGTATTTTTATTTTTTATTTTTACAATTCAAAAAAATTTCCTGTGTGACTACATAAATAACAATATTAAATAACCAGTCTTACAGTTATTGACCAAAGTCATCATAATGATAATTTCTGTCATAATCTAGCAGCCCTACGTTTAATGCCATGAAATCAGTCTAAATGGAAGAAAGCCAGACCGATAACAACTGATGGACTGACTAAAACAGGATGTCAGATGAGACAACCAAAATAACATAACTGAAAGAGACAGACGAGGAAGATACGAGCCTTAGAGGAGACTGCAAATGAGAGAAGGAGAGAGGGAAACAGATGGAGGAGAAAAAATAATTAAAGAAGAGGATAAAGAGAAATGGAGAGTGGAAAATACTAAAAGGCAAAGATGCTGAGAGACACGACAAATCATTATAGCAGACAACCTCATCCTTCACTCTCTGGTGCTCTTTCTTTTTCCCTGACACACACACACGCACACACACACACACACACACACACACACACACACACACACCAACTAGTCTCTCTAATCTAACTCCTGTGGCAGTGTGAATAGATATGGCTGTTTAGTGCCAGCAGCACAGCTCCTGGTACCTGATGGCAGCAATCTGCTGAGTCAGGAGCTCTGCACTGCGTGTGTGTGTGTCTGTGTGTGTGTAGGTGTGTGTGTGTGTGTGTGTGTGTGCCTTTGGGAGTGTGTTACTGAGAAACAGAGAGAGTGAAAGCGTTCACATTCGATTTACTTGAGTGCGTAAATGTGTGTGTAGTCTTCTTCGGGAACGAAGAGCACTGCAAACTCAACACTCCAACTACACACACACACACACACACACACACACACACACAGAGAGAGCCACAGGAGCAGGCTGACAGAAGTTCACTATCATTACCATGCCAGCAAGACGTTAGTGGTATTACCATGACAACAAGCTTTCACTGTCATCGCCATGACAGCTGCAGGTCACGACTCCTCGAACTGAAAAGCTTCCTTTTAGCAACAAAGATGCGGATCGCTGTAATTTCTTAACAACTATTCTTAAAACATCATCAATATAACAAAAAAAACCTAAACAAAAAAAAATCAGAATTTCCAGCAGGATGACAATATAGCAACAAATATGACACATTTAAACAACTGTTTTTGTTCTATAACTATTTAACCCTAATCTCTGTTTTTAGTGATAACTGTCACTAAGGTTCTGTCTTATACATCATATCAAGTGCTATCAAGGAGGCTTCAGCACGAGAACAACCTCAAAACTAGAGTGATTTGCAGTAAGAACAAGAACAGAGTATCCTGCAACAAATTGTACCGCATCCAGACAGCACTGATCTCAACATGTCTTGAAGGATTACATCAGAGGTCATCAAATGTTTGAAGTCATGCCCCACTTCAGAAAAGTGTTCCAGCCCTACATCACTCCATTTTTATCATTAATAATGAAAAAGGATCCAAATGGAATTTTAGGTCAGCAGTTTAGCAAAAGTATTGCATTAACGGTTTAGGAATTGGAGTCCTTTTTATACACGGCCTCCCATTTTACAGATGCTCAATAATTTGAAATCTAATTTTAAATACTTGGATGAAATTGCTGTCAATGACTGCCTGAAGTCTAGAGCATGTGGACATCACCAAATGCTGTGTTTCCTCCCTGCCTGAGATGCTCTGCCAGGCTTTTACTGCAACTGCCTTCAGTTGCTTTGCTTGTTCTCTGCCTTCAGTTTTGCCTTTAGTAAGTGAAAAGCTGCTCTGTTGGGCTGAGATCAGGTGGCTGACTTGGCCATTGAAGAAAATCCAGTTTCTTTGCCTTGAGAAACTCTCGGGTTGCTTTTGCAGTATGCTTTGAGCCAGTATCCATTTGTACTGTGAAGTGCTGTCTGATTGGTTTTGCAGCCTTTGGCTGAGTACAGAGCAGCCATCCCCATGAAACTACTTAATTGTCAAGCGTTCAATCACCTTTGACCTGCTGGAAATAGGGGGTATGTTTACAAGTTGCTGTAATTCCTCAACAGTTATTGTAATATTTCTATTGACTCCTTGAAATAAAGCTGAAAGTCTACACTTAAGTCTTGTTTGTGGGCCTTTTAAACATAAATTTGCCACAAAGTTATAAAATTTCAGAAGCAGATTTTATTTCTCTGTGACCCATGAAATTGAAGTTATGACTCTCTCTCCATTTATTTAGACACGGGCTTCAAAATAACTGTCCAAATTCATTCCAAGATGGCTGTCTGGTTGTGGGACTTGAATCTACGCGGACTTTGTTTTAATCCAAATTTTTTCCTGGTTGTCCAAGCGCCACCTTCAGTGGCTCTATCCCCCTGCAGTCTTAGAACCACTGGATTATAAGACGCAAACATCTGAAACAGACCAAAACGCATCAACAATTTAACCTCCCTGTTTTATACCATCAAAAACTGTACAGGTCTACCCAAGAGAAATGGTACTTTATAAATGCGAATATTCATACTGCACAATTTCTACCAATGGCGTCACAAGCTGTGAAGTCCTCAGTCTGGGTCTGGAATAGTTACACTAAGGATCAATCAGCATATAATAATCTGTGATGCTTCTACCAAGGACTCATTTCCAGGTGAAATTCTAATATTTCCACAATCCACAGAGACAAAAACCCACAATTCTAGATGAAGATAGCAAGTGGGGAACTGTGAGGAGAATACAAATATATAAAGAAATAGACTCCATTTAACCTGGATGTTTCACTAGGACTGTAAATCTCACTGTGAGCAGTTATCTGACCACCACAGCAGGAACAACTCAAGCAGCCTTCTTCATCCTTCCTGCTCTCCATCACAGAGCATCTGCACAAAATGCACCAAGGTCAGTCATCTGTGTAGAGTGGATAGAAAATCGAGCTCCATTTATGTGGATGGTCGGTGTCACAATATCTGGCTGAACTATTATTCCAGTGTTCTTTGCTGTGCAGGTGTCAAGTGTGGCCTACTGTGCAAAAATGATGACAGGCCATTTCCAAAACTATCCACCCACCACACTCAGGCAGCAAGGGCTTGGATGTAACTGTTATACACTTGAGCTTTCCAAATTGTACTTTTTTCGGGGGGGGGGAAAGGGGGGTGGTGGAAGGATAGAGTACGTGTTGGCGGCATTGGCTACAGAGCTCGAGTGGGTGAAAGGTAACAGGCTTTTTATATTGGTAAGTTTAGATGGCTGCAATTAGATGAGTGGAGACGCATGCTCACATTTTGTCTCACCCTTACCTCCAGCCATGTCCTCTTCCAGCAGTTGTATCTGAAGGTGGAAGATCTTCTCCTGGAGGTCACAGAGGGTGTGTTTCATTTTCTCCCTCCGTGTCACCATGTAGCACAGATTGCGCACCTGAAACACAGGAAGAGGAGCAGTAGCTATAAGTAGGGGCTTGTGCACGGGCAACATAATTCATCATGATGCAGTGAAAAGATCAGCCAAAAAAAACCAAAAACAAGAAGACTTGGATGACAAGGAAGCACGAGTGCTCGAGCACAACCTGGCTAATGGTAGCAGACCTGCATGATTGGTGCTACAAATTAATTATTATTTGCACATTATTTTATATAATATTTGTGTTAAGTACATGTTTAATAGTGAACTGACTTGTGAACAGTACAAGGAAATGCCAATGAAATGTAAAATAGGCAACACTTTATAATAATGGCATGCTATTAAGCATTAAGTGTATTCATATGACAACAGCACCTGCAGAACACATGACAGCCCAAGCATGTCAACATCCTAGACATAGGCATGATTTTGAATATCTGAACAGTCATTAGGTTATTAAAAAAGTCAAATAGCTAAGGTGAATATTTTATTTTTTGACAAAAATACAAATTTCTTCTTCTTTTTAACGGTTTGGGGCCCACCATTAAACCACAAAATGAAGGAAGAATGAGCCACTAACTAGGACGCATCAGACCAGAAAACCTGTGGGATGTTTCAAATTATTGCTTGAAATACCCCACGACAACTGGTACAGGCGCTAGCCCCCCATTTCCATTATTATATCACTTTCTTTAGAAAGCATTTAAAGAAAAACAGGTCTGACCAAACAACAAAACCAAACCTATAAGACAAAAACAGCCCAGAGAGTAAAAGTTCTAGGGACGCATACAAGCTGTAGAAGGTAATAATGAATGCACATAAAAGAGTAACATAAAATTCATAGTCAACAAATGACACTAAATCGAAAGTCAGGAAATAAAAGAGCGTTTTTAAAAAAGATTTAAAGACAGCAGGTGAAGGAGCACGTCTCATGTGCAATGGCAAAACTTTCCACTGTTTTGGAGCTGCAGCTGCAAATTGTTCCTATTTGCAATACATAAAACCATAAAAACAAAACAAACAAACAAGCAAAAAAAAAAGTTAAATGGATTTGCAAACAAACTGCAAGCCAGTAAAGGGAAGTCAGAATTGAAGTAATGTGCCCTCGCTTGCTTGTGCCAGTTAAAAATCGATTGGCGGCTTTTTGCACCAGCTGTAGGCGAGCTATGGAAGCCGGGCTAATCCTAATAAGAAACACACCGGAGTAAGTGAGAGACTAGAGGTTATAAAAAAGCATGTATTAAGTATTAGTTAATGATTTCAGGCTCTTGTTTTATGTGTCAATGTAACCATGTTAGCAGTGCTCTCATCTGGCTTTTGTGCAACAGTTGGTTCATACAGGTAGCTGGTATTATATAACCTTTGTATACTTTATGTTTATTAGAGGTGGGAATCACCATACATCCCACGATACGATATTATTGCAATTTTATAAAATATTTTGTGATATTCAGATTCTGTACATAAAGGTAAACTTTATCAATATTCATTTTATCTAATATCAAAGTCTCACACTCAGTCTCTCATTTCAGTCAGTTTTATTGTTGACAAACTGAACGGTTTGTATTACAGTCTAGTCCAACTTAACTGAATGCAACCATCTGGTACAATTATAGCTATTCTGAACTATGCAATTTATGAAAACTATGCAGCCCCTTCAGCAACTGAAGAATTTGAAAGTAAATTAAACAAAATATAATTTTATATTAAATAAAAACATTTTAAACTTAATTAAAATAAAACATGTCTTAAATTAAAATAAGTAAACTGTCATGTTTATTGCTGCCAAAACAAAAGTTAAACACATTTGGACAGTGAAGGAATGTCAGGATTCTTGCTCAGAAAAAGGATGCTCTGAAGTCAGAGCATGTTCCAGTCCACAAAAACTTTTTTGTAACAAAATATCGATTTCTGCTGTTCCTGTATCGATACATTATTAGCAAACAAAATATCACGATACTACACAGTATCGATTTTTTCCCCCACCCCTAATGTTTATGCTTGCTATTAGAACATTGCCACTTATATATAAAACAAGCATAAGCTACTTTCATCATTTATACAGACCCTTCTCTTTTTCCAATATTGCGTTATTCTTATAAGCAACAAATGTTAACTAATCAGAGTGATCACAGACCACTGAGAGTGTGCAAAAGCGATGATATACAGCTAAGTTATAAGATCTCCATTTCCAAACTCACCAGTGTTCGCTTCTCTACATTACCCAAAGTAAACTCTGAACTGATTTTGACAGAACTGGGTCGAGACCACGCCAAAAGAACTGCTATGTTAGTTACAGTAGTTGTGAATATGAGACAAAGCAAAGCAAATACGCGTCAGATGCTGTTTGGTCCAGCAACACTTCGAGAAGCAAAAATTAAAGCCAGCAAACGCAACACAATGCAGACTTTTTTTTTTTGAAGTTGGTGACCTAGAGGAAAGTCAAATGTGCACATTAGAATTACAGCCATCAGATGGACCGAAAATGGCCTCCAGCAAACATTAAAGTTGCTCTGTGAGTATCAATAACTGTCTGTTAGTGTTTCGTGAAACTAAAGAGATTCACATTTCAAAAGAATCATGAGGTTTAAATGATACATGTCATAATATCAGGGGTTTATAGTGCATCACT